>NC_057809.1:527806931-528139299 GCF_018294505.1 Triticum aestivum | reverse complement strand
AGGAGCTGATGGCAGTCCATGGCGCGATGGACGCTGTGCGGGTTGACCTGGAGGAACACCTCGCCTCCGCCGCCGCCTCCGACATGGTGCAGGCTCTGGCCCAGATGAAGTCCCCCAGCGACTACCCCCCAGGACTTAATAGGTAAGATCTGACCAGCTAAATCTTACCAATACCACTTGCAACGGCTATGATTTGTACGGTTGATGTATTAAGCATGTACGTGCCTTGTTTATTTCAGTACTACACACTGTGTGATGTTCAAATATTACCGTGTCCAGCTTAATTTTACCAATACCAGCAACAAACATACAATACATGACTCAGGATATCACTAGAGATGCTGCCCATTTGCTATTTTTAGTGGATGCTAACCCTGTTGCACTTAACATGCCTGCCCATGTACTTACGCAGGGTCATAACAGTCGATGCTTTTGTTTGCCGTCGAGGTGAGATGCATCCCATGTCTTATAGTATTTCACATAATTTGTGCAATTGCAGTTTAACTTCTACCCATTTACTGGTTGCCTGTAGGTACACATGTCAGTGGCACTGATCCATGCTTCGACCCAGAGAACAGCTCGCCTCCGCCGTCGCTGACTTTGGGCGGGCTCTGGCCAAGATGAAGTGCCCCAGCAACTACCTCTCAGGACTTACCAAGTATGTACTCACTAGTTCAATCTTACCAATACTAGTTGCAATTAATGGCTATGTTCTGTACGGTCGATGTATTAAGCATGTTCTAGTAAACATGCCTAACATGTTTTTGCTACGATCCCTACCTTTTTATAGACATCTATGCCATTCTCTGCTCTGGCAGCACCTGCCTTGTGATGTTTAACTATGATAATTGCATTTTTATCAGTACCGGTTTCAATGTCTATTAAGCCTGTTGCAATTAACATTTGAATCCATTGTTAAACAGTTGCATTTCAATGGCTACAAACTTACAAAACATGACTTAGGATGTTGTTAAGCATGTTGCAATTATCAGTTGTATCCATTTTTTAATCTGTCCATTTGCTACCATGCTACTCTCCGCAATGAAGATATACTAGAGATGCTGCCCCATTTGTTATTTTTGGTGGATGCTAACCTTGTAGTACTTAACATGCTTGTCCATGTACTTACGCAGGGTCATAACGGCCGATGTTGTTGTTTTCAGTCAAGGTTAGCTGCATCCCATGTCTTACAGTATTTCACATCATTTGTGCAATTGCAGTTTAACTTTTGCCATTTACTGGTTGCCTGTAGGTACACATGTCAGTGGCACTGATCCACGCTTCGACCCGGAGGAACAGCTCGCCTACGCCGCCACTGACTTTGGGCGGGCTCTGGCCAAGATGAAGTGTCCCAGCAACTACCTCTCAGAACTTACCAAGTATGTACCCACCAGTTCAATCTTACCAATACCAGTTGCAATTAATGGCTATGTTTTGTACTGTCGATGTATTAAGCATGTTGTAGTAAACATGCCTAACATGTTTGAGCTATTTTCCCTACCTTTTTATAGACAACTGGGCCATTATCTGCTCTGGCAGCACCTGCCCCGTGATGTTTAACTCTGTCAATTGCATTTTTATCAGTACCGGTTTCAATGGCCATTAAGCTTGTTGCAATTAACAGTTGTATCCATTTTTAAAGAGTTGTATTTCAATGGCTACAAACTTACAAAACATGAATTAGGATGTTGTTAAGCCTGTTGGAATTAACGGTTGTATCCATTTTTAATCCATCCCTTTGCTACCGTGCTACTCTTTCGAAATGACGATGTCACTACAGATGATGTCGTTTTATTACCATTTGCTATTTTTGGTGGATGTTAACCCTGTTGTAGTTAACATTGGCTTTCCATGTACTTACACAGGGCTACAATGGGTGATGTTGTTGTTTGCCATCGAGGTTAGCTGCATCCCATGTCTTATACACCATCTATTCCTAAATATAAGTATTTTTAGATATTCCAATATAGACTGCATAAGGAGCAAAATGAGTGAATCTAGATTCTAATCTAAACTATATCTATAATTATATATACATCCATATGTAGTTCATATTGAAATCTCAAAAAAGAACTTGTACTTAGGAACATAGGTAGCTGTATTTTACATTATTTGTGCAATCTCAGTTTAGCTTCTAACATTTACTGGTTGCTTGTAGGTACATATATGAGGGGTACTGATCCATGCTTCGATCCCTTTTGCGTATGGGGCAATGAGTTATTCATGAACAAGCGTCAAGTGAGGAAACTAAGAAAGATTGTTAGGCGAAAGAAACGGGTGATTGGAATTAAGCTCTTTATTTACACTTTGTCGAAGACAACAATGAACTTTAGGATGGTAAGTAATGTGTTGCCTTTTCCCCCCGCCCACAACAAGTTAGTTTATTAGACCTCAGTATCTGATATTTTTCTCTTTTCAGTGGTTTCCAAAGCTATTTACTGATGATTACATTGCAAACTACATGACCAGAGTGGAGGCAACTAAGGTTAAAGTATATAATTCATGCTACCATGATAATGCTCTAGAAGTCTTCCTGGAGGTGGTGAAGGATGGGCGGGCGATCGTCACAAGGGGTTGGACAAAAGTGGTTCGTTCCTATGGCATGCAGGAAGGCACATTATGGGCATTCCGCTTCTTCAACACCGTCGGCAGTCAAAATGATTTACACTTGTCTCTTCACCTTTACCGCCTTTAAATACTGCGGTTCATCATAGTTAATTGCTGCCTAATCCTGTAATTACTGAACATATTATACTGGCAATTTTATTCATGGATTCATTGTTGAACCATTGTGCTGAGAATTTGAATTGCACATTTCGTATTTCAAAATTTCCAATTAGAATAATAAATTACAGGAAAAAAATAAAAATAGAACAGACGGTCATGGACCTTTGCAAACGGTTCTAGTAGTAAAAGCACTTGCGATGGATAGCCCATTGCCACACAGTTTTCTACATCAAATCGTGTGTGATGTAGTTAATGAAAGCAAATAGTTAACCAAGGCACAGGTTTTGTGATAGTTACACCTTTGACACACAAGCGTATACATAAAACTGTGTGGGATGTACATCCGAACAGAAACGTTTTCCCTGGATTCATCGTGTGTGATATACATACGAACGGAAATGTTTTTCTAGGATTCACCGTGTGGGATGTACATACCTACGGAAATGATTTCTAGGATTCACTGTGTGGGATGTACATACCTACGGAAATGAATGGGTTTCGATGCCTCGCCCGATCGCACACGGCCCTAGCCTGGGTCCTAGGAGGGCCTATCCCCGACGATTTCTGGGTCGTGTGGGAAGGACATCCTATCGCACACACTCACTTGGCGACGGTTCCAAATGCCGTCATGGAAAGGGGTTTTAAACCGTTTGTTTAGGACCGATGCACACCAGTGACAATTTTTTTAGAAGAACAGGGAGGCCGCGTCCCGTCATATTCTGAATTGCAAACCTGTTCACACCGATCAAAACCTAAACGGTTTCCCACTTAGGAGCGTATTACTATGCGGTTATAAATACTACTACTCTAAGATGACTGCACATTCCTCCTCAACTCCTCATCCACAAAAAGTCAAAAACAAACAAGTCATTCATCATCGTTCCCTTGCGTCCGCCATGGCCAGCGTGAGTTCTGGGTCGAGAGATTGCCACCAGGGAGAGGTGAGCCTGGAAGCGGAAACACGAGAGATGTCCCGCCTCGCCGCGAAAGCAGACAACATGTCCCACCGCACGGCCGTAGCAGCAAAGAGGTCCCGCCGCACCGCCGAAGTAGCATGGAGGACCCGCCGCGCCGTTGTTGCAGCAGACTGGTCCAGCCACGCCACAAAAGCAGAAGAGATGTCCCACCGTGCCGTGAATGCAGCAGAGATGTCCTTCTGCGCCGCGGCGGCTTGGGAAAATGTCTCGCGGGCAGGCGACGACTCTTACAGGCGCATGCGTGCCCTTGTCCTTAGGTAGATGGATCAGATCTTCAGGTGGGCGAGGTTGCAGGATGACCTGAAATCCTCATTTGAACAGTCTACCGATGTCATCCGGCAACTAAATGAGAGCAATGCGAAGCTCCGGGCCGAGCGCGACCTGCTGAGGGCGAAGATCGTTGGAAGTGCGAGCAGCAGGAGCAGACCACTGCCTTGTTGAAGAGGAATGGCGTCATCGTTGAGAAACTTATGGACGAGAATGCCATGCCGCGCATCGGGCGCAGAAGGCTGGTGGAGAAATCCGTGGATGCTCTCAAGCAGCATCTTGAGGATAAGAAAGAGCTCGTCGCCGCTCGCTGCAGAGACTAGTTCCCCCGGCCCGCAGCAATGCGTCAAGAAAGTAGATATCAGCGAGCCAGATCATTGTCTTCCTTCTTCTTTTGCACTTGCGTATTTCGGGCGTTGCTGCATGTGGCTTTTTTAATTATGTTTCTATATATGTAAGACAATTATTATCCAATGTCATCGTCCTTATATTCATCATGCTTGCTATAAGTCGCAGTCGATGCTATATAGGTCCGTCAGATCTTACATCAAGATCCATGCAAAACTTTCTTTTCAGATTTTCATTTTTCTCTATTAAATCTCAGTCCAGTGAGACATATAGTCACGTCGTAGAACAGGTGCTCGAGCACCATTAATGGAGACGTTGGGAGGGAGGTGCATGGCGGGTAGCAGTCAAAGGGCTCTCCTCCCGATGAGCACGTGCAGGGGTTTGATCGCACGCCTCCCATACTCAAATAGCTACCCCGCACGGCACCTCCTAGCCAATAAAAAAAGGGACGCGTGGCAGCATGTAATTGGTAAGTCGAACGCCCACGGTTTCAATAATACCTGTGTTTCCAATTTGTAACATGACGGCACTTGTTCCAAAATGACTTTGTTGATTGCTAATGTGTGCGCCTTCGCAAATCGGACAGAAAAATTACCACAACATGTTGGTGCCATGTCATGAGACCATGCCAAGTTTCATGATTTTCAGGCGTGTTTTGGAATTACAGGAATTAAAAAACCAAGTTTCTCAATCTTTCCGGTCGAGCCACAATGCCCAGATGTTTGAATTTCACTCACATCTCTTGCATGGAACCTAGAAATTCACCTAAGGACACCCATGTGATTTTTCAAACATCTTTGGTGCACTGGAGCCTGTGCTTATAGTTCAAATTTGAATTATGCACATTAAATGCCTAGAAACTCAATTAATGTATAAAAAATGTCAAACGAGCCCGGAATAATTCCAAAATTTAGCACGATACTTCTATCTGGTCTAATCTGTCTGTGTAAAAAAATTAAGGTGGGATAAGGCAGTGTACGTATGTCGTTTCACACACGAAGGTGACACGTTCCCTCTCGGAACCACGAGCCTTCTTGAGGGAAGCTCCGGTTTGCAAGAAGCTTACACCAAAGCTTGTCCCAATTCGGCCAAAAAAATTACCGTAGCATGTTTGTGCCATGTCATGACACCATGCCAAGTTTCATGATTTTCATGTGTGTTTTGGAATTGCATGAATTAAAAAACCAAGTTTTTCAATCTTTCCGGCCGAGCCACAACGCCCAGATGTTTGAACTTCACTCCCATCTCTTGCATGGGACCTAGAAATTCACCCAAGGACACACATGTGATTTTTCAAACAACTTTGGTGCATTGGAGCCTGTGCTTGTAGTTCAAATTTTAATTATGCACATTAAATGCCTAGAAACTCAATTAATGTATTAAAAAGGCCAAACGAACCTGGAATAATGTCAAAATTTAGCACGGTACTTTTATTTGGTCTAATCTAGCTGTGTAAAAAATTAAGGCTTGAGAAGGCAGTGTACGTATGCCATTTCGCACACGGAGGTGACACGTTCCCTCTTGGAACCACGAGCCTTCTTGAGGGAAGCTCCGGTTTGCAAGAAGTTTACACCAAAGCTTGTCCCAATTCGGCCGAAGAAATTACCGCAGCATGTTGGTGCCATGTCATGACACCATGCCAAGTTTCATGATTTTTAGGCGCGTTTTGGATTTACAGGAATTAAAAAAACCAAGTTTCTCAATATTTCCGGCCGAGTCACGACACCCAGATGTTTGAATTTCACTACCATCTCTTGCATGGGACCTAGAAATTCACCCAAGTACACACATGTGATTTTTCAAACAACTTTGGTGCACTGGAGCATGTGCTTGTAGTTCAAACTTGAATTATGCACATTAAATGCGCTGCAACCCAATTAATGTATAAAAAAGACCTAACGAACACGGAATAATTTCAAAATTTAGCACGATACTTCTATTTGGTCTAATCTGGGTGTGTAAAAAAATTAAGGTGGGAGAAGGCAGTGTACGTATGTCGTTTCGCACACGGAGATGACACGTTCCCTCTCAGAACCAGGAGCCTTCTTGAGGAAAGCTTCGGTTTGCAGGAAGCTTACACCAAAGCTTGTCCCAATTCGGCCAAAAAAATTACCGCAGCATGTTGGTGCCATGTCATGAAACCATCCCAAGTTTCATGATTTTCAGGCGTGTTTTGGAATTACAGGAATTAAAAAACCAAGTTTCTCAATCTTTCCGGCCGAGCCATAATGCCCAAATATTTGAATTTCACTCCCATCTCTTGCATGGGACCTAGAAATTCACCCAAGGACACACATGTGATTTTTCAAACAACTTCGGTGCACTAGAGCATGTGCTTGTAGTCAAATTTGAATTATGCACATTAAATGCCCAGAAACTCAATTAATGTATAAAATAGGCCAAACGAACACGGAATAATTCCAAAATTTAGCACGATACTTTTATTTGGTCTAAATTGCCAGTGTACAAAAGTTAAGGCAGGAGAAGGCAGTGTACGTATGTCGTTTCACACACGGAGGTGACATGTTCCCTCTCGGAACCACGGGCCTTCTTGAGGGAAGCTCCGGTTTACAAGAAGCTTACACCAAAGATTGTCCCAATTCGGCCAAAAAAATTACTGCAGCATGTTGGTGCCATGTCATGACACCATGCCAAGTTTCATGATTTTCAGCCGTGTTCTGGATTTACAGGAATTAAAAAACAAAGTTTCTCAATTATTTCGGCCGAGCCACGACGCCCAGATGTTTGAATTTTATTCCCATTTCTTGCATGGGACCTATAAATTCACCCAAAGACACACATGTGATTTTTCAGCAAACTTTGGTGCATTGGAGCATGTGCTTGTAGTTCAAATTTGAATTATGCACATTAAATGCCCAGAAACTCAATTAATGCATAAAAATGCCAAAATAACCCGTAATAATTCGAAATTTAAACACGACACTCATGTACTAGCATGTTCACTGTACGTAAATGTTCTAGCAATTCAAACACCATCCTTTCCCTCTGTAACACCATTTTGACTTTCAAAACATAATGAAACAAATTGTTGGGGAACGCAGTAATTTCAAAAAAAATCCTACGCACATGCAAGATCTATCATGGTGATGTATAGCAACGAGAGGGGAAGAGTATTGTCCACGTACCCACGTAGACCGTAAGCGTTATGACAACGCGGTTGATGTAGTCGTACGTCTTCACGATCCGACCGATCCTTGTACCGAAAGTATGGCACCTCCGCGATCTGCACACGTTCAACTTGGTGACATCCCACGAACTCTTGATCCAGCTGAGTGTCGAGGGAGAGCTTCGGCAGCACAACAACGTGATGACGGTGATGACGAAGCTACCGGCGCGGGGCTTCGCTTAAGCACTACGACGATATGACCGAGGTGGATTATGGTGGAGGGGGCACCGCACACGGCTAAGAGATCAATGATCAGCCTGTGTGTCCTAGTGTGCCCCCTGCCCCATATATAAAGAAGAAAGGGGGGAGGCCGGCCGGCCCTTGGGGAGCGCCAGGGAGGGGAGGAGTCCTCCTCCTACCCCTTTCCTAGTCCAACTAGGAGGAGGAAGGGGAAAGGAAGGAGAGGGAGAGAGGGAGGGAAAGAGGGGGCGCCGCCCCCTCCTTGTACAATTCAGACTCCTAAAGGGGGGCGCGGCCAGCCCTAAGGCCCCCTCCTCTCTCTCACAAGGCCCATGTTGGCCAATTAGATCCCCCGGGGGTTCCGATAACCCCCGGCACTCCGATAATTATCCGGTGACACCTGGAACTCATCCGGTGTCCGAATGTAGTCAACCAATATATCAATCTTTATGTCTCAACCATTTCGAGACTCCTCGTCATGTCCGTGATCACGTCTGGGACTCCAAACTATCTTCGGTACAACAAAACACATAAATTCAAAATACCGATCGTCATTGAATGTTAAGCGTGCGGGCCCTACGGGTTCGAGAACTATGTAGACATGACCGAGACTCATCTCTGTGCAATAACCAATGGCCGAACCTGGATGCTCATATTGGCTCCTACATTTTCTACGAAGATCTTTATCGGTCAAACCGCATAACAACATACGTTGTTCCCTTTGGCATCGGTATGTTACTTGCCCGAGATTCGATCATCGGTATCATCATACCTAGTTCAATCTCGTTACCGGCAAGTCTCTTTACTTGTTCCGTAATGCATCATCCTGCAACTAACTCATTAGTCGCATTGCTTGCAAGGCTCATAGTGATGTACATTACCGAGAGGGCCCAGAGATACCTCTCCCATAGACGAAGTGACAAATCCTAATCTCAATCTATGCCAACTCAAAAAACACCATCGGATACACCAGTAGAGCATCTTTATAATCACCCAATTACGTTGTGAAGTTTGATAGCACACAAGGTGTTCCTCTGGTATTCGGGAGTTGCATAATCTTATAGTTAGAGGAACATGTATAAGTCATGAAGAAAGCAGTAGCAATAAAATTGAACGATCATTATGCTAAGCTAACGGATGGGTCTTGTCCATCACATCATTCTCTAATGATATGATCTCGCTCATCAAATGACAACACATGTCCATGGCTAGGAAACTTAACCATCTTTGATTAACGAGCTAGTCAAGTAGAGGCATACTAGGGACACTCTGTTTGTCTATGTATTCACACATGTACTAAGTTTCCGGTTAAAACAATTCTATCATGAATAATAAACATTTATCATAATATAAGGAAATATAAATAACAACTTTCTTATTGCCTCTAGGGCATATTTCCTTCAGTCTCCCACTTATACTAGAGTCAATAATCTAGTTCACATCGTCATGTGATTTAACACCAATAGTTCACATCTTTCTGTGATTAGTTCACATCTCCATGTGATTAACACCCAAAGGTTTTACTAGAGTCAACAATCTAGTTCACATCGCTATGTGATTAACACCCAAAGAGTGATCATGTTTTGCTTGTGAGAGAAATTTAGTCAACGGGTCTGCCACATTCAGAACCGTATGTATTTTGCAAATTTTCTATGTCTACAATGCTTTGCACATAGCTACTCTAGCTAATTGCTCCCACTTTCAATATGTATCAAGATCGAGACTTAGAGTCATCCAGATCGGTGTCAAAGCTTGCATCGACGTAACTCTTTATGGCGAACTCTTTGTCACTGCTACCTCTTGAGCATGCGTTAGTTTTCCCTTGAAGAGGAAAGGGTGATGCAGCAAAGTAGCGTAAGTATTTCCCTTAGTTTTTGAGAACCAAGGTATCAATCCAGTAGGAGACTACATGCAAGTCCCTCGTACCTGCATAAACAAATAAGAACCTTGCAACCAACGCGATAAAGGGGTTGCCAATCCCTTCACGGCCACTTGCAAAAGTGAGATATGATAAAGATAATAAGATAATTATTTTCGGTATTTTTGTTGTATAGATTGGAAAATAAAGATTGCAAGATAAAAGGTGACAGAAATAGTAAGTAGGTAGGAAAATAATATGATGGAAGACAGACCCGGGGGCCATAGGTTTCACTAATGGCTTCTCTCAAGATAGCAAATTCTACGGTGGGTGAACAAATTACTGTCGAGCAGTTGATAGAAAATCGCATAGTTATGAGAATATCCAGGCATGATCATGTATAGAGGCATCACGTCCTCGACAAGTAGACCGAAACGATTCTGTATCTACTACTATTACTCCACACATCAACCGCTATCCAGCATGCATCTAGAGTATTAAGTTCATAAGAACAGAGTAATGCATTAGGCAAGATAACATGATGTAGAGGGATAAACTCAAGCAATATGATATAAACCCCATCTTTGTATCCTCAATGGCAACAATACAATATGTGCCTTGCTGCCTCTGCTGTCACTGGGAAAGGACACCGCAAGATTGAACCCAAAGCTAAGCACTTCTCCCATTGCAAGAAAGATCAATCAAGTAGGCTAAACCAAATTGATAATTCGAAGAGACTTGCAAAGATATTAAATCATGCATAAAAGAATTCAGAGAAGAATCAAATATTGTTCATAGATAATCTTGATCATAAACCCACAATTCATTGGATCTCGACAAACACACCGCGAAAAGAATTACATCGAATAGATCTCTAAGAGAATCGAGGAGAACTTTGTATTGAGATCCAAAGAGAGAGAAGAAGCCATCTAGCTAATAACTATGGACCCAAAGGTCTGTGGTAAACTACTCACACATCATCAGAGAGGCTATGGTGTTGATGTAGAAGCCCTCCGTGATCGATTCCCCCTCCGACGGAGCGCCGAAAAAGGCCCCAAGATGGGATCTCACGGGTATAAAAGGTTGCGGCGGTGGAAATAGGGTTTCGTGGTGCTCTCTGATGTTTTCAGGATATATGAGTATATATAGGCGAAAGAAGTTGGTCGGTGGAGCCATGAGGGGCCCACGAGGGTGGGGCGCACCTACCCCCCGGGGCGCGCCCTCCTACCTCGTGGCTGCCTCGTTGCTTCCTTGACGTCCACTCCAAGTCTCCTGGATTGCGGTTGTTCCAAAAGTAACTCTCCCGAAGGTTTCATTCCGTTTGGATTCTGACTTGGGTTTGTCACGGCAGATGTCCTTGTGAAAGGACTTAGTCGTGGAGACATCGCTATGGTTTAGCTTTAAGGGGTTAAACCGGACAAGGGGACACGGGGAATTTTTATACTAGTTCGGCCCCTTTGAGGAAGGTAAAAGCCTACGTCTAGTTGTGATTGGTATTCCTAAGGTTTCGAAGGCCAGGGAGCGAATCCGCTTTGTCTGGCTCTCGAGTTGTTGTCTATCCCTAAACCGCTGCCGGGTCGTCCCTTTATATACATAGGTTGACGCCCGCCGGTTTACAGAGTCCCGAAGCCGGATCATAAACATATCCAGTTCGGTCTCTATCCTTCATATCTTACAAATTACATGACTAAGCCGGTTTATATTTAAAGGCTTTAACCCGCCTTCGGGCCTTGGGCCTCCATGAAGCGCCATCATCCTTGCATCTTTATGGGCTTCTAATCTTCAAGGAGTCAACCCGGCTACACAAGGCCGGTTTACCTCCAGTAGTAATATGCCCAACATTAGGCCCCAGATTGGTTTGAACTCTTTCATGTCAATCTTCTATAATTAGAAAAATTCTTCCCTCATCTCTTCACCTCGATCTTGTAAACCGCCGTGACGTCATACTTCAAGATTATGATAAACCATCCTGACATCATCCATCCGTTGATGTCGAAGATTACATTCATTTAATATGTCTTCAGCCATCGAGGCGACACCCTTATTAACTTATCCATTTTTGGGCTCCTCGATTCCCGCACTTGCCGTTTCATCTCTTTGCCTTATAAATAGGGACAGCGGACCCCTTTTCTTTTCTTTCTGCTACCCATTCATCTCTTCTTCTTCCTCTCGACGACCTCGCACCCGAGCGCCGTCATCATCTTCGAACTCCGCCTCTGCTTCACCGTTGGCCGCTGCATCAACCTGTTCGCACCAGAGTTCCACAACGCCCTTCCGCTGCTTCCGCCGTCGCAGTAAGTCTTTTCCCCTTTCTTTCTTAGATCCATTAGGGTTTCCTTGTTCTTCGCTGTTCTTGAGGTTCATTAGAGCTTTCAATGTTGCTCTTTCATGGCCTTTAGGTGAATACTTCATATCTGACGTACTCCTTGCCGTAGCTAACCTTCCCTTGTCACCACGAACCCTTATGCGCAAAGAACTGATCTAGTCCTTCATAAGTTGCTTCGGTTCTGCACCCCTTCTAGATCCAATTATTTTTATTTTTCTGTCTTATCTTAGATCCGAAAATTTCATATGTCACTGTGAGATCTGTTTCTATATCCCTGTGAGATATGTTTCTCCTTGCACCAACATAGGCGGTTTAACCTTGTATAAGCAGTCTATTCCATTAGCCCTCTGATAAACTGGAGGAGCATTTTACCTTCATAATTATGCTCCGGTTTAACAGTGTCTGAGTAATCCTGTGCTAGTATTACATTTTTCCCTTATTGCATTAGTCTCCGGTTTACACCATTTCACATATCAGTATGTTTCTTACTCCCTTGTCTCTTGCATATAATCATGTGTAATTTATAAACCGGTCTTTCATTTTTAGCTTGTTTGTTTCACAATGGCCAAACAATTCACTGCCTGCAACTGGGCTCGTTCCCGGGTTACTGAGACTCAGTTGAATGAGATGGTTAGCATCGGCTCCCTGCCTAAGAAAACTGAAATCAAATGGCGAGCTCCAGGAACAGAAAATCCTCCAACCCCAAGGAAGGGCGAGGTGGTGGTCTTTGTTGACCATATAGGCCGTGGCTTCAAACCGCCAGGGTCAAAGTTTTATTGAGATGTGCTTGCCAGCTTCCAACTTCATCCGCAAGATATTGGTCCCAACTCGGTTTCCAATTTATGCAATTTCCAGGTCTTCTGTGAAGTATACTTACAAGAAGAACCAACAGCAGAACTGTTCCGGGATTTCTTTCACTTAAACCAGCGCACAGAGTTTGTAAATGGCCCGAACACAGAACTTGGTGGTGTCTCAATTCAAAAACGGAAAGAAGTTGAATTTCCTCATGCCAAACAGCATAGTCACCCAAAGGAATGGAATCAAACTTGGTTTTATTGCAGAGACACTTCGCCTGAAGATGAAAATCCCCTCCCCGGCTTTCGTGATCACAGACTATCCAATACTCACCCCATGCAACAATGCCTGAGCTCTTCAGAAAGGGCGAAATATGCTCCTCAACTCGCCAAACTCCGGGCCTTTATGGCAAACGGTTTAACAGGCGTGGATTTTGTGCGCTGTTGGATATCCTGGAGTATCTTGCCGCTAAGCTGGCGTCCCGGTTTAATGTGTGAATATATCGGTGAGGTTGATGACCCTCAATGCCATTGCAATATCCAATTATCTGAGGAAGAAGTCACTGAAGGTGTAAAGAAGATCCTAAATGAGTCGTAACTGATCTGTAGTCAAACCAGTCTGAGTCCCTTCTATGCCAGGAACAAACCGCCTGCTGTAAGCATTATACTTCCTCTTCATCTCTAATATCTTTAACTTATGCAACCTGTAACCCTTCTTCTTTATATGTAGGGTGATGACCCCTTCTGGAAACGGAAACTATAGATAAAGCGGCAAAGCCGACTGGAGACAAAGCCGTCAAGCCATCCCGCCCAAAGACCAAAGCCGTAAAACGGACGTCAAAATGGAAAACGGCTGCCCGGATTAATATGGAGCTTGATGATGATACTGATGATCCAGAAGTTGAGGTAGAACTTGACTCACTTGGCTCTCTTTTCATGCATCTCATTAACAATGATCTTCCTCAGGAGGACGCAGAAGCTAGTCAAGCTGATGACGTAGAGGTAATTACCCTTTCCTCTGGTTCAGACTCTATGCCAACACAAAAAACTCGCCAAGCAGTCCGGAAAGTAAGCTTTTCTCATCCTCTTGCTCACTTGGATCCAACATTTATTTTGAAGACTCAGCAGCATGAAGCTCGCCGGACAACCCGGCACAGTGGCCAACAGGTCACTTCAGCCGGTTTACCTGATACTCCGGTTCGGAAGTGCCGGTCTGAGGTCTTTCCTACTTCTGACCATTCTTACCCCAAGGCAGGTTATTTCAGACAGCCTCTTAATCCGTCCGATTCAAATTATCAGGTGACACCTCCTTCATCTTCTTGTCAATCGACAGCAACTCAACTCCTCCCTTTGAAAACTGTGGCCGGGTGAGTTGTAAAAACCTTTCATTTCAATGCGCCATAAATCCTTTCAATAGGACGTTAATCCTTTTTTATTCTGTTTGTAGGGCCAAAGCCAGACACAGCAAGAAAGCTCGGGTCACCAATCCACCAGAAGACCCTGTCGCCGAAGAAGAAGAACCAAGAGGTGAACCGGAACAGACTGGTGAACCAGAAGGCCCTCATCCTGAAGCTACTTTTGATGATCCACCCCTTGAAGGCCAACATACCAATGAACCAACAGATGTTGAGCCTGCTGCACCCGATACTGAACCGGCAGAACCAAACCGAGCTAGTCCGGTGAAAGACACTGAAATTCCAGTATCATCAACCAAAAATCCTGAAAGCTAAGGTGATGATGTTATTATTACTGGAATGGGCCACAGCTCTCCTGGCCATCCCGTCATTTTAGCTCAGCACAGTGCCAAATAAGAGCAAGCTGCCCGGGATAAAGGTAAATGGAGCAGCGACTTATCAAGCTATGCTCATCTTAACGCTGATGAGCTTCATTCTGGCTTCTTGAACCGTCTGCACTCAAACCGGGATTATGAAGCCAGTTTGGTGAACTTGATGAAAGAGCGATATGAGGTAAATTCCTCTCCCTTTGTATATTGATTTATAGTTGAAACACTATCCCAAGTAGCCCTCAGGGCCGTTTTATAATTGTTAATCACAAACCGGGTCTGTGTAACACTTTAAGCATCTCATCATTGGTCCTTGCAATGGCAGGTCGCTAATAATAGATAAGACTCATCTTGAAAAAAAATAGATAACTTTCTGTAACATAGCCCCCAAAGGCCGGTTTAACTTGGCAAGTTAATCCGGTTTTTAATCCACACATCCATTTTAGAACAGACGCACATTAGCCCCCAAGTGTCAAGGATAATGCTTGCATTGTTCTGGAGACTTGTATAAAGTGTAGTACTTGAGAGCAAATAGGCATTAGCCCCCAAGTATGAAGTGCATAACTTTTTTATACGCTTTGTACTTTAGCACATATATATGTTGTTTGTTTAACATACCTTCAACGTGGCAGACTGAATTGAGAAGCAAAGATGCCCGAAATTCTGACTTGCAAGAGAATGTGAAGTCACAACAAGCCGGGGCTGGAAAAGCCAGAGAGGAGCTGACCCAGGCCCTGGCCGTAATGGAAAAGCTGAAAGAATCCTTCAACCAAGAGCGTGCTAAATGGGAAACCGAGAAATCCGGTTTAACCAAAAGAGTTGTAGACACCGAGGCAGCCCTGAAGCCTGTGGTTGAAGAACTAGCCGGTTTGAAATGCCAAATCAATGCTATGACATCTGCTATCTTTGGTAAGTGTCTGCTTATGTGTGTTGCGCCAGTCGATGAATCTTATAACTCACCAGAATGTTGATAAAATCTTTGGCAGGCACTTGGATCGCTCATCTTGGTACAGATATGCGGATGAAGCTCAAAGCGGCATATACATTGGTTGAACAGCTATACTCTGGGTCTCAATGGGTTATTAGCATGGCAGCTTATAACAAACCGGCTCCAACTTTGATTAAGGAAACCCTTGAGAAGCTGGGCACGTTACCAGCCCGTATTGCCGAGTTGAAGAGAGCAGCTTCCAGAGCAGGAGCTTTAACCGCCCTTATTCGAGCCAAAGCCTGGATTCCAGACCTTGAAGCGGAGGATATCATTAAAGGGTACCCAGGCGTTAAAGAAGACGGTTCAAACTTCAACAATGATGATCTTCGACGGCTGACCAAACAGATGTGGCCAGCAGCCAGCAAGTTGGCTGATGATACCGATTTGTCCCATTTTCAGCCGTTTTATGATGCAGAAGGGAAAAGACAGCCGGCCGACATCCATGAAGTCGAAGAACTTGTGCCTCCGATTCTTAAGCACACTTACGCCCCTGATATTAACCCTTCCAATCTTATCCATGAGGAAGCAGTGTTCCAAGCGTTAACTGGAATCGATTGGTCAACGACTGATTTCCAGCGTCTGGGGATGGATGAAGAAGTGCCTACACCAACTGACCCTCAACCATCAAACCGTCGCGATGAAGAGTCCTGATCTGGTCGCCGGTTTATATGGCTATTGTGAAAAACAATGATACTGTTTGAGCCGCTTTGAAGCTTCATGTAATAGGATAGCTGAAACTCCGTTATCTGCCATGCCATCGAGCATGTTTGGTAATACTTTGTGACAATCTGTGCCGCCCTTTGGGATATATTTATGCATAACCCATGATGAATTGCGTTCCCGGGTACAACAACTTAAAAGTATCTAGCGGTTTACCGCTAGACGTGTCGTGATGTCCAAGAAGTATATAGTACCTAGATGAATAATCAAGTGTTTGTACAAAAAGTAATGTACATAACATACCTCATTGGTTGACCAAACGTGTATACGGCAAAGGTGTTAATACCAATCTGGAACGTTGATAACTCCATCTTCATAATGCCGGTCTATATATTAAACCGGACTGGGATAACCACCAGATTTTCTTTATAACACTGGCGATTTAGTCAAACCAGACCGGGTCAATGAACACCGGTTTATAATTGATCATGTGCCCACAACTTGTAGTTGAGAAGCAAGCCAGGTCAAGGACACCAGTTTACCAAAAAATACTTATGATTTTCAACAAACAAAATTCAAACAGGAAAATATGCAAGGCTTTTTACAAGCTGCCAGGCTCCAAATCGAGGCTTTTCATGGGCTGCCAGGCCTCTGAGTTAAACCATTTAACAAAGCCTTTTAAGATGGGCCTCCAATTAACCAATCATCGGTTTAACTATGACAAGTTTAGGGTATGTAAAAGATTGACTTGTCAAACATTCGATGGGTCATACCAGGATTTCCTGGACAGGAGTGGCTTACTTGATGAAGGCAGGTTAACCCGGGTTTTTAGGTGAATACACCAGGCTTCCAAGTCGTGGCTTGATAGCCAATTACGAGGGTCCTTTCAAACTCTTTGTTGCTTTAAAAAAAGAGCCCCCAAGTAACTTTGTGAGCGATGCTCAGTGTGTGCCCATGTTTGAGTCTGTACTGTGTACGACACTCTCTTTGGCTCCACAAATTTTTCCCTTTGTGGCTTAAATACCTATCAAGAGGTGTAGCTATGGTGTGAGAACAACCAAGCCCCCTAGTGACATCCCTTCGTGGTTTAAAAACCGATCAAGAGGTGTAGCTGTAGTTCAAATATGACCAAGCCCCCTAGTGATTTTCTTTATATCTATGCAGCTGCTAAAGCCGGATTAACAAAAACTCCACTTTGTCAGTTAACTTGTAAAAGCTCACACAGGATATAAAAAGAACAGATACCCCGCTTATAATGGAGGCTCCGGTTTATTATATAATATATACACTGTCATAAATATGTACAGATGAGGAGCCTATGGCTTCAAGTATAGTAAGGCCGAAGGAGAGCTATGTTCCATGGCCGCTTGGTCTCCTCCTCCGATTGACGTGAGTCTTCATGCTCTCGAACATCAATGAGGTAGTAAGATCCGTTGTGCAGATTTTTGCTGACCACAAAGGGTCCTTCCCAAGGTGGGGATAACTTGTGCATATCAGTCTAATCCTGGATGAGCCGGAGCACCAAATCACCTTCTTGAAAGGTTCTGGTTTTAACCCGGCGGCTGTGATAACGTCAGAGATCTTGTTGATAAATCGCCGATCGTGCCGCTGCAAGATCACGCTCTTCATCCAACAGGTCCAGTGAATCCTGACGTGCCTTCTCATTATCAGCTTCAACATAAGTTGCCACACGGGGTGAATCATGATGGATGTCACTAGGAAGAACCGCCTCCGCTCCATAGACCATGAAAAAAGGTGTGTAACCCGTAGACCTATTGGGTGTGGTGTTGATGCTCCATAACACAGAAGGTAGCTCCTCAACCCAACAACCCGACGTCCGCTTTAAGGGAACCATAAGCCTTGGTTTGATACCCCGTAAAATTTCTTGGTTTGCCCTTTCTGCTTGACCATTAGATTGGGGTGAGCCACCGACGCTAGATCAAGCCGATGTGCTCACGTTGACAGAATTCTTCCATCTCCCCTTTTGACAGATTAGTACCATTATCTGTTATAATGCTGTGTGGAAAACCAAACCAGAATATCACCTTCTTGATGAATTGAACCGCCGTGGCTGCATCACACTTGCTGACTGGCTCTGCCTCCACCCATTTAGTGAATTTATCAACTGCTACTAACAGGTGGGTCTTTTTGTCCTTAGAACGCTTGAAGGGTCCAACCATATCAAGCCCCCAAGTTGCAAACGGCCACGTAATTGGAATCATCCACAACTCTTGAGCCGGAACATGCGCATGGCGGGTAAATTTTTGACATCCATCACATCTCTTGACTAAATCCTTCGCATCAGCATGCGCTGTCAACCATTAAAAACCATGGAGAAAAGCTTTGGCAACCAATGACTTTGAACCGGCGTGGTGACCGCAATCCCCTTCATGGATTTCTCGCAAAATCTCACAACCTTCTTGAGGAGAAACACAGCGCTGAATTGCTCCTGAAACACTGTAACGATGTAACTCCCCGTTGAGTATGGTCATGGACTTGGAACGCCGGATTATCTGTCGAGCCAATGTTTCATCGTCTGGTAACTCGCCTCGGTTCATGTAAGCCGGATATGGGATCGTCCAATCCGGTATGGCATGCAAAGCTGCCACCAACTGAGCCTCCGGATCAGGAATAGCCAAATCTTCTTCGGTTGGCACTTTGACTGACGGATTATGCAACACATCAAGAAAGACATTGGGCGGGACCGGTTTACGCTGGGAACCAAGACGACTTAAAGCGTCTGCCGCTTCATTCTTCCGCCGGTCTATATGGTCCACCTGATAACCTTTAAAGTGACCAGCCACTGCGTCCACCTCTCGCCGATATGCAGCCATGAGTGGGTCCTTAGAATCCCAAGTGCCAGACACCTACTGAGCCACTAGATCTGAATCACCGAAGCACTTAACCCGGCTCAAATTCATCTCCTTAGCCATCTGAAGACCGTGGAGCAAAGCCTCATATTCAGCCGCATTATTAGTACAAGGGAACATTAAACGGAGGACATAACAAAACTTGTCACCTCGTGAGGAAGTTAGTATGACTCCAGCCCCCGAGCCCTCCAATTGTCTGGATCCATCAAAATGAATAGTCCAGTATGTATTATCTGGCTTCTCTTCAGGTGCATGTAACTCCATCCAATCATTGATGAAATCCACGAGTGCCTGGGATTTGATCGCTGTGCGGGGTATATATTTGAGCCCATGAGGTCCAAGCTCAATAGCCCACTTGGCAATCCAGCCAGTTGCTTCTCTGTTTTGAATGATGTCACCCAGAGGGGCTGAACTGACCATTGTGATAGGATGGCCCTGAAAATAATGTTTAAGCTTCCGGCTCGCCATAAACACCCCATACACCAGCTTCTGCCAATGCGGATACCTCTGCTTTGACTCAATGAGCACCTCGCTGATATAATAAACCGGCCGTTGAACCGGATATTCCTTGCCAAGCTCCTTGCGCTCTACCACAATGGCTACACTAACAGCCCGGGCATTAGCAGCCACATATAATAATAATGGCTCTTTATCGATCGGTGCTGCAAGCACGGGCAGTTCAGCTAGCTGCCTCTTCAGATCCTCGAACGCCTTATCAGCTGTCCCGCTCCAGAAAAAGTTATCTATTTTCTTGAGCATCTGATATAAAGGGATGGCCTTCTCTCCAAGGCGACTGATAAACCGGCTCAAGGTTGTAATCCGGCCGACCAGATGTTGAACATCGTTAATACACGCCGGTTTAGCCAAGGATGTAATTGCTGCAATCTTTTCCGGATTAGCCTCAATGCCTCTGTTTGATACCAGAAAGCCTAAGAGCTTGCCTGCCGGGACACCGAAGACACACTTCTCCGGATTGAGCATCATCTTGTAAACCCGAAGATTGTCAAAGGTTTCTCGTAGATCATCTATCAATGTCTCCTCCTTTCTAGACTTGACCAAAATATCATCCACATATGCATGAACATTGCACCCAATTTGTTTATGAAGGCAATTCTGAACACATTGCTGGTAAGTTGCCTGGGCACTCTTGAGTCCAAAAGGCATGGAAACATAGCAGAAGGCTCCAAAGGGAGTTATGAAAGCTGTCTTCTCCTGGTCCTTAACCACCATTTTGATCTGATGATAACCAGAGTAGGCATCCAGAAAACACAAACGGTCACAACCCGTCGTAGCATCAATTATCTGATCAATGCGAGGGAGAGCAAAGGGGTCTGCAGGGCAAGCCTTGTTTAAATCTGTGTAGTCCACACACATGCGCCAAGTGCCATTTTTCTTAAGAACCAGCACCGGATTAGCTAACCACTCTGGATGAAAAACTTCGACAATAAACCCTGCGGCCAACATACGGGCTACCTCTTCACCTATAGCCTTACGTCTCTCTTCATTGAAACGGCGGAGGAACTGCCGGACCAGTTTAAACTTAGGATCAATGCTGAGTGTGTGCTCAGCGAGTTCCCTCGGTACACCTGGCATGTCAGAAGTTTTCCATGCAAAGATGTCCCGATTCTCACGGATGAACTCGATGAGCGCGCTTTCCTATTTGGGATCCAGGTTAGCGCTGATGCTGAACTGTTTGGATGAATCGCCAGGAAGAAAGTCACCCATCTTAGTGTCTGTAGCCGATTTGAACTTCAATGCTGGATCATGTTCTGTAGTTGGCTTTTTCAAAGAGGTCATGTCTGCCGGATCAACTTGCTCCTTATAGAATTTCAACTCCTCCGTGGCACAACCCGACTCAGCATAAGCCGCATCACCTTCTTCACACTCCAAAGCAATCTTTCTACTTCCATGTACTGTGATAGTCCCTTTATGACCTAGCATTTTAAGCTGTAGATAAACATAACATGGCCTTGCCATAAACTTAGCATAAGCCGGACGCCCAAACAAGGCATGGTACAGACTTTTGATCTTTACCACCTCAAATGTTAATGTTTCTGACCTTGAATCATAGTCATCTCCAAAAGCTACCTCCAAAGCTATCTTGCCAACAGGATATGCAGACTTACCAGGCACCACACCATGAAAGACTGTATTTGACGGTTTAAGATCCTTATCTGTCAACCCCATACGGCGGAATGTATCATAATACAAAATATTGATACTACTTCCCCCATCCATGTGCACTTTAGTGAACTTGTATCCCCCAACTTGAGGGGCTACCACCAGGGCCAAGTGACCTGGATTATCAACCCGGGGTGGGTGATCATCTCTACTCCACAAAATAGGTTGCTCAGACCAGCGTAAATACTGAGGTACTACCGGCTCAACAGAGTTTACTGCCCTTTTATGAAGCTTCTGATCATGTTTGCACAAACTAGTAATGAAGACATGATATTGCCCGTTGTTCAGCTGTTTGGGATTGCTCTGATAACCCGACTGCTGCTGCTGATTCCCCTAATGGTTGTAACCTCCCTGGTTGCCTTAGTGCCCTTGATTGACGTGTCCGGTTTGGTTGCCTGGAAACCCTGAACCGGAACCACCACCTCCATAACCCGGCCCATGGAAACCTCCTCCTAAACCGCCGGGCGGGCCGTTGTCATATTGGAACATATTGGAATTCTTGAAATCCCGCGTGATATAACAGTCCTTCCAAAGATGTGATGCCGGCTTCTCCTTCGATCCATGCTTTGGACAGGGCTGATTTAATAAGCGCTCCAAATTGGGGCCTGAACCTCCACCCCTCTAGGGCTGCTTGCCCTTACGGAGCTGGCCATTCTCCTACGCGTTGGTATTTGCAACAAAGTCTAAGCTACTGTCGGCCTTGCGCTTACCACCGTTTCCATGGCCTGCCGGATTATGCTGTTGACCCTTGGCATTGCCGTTCTTCTTACCTTTCTCCGGTTTGTCCTCCTCTGAATCCGGATCCTTGGTATTATCTGAATCGACATATTTAACCAAAGCGGCCATGAGTGTTGACATATCAATGCAGTGATGTTTGAGCCTTCCCTATTTCTGTTTTAGCGGTTTGAAATGGCAATTGACCTCTAATGTTAACACTGCAGTGTCTGCATTGATACGATCTGATGAATGCAAAATTGCTGAGACCCGTTTGACCCAATGGGTCATGGACTCCCCTTCCTCTTGGACACAAGGGGCCAGATCCACGATTGACATCGGCTTCTTACACGTATCCTTGAAGTTTTGGATAAACCGGTGCTTCAATTCGGCCCATGATCCAATAGAGTTGGTCGGCAAGCTCTTCAACCAAGTGCGAGTTGTTCCTTCCAACATCATGGTGAAATATTTAGCACACACTGCCTCATCCACATCTAACATCTCCATTGCCATCTCATAGCTCTCCACCCACGCTTCTGGTTGCAAATCGGCAGTGTAATTTGGTACCTTACGAGGTCCCTTGAAATCCTTGGGCAGTCTCACATTACGCAAAGCGGGGGTTAGACACGGCACCCCTAAGGAACTGAACATCACTCCTGGCTCCACGAAGGCTGTGGGGTGAACCGGAGTATGTTTTCGTGCTCCGTGTCGAGCCGCCAACTCGGCCTCCCGACGTGCGCGGCCATGGTCCACAACATCTTGCGCATTAGCGCCTCCCCCGGTCGGGTTGTTCCCTCGTGGTGAATTTCGGCGACGTGCACTACTGGACACGGCCAGTTCATCCTCCATGTGTCTGCTATAGCTCCGGCTTGGACGGGAAGTGGAATGAATCCTCTCACGACTGTGTGAATACGCCTGCTGTTGATTTAGTGTTGTTTGAAGGAGATCCCTGGCCCGACGTGCTTCCACTGCAACTGGTGACTCGCCGTCGATTGGGAGGGCCGCCAGGCGTGAAGCGGCGGCCACAATGTTGTCCAAAGGGTTGGAATAATGCATGGGCGGTGTTGGTACATACTGTGGCACAATGTTGTTCTGGCGAGGCGGGTCCGTCGTGCGCGGTTGAACCGGCGCTCCTGTTCCCGGCGCCCCCGCCCGGTTTAGTGTGGGTTGGCTACCAGCACCTGCTCCTGGTGTGATGAAGAGATTCTGCGGCTCATAAACCGATGGGAGACGTGAGCGATACCTTCTTCGCATGACTTCCTCTGAAGCATTCTGATCCAGTCTAATCTGGTAAGCATGTGCTTCCAATTCAGCCCGCTCTGTAGCCATCCTAGTATTCTCTATTGCCAGGTCCGCTTTAGCCTGGGCTATCTGATCTTTTACCTTTGCAATCTCCGCATTGTGCTGATCCCTGGCTGTTGCATCCACCTCCGCGGCCATCAACGTTGCCAAAGCGTCGAACAAATCAGACAGGACTTGGGCCGAAGGCGGCGCCGAGCTTCCTGCCCCTGCTGGTGTGGCCGTTGTTGAACCGGAGAGCATTGCTGCGGCGGTAGATGAATGAGGTGTCGATTGTGTGCCGGCCATGAAGATGGTGGACCGGTTTGGTAGATCGGGGGAATCCGAAATACTGTTGCCCTCGAATCCTCCATCAATCCGGCCGTCCTGCAACTGGTAAAGTGATTCGGTCTCTCCAGAAGACTCGTCATCAGAACAGACCACGGTCTCTCCATCGGACACCGGTCCATCCTCATACCTCGATCCATGGATGACACCCACGAAAACATGCCTTGCCTCGGCCTGAACCGGCGAAGGACTTGCACGCCGAGCCGTTTCGATGATGTTGGTGCAGATGTCCGGCTCAGGGGCCGGTTCGCCGATCTTGCCGATGAAGACGTGAATCCCACCAAAGGGGACCCGGTACCCGTATTCAATTGAATCGACCTCGGGACCCCATCCCGCGTTATCGATGTAGAGCTTGCCGCGACGACTCTTCGTCATCCGGCCCACAGCGTATCCCTTAAGTCCATCGAAGCTGCCCTTCAAGAACTCAAAACCATCGTGCGATAGCCCCACGGTGGGCGCCAACTGTCGTGGGTTTGTCACGGAAGATGTCCTTGTGAAAGGACTTATTCGTGGAGCCATCGCTACGGTTTAGCTTTAAGGGGTTAAACCGGACAAGGGGACATGGGGAATTTTTATACTAAGCCTACGTCTAGTTGTGATTGGTATTGCTAGGGTTTCGAAGGCCAGGGAGCGAATCCGCTTTATCTGGCTCTCGAGTTGTTGTCTGTCCCTAAACCGCTGTCGGGTCGTCCCTTTATATACATAGGTTGACGCCCGCTGGTTTATAGAGTCTCGAAGCCGGATCATAAACGTATCCAGTTCGGTCTCTATCCTTCCTATCTTACAAATTACATGACTAAGCCGGTTTATATTTACAGGCTTTAACCCGCCTTCGGGCCTTGGGCCTCCATGAAGTGCCATCATCCTTGCGTCTTTATGGGATTCTAATCTTCAAGGAGTCAACCCAGCTACACAAGGCCGGTTTACCTCCAGTAGTAATATCCCCAACAGATTCCGTTTGGTATCCCTTTTCTGCGAAACACTGAATTAGGCAAAAACACAGCAATTTGCACTGGGCCTTTGGTTAGTAGGTTAGTCCAAAAAATAATATAAAAGTGCATAACAAAGCCCATTAAACATCCAAAACAGATAATATAATAGCATGGAACAATCAAAAATTATAGATATGTTGGAGACGTATCAAGCATCCCCAAGCTTAATTCCTGCTCGTCCTCGAGTAGGTAAATGATAAAAAGAGAATTTTTGATGTTGAATGCTACTTAGCATAATTCTCAATGTAAGTTTCTTTATTATGGCATGAATGTTCAGATCCGAAAGATTCAAGACAAAAGTTTAATATTGACATAAAATAATAATACTTCAAGAATACTAACAAAGAAATCATGTCTTCTCAAAATAACATGGCCAAAGAAAGTTATCCCCAGAAAATCATATAGTCTGGCTATGCTCTATCTTCATCACACAAAGTATTTAATCATGCACAACCCCGATGACAAGCCAAGCAATTGTTTCATACTTTTGATGTTCTCAAACTTTTTCAATCTTCACGCAATATAGGAGCGTGAGCCATGGACATAGCACTATATGTGGAATAGAATGGTGGTTGTGGAGAAGACCAAAAAGAGAAGATAGTCTCACATCAACTAGGCGTATCAACGGGCTATGGAGATGCCCATCAATAGATATCAATGTGAGTGAGTAGGGATTGCCATGCAACGGATGCACTAGAGCTATAAGTGTATGAAAGCTCAACAAAAAAACTAAGTGGGTGTGCATCCAACTCACTTGCTCACGAAGACCTAGGGCATTTTGAGGAAGCTCATCATTGGAATATAGAAGCCAAGTTCTATAATGTAAAATTCCCACTAGCATATGAAAGTGACAACATAGGAGACTCTCTATCATGAAGATCATAGTGCTACTTTGAAGCACAAGTGTAGTAAAAGGATAGTAACATTGTCCCTTCTCTCTTTTTCTCTCATTTCTCCTTTTTTATTTGGGCCTTTTCCCCTTTTTTATGGCCTCTTTTTTTCTCTTTTTTTCTTTTCATCCGGAGTCTCATCCCGACTTGTGGGGGAATCATAGTCTCCATCATCCTTTCCTCACTTGGGACAATGCTCTAATAATGATGATCATCACACTTTTATTTACTTACAACTCAAAAATTACAACTTGATACTAGAACAAAATATGACTCTATGTGAATGCCTTCGGCGGTGTACCGGGATGTGCAATGAATCAAGAGTGACATGTATGAAATAATTATAAAGGTGGCAACTACATGATCATGCAAAGCGATATGACAATGATGTAACGTGTCATAACAAACGGAACGGTGGTAAGTTGCATGGCGATATATCTCAGAATGGCTATGGAAAAGCCATAATAGGTAGGTATGGTGGCTGTTTTGAGGAAGGTATATGGTGGGTGTATGATACCGGCGAAAGGTGCGTGGTATTAGAGAGGCTAGCAATGGTGGAAGGGTGAGAGTGCGTATAATCCATGGACTCAACATTAGTCATAAAGAACTCATATACTTATTGAAAAAATATATTAGTTATCGAAATGAAGTACTACGCGCATGCTCCTAGGGGGACAGATTGGTAGGAAAAGACCATCACTCGTCCCCGACCGCCACTCATAAGGAAGACAATCAATAAATAAATCATGCTCCGACTTCATCACATAACGGTTCACCATACATGCATGCTACGGGAATCACAAACTTTAGAACAAGTATTTCTCAAATTCACAACTACTCAACTAGCATGACTCTAATATCACCATCTTCATATCCCAAAACAATCATAAAGAATCAAACCTCTCATAGCATTCGATGCACTTTATATGATAGCTTTTATTATACCCAACTTGGATGTTCATCACATTAGGACTAATTTTATAGCCAAAGCAACTTACCATGCTATTATATAAGACTCTCAAAATAATATAAGTGAAGCATGAGAGATCAATAATTTCTATAAAATAAACCACCACCGTGCTCTTAAAAAGATATAAGTGAAGCAGTAGAGCAAAATTATCTAGCTCAAAAGATATAAGTGAAGCACATAGAGTATTCTAATAAATTCCGATTCATGTATGTTTCTCCAAAAGGTGTGTACAGAAAGGATGATTGTGGTAAACTAATAAGCAAAGACTCAAATCATACAAGATGCTCCAAGCAAAACACATATCATGTGGTGAATAAAAATATAGCCTCAAGTAAAGTTACCGATGGACAAAGACGAAAGAGGGGATGCCTTCCGGGGCATCCCCAAGCTTAGGCTTTTGGTTTTCCTTGAATTTTACCTTGGGGTGCCATGGGCATCCGCAAGATTAGGCTCTTGCCACTCCTTATTCCAAAATCCATCAAATCTTTACCCAAATCTTGAAAACTTCACAACACAAAACTCAACAGAAAATCTCATGAGCTCCGTTAGTATAAGAAAACAAACCACCACTTCAAGGTACTGTAATGAACTCATTCTTTCTTTATATTGGTGTTAAACCTACTGTATTCCAACTTATTATGGTTCATACCCCCCGATACTAGCCATAGATTCATCAAAATAAGCAAACAACACACGAAAAACAGAATCTAATATTTCCTTAATGGAAATTGAAATCTAATATTTCCTTCTTTCATATCAATAATTGCACCAATTGTTCTAAGGAAAGGTCTACCAAGAATAATAGGACAAGTAGGATTGCAATCTATATCAAGAAAAATGAAATTTACAGGTACATAATTCCTATTAGAAACAATAAGAACATCATTAATCCTTCGCATAGGTTTCTTAATGGTGGAATCCGCAAGATGCAAATTTAAATAACAATCATCAAATTCACAGAAACCTAACACATCACACAAAGTTTTTGGAATAGTGGAAACACTTGCACCCAAATCACATAAAGCATGGCATTCATGATCTCTAATTTCAATTTTAATAGTAGGTTCCCACTCATCATAAAGTTTTCTAGGGATAGAAACTTCTAATTCAAGCTTTTCTTCATAGGATTGCATTAAGGCATCAATGATATGTTTGGTAAAAGCTTTATTTTGATCATAAGCATAAGGAGAATTTAGCACGGATTGCAACAAGGAGATACAATCTATCAAAGAGCAATTATCATAATTAAATTCCTTGAAATCCAAAATAGTGGGTTCATTGCTATGTAAAGTTTTGACCTCTTCAATCCCACTTTTACCAATTTTTGCATCAAGATCTAAAAACTCTGAATCATTTGGACACCTTTTAACTAAAGTTAACTCATCTCCAGTCCCAACATTATCAAGATTCGTATTGCAAAACAAAGATTTAATTGGAGACACATCGATCACTTTTAGATCTTCATCCTTATTATCATCTAACTCTTCCGGTTTGGCGGCCATCTTATTAACTAAGGTGGCCTGCTTATCCAAAATTTGGGCTATTAAGTTTTCAAGATGAGCAAACTGAGATTTCAAACCATAAAATTCCTTAGACATATCATCGAGCTCTTTATGCATGTACTCCATAAAACCTTTTTGCTCTTTAAGCTCATTTCTGAAGAAATTATTATGCTCAAATTGCAAGGACATAAAACTTCTAACATTGTTTTTAATTTCTTCCAACCTTCTATGGTGAAGATCAATACTTTTTGGAAGAGACATCATGAAAAACAATCCAACACACAAGCACACAAGAAGCAAGAAAAAGAGGCGAACGAAAAAGAGGGCGAATAAAATGGCAAAGGTGAAGTGGGGGAGAGGAAAATGAGAGGCGGATGGCAAATAATGTAATGCGAGGGATAAGAGTTTGTGATGGGTACTTGGTATGTCTTGACTTGTGCGTAGATGTCCCCGGCAACAGCGCCAAAAATCCTTCTTGCTACCTCTTGAGCATGTGTTGGTTTTCCCTTGAAGAGGAAAGGGTGATGCAGCAAAGTAGCGTAAGTATTTCCCTCAGTTTTTGAGAACCAAGGTATCAATCCAGTAGGAGACTACATGCAAGTCCCTCGTACCTGCACAAACAAATAAGAACATTGCAACCAACGCGATAAAGGGGTTGTCACTCCCTTCACGGCTACTTGCAAAAGTGAGATATGATAAAGATAACAAGATAAATATTTTTGGTATTTTTTCGTAATGATTGGAAAATAAAGATTGCAAGATAAAAGGCGGCAGAAATAGCAAGTAGATAGGAAAATAATATGATGGAAGATAGACCCGGGGGCCATAGGTTTCACTAGTGGCTTCTCTCAAGATAGCAAATTCTACGGTGGGTGAACAAAATACTGTTGAGCAATTGATAGAAAAGTGCATAGTTATGAGAATATCCAGGCATGATCATGTAATATAGGCATCATGTCCGCGACAAGTAGACCGAAACGATTCTGCATCTACTACTATTACTCCACACATCAACCGCTATCCAGCATGCATCTAGAGTATTAAGTTCATAAGAACAGAGTAACGCATTAGGCAAGATGACATGATGTAGAGGGATAAACTCAAGCAACATGATATAAACCCCATCTTTTTATCCTCGATGGCAACAATACAATACGTGCCTTGCTGCCCCTGCTGTCACTGGGAAATGACACCACAAGATTGAACCCAAAACTAAGCACTTCTCCCATTGCAAGAAAGATCAATCTAGTAGGCCAAACCAAACTGATAATTCGAAGAGACTTGCAAAGATATTAAATCATGCATAAAAGAATTCAGAGAAGAATCAAACATTGTTCATAGATAATCTTAATCATAAACCCACAATTCATAGGATCTCGACAAACACACCGCAAAAAGAATTACATCGAATAGTTCTCTAAGATAATCGAGGAGAACTTTGTATTGAGATCCAAAGAGAGAGAAGAAGCCATCTAGCTAATAACTATGAACCCGAAGGTCTGTGGTAAACTACTCACACATCATCGGAGAGGCTATGGTGTTGATGTAGAAGCCCTCCGTGATCGATTCCCCCTCCGGCGGAGCACCGAAAAAGGCCCCAAGATGCGATCTCACGGGTACAGAAGGTTGCGGTGGTGGAAATAGGTTTTCGTGGTGCTCTCTGATGTTTTCAGGGTATATGAATATATATAGGCGAAAGAAGTAGATCAGTGGAGCCATGAGGGGCCCATGAGGGTGGGGGCGCGCCCTCCATCCTCGTGGACGCCTTGTTGCTTCCTTGACGTCCACTCCAAGTCTCCTGGATTGCGGTTGTTCCAAAAGTAACTCTCTCGAAGGTTTCATTCCGTTTGGATTCCGTTTGGTATTCCTTTTCTGTGAAACACTGAAATAGGCAAAAAAACATCAATTTGCACTGGGCCTTTGGTTAGTAGGTTAGTCCCAAAAATAATATAAAAGTGCATAACAAAGACCATTAAACATTCAAAACAGATAATATAATAGCATGGAACAATCAAAAATTATAGATACGTTGGAGACGTATCAGTCACCTCCATAACCGAGAAACATTTCCTTATTCCACTAAGGATATTTATGACCGCTGTCCAGTGATCCACTACTGGATCCAAACTTATGGTGAAGTACACAATAGGTCTGGTACACAACATAGCATACTTTATAGAACCTATGACTGAGGCATAGGGAATGACTTTTCATTCTCTTTCTATTTTATGTCGTGGTCGGGTTTTGAGTCTTTACTCAATTTCACACCTTGCAACATAGGCAAGAACTCCTTCTTTGACTGTTCCATTTTGAACTACTTCAAAATCTTGTCAAGGTATGTACTCATTGAAAATATATCAAGCGTCTTGATCTATCTCTATAGATCTTGATGCTAAATATGTAAGTAGCTTCACCAAGGTCTTTCTTTGAAAAACTCCTTTCAAACACTCCTTTATGCTTTCCAGCAAATTCTACATTATTTCCGATCAACAATATGTTATTCACATATACTTATCAAAAATGTTGTAGTGCTCCCACTCACTTTCTTCTAAATACAGGCTTCACCGTAAGTCTGTATAAAACCATATGTTTTGATCACTTTATCAAAGCATATATTTCAACTCCAAGATGCTTGCACCAGTCCATAGATGGATCGATGGAGCTTGCTCACTTTGTTAGCACCTTTAGGATCGACAAAACCTTCTAGTTGCATCATATACAACTCTTCTTTAAGAAATCCATTAAGGAATGCAGTTTTGACATCCATTTGCCAGATTTCATAAAATGCGGCAACTACTAACATGATTCAGACGGACTTTTAAGCATCGATACGAGTGAGAAAATCTCATTGTAGTCAACACACTGAACTTGTCGAAAACATTTTGCGACAATTCGAGCTTTGTAGATAGTAACACTACTATCAGCGTCCGTCTTCCTCTTGAAGATCCATTTATTCTTAATTGCTCACCGATCATCGGGCAAGTCAATCAAAGTCCATACTTTGTACTCATATATGGATCCCATATCAGATTTCATGGCCTCAAGCCATTTCACAGAATCTGGGCTCATCATCGCTTCCTCATAGTTTGTAGGTTCGTCATGGTCTAGTAACATGACCTCCAGAATAGGATTACCGTACCACTCTGGTGCAGATCTTACTCTGGTTGACCTACAAGGTTTGGTAGTAACTTGATCACAAGTTTCATGATCATCATCATTAGCTTCCTCACTTACTGGTGTAGGAATCACTGGAACTGATTTCAGTGATGAACTACTTTCCAATAAGGGAGCAGGTACAATTACCTCATCAAGTTCTACTTTCCTCCCACTCACTTCTTTCGAGAGAAACTCCTTCCCTAGAACGGATCCATTCTTAGCAAAAAAATATCTTGCCTTCGGATCTGTGATAGAAGGTGTACCCAACAGTTTCTTTCGGGTATCCTATGAAGACGCACTACTCCGATTTGGGTTCGAGCTTATCAGTTTGAAACTTTTTCACATAAGCATCGCAACCCCAAACTTTAAGAGACGACAGCTTTGGTTTCTTGCCAAACCATAGTTCATACGGTGTCATCTCAACGGATTTAGATGGTGCCCTATTTAACATGAATGCAGCTGTGTCTAATGCATAACCCCAAAACGATAGTGGTAAATCGGTAAGAGACATCATAGATCGCACCATATCCAATAAAGTACGATTACAACATTCGGACACACCATTATGTTGTGGTGTTCTAGGTGGCGTGAGTTGCGAAACTATTCCACATTGTTTCAAATGAAGACCAAACTCGTAACTCAAATATTCGCCTCCGCGATTAGATCGTAGAAACTTTATTTTCTTGTTACGATGATTTTCCACTTCACTCTGAAATTCTTTGAAATTTTCAAATGTTTTAGACTTATGTTTCATTAAGTAGATATACCAATATCTACTTAAATCATCTATGAAGGTCAGAAAATAACGATACCCACCGCGAGCCTCTCAATACTTATCGGATCGCATACATCAGTATGTATTATTTCCAATAGGTCAGTTGCTTGCTCCACTGTTCCGAAGAACGGAGTCTTAGTCATCTTGCCCATGAGGCATGGTTTGTAAGCATCAAGTGATTCATAATCAAGTGATTCCAAAAGTCCATCAGCATGGAGTTTCTTCATGCGCTTTACATCAATATGACCTAAACGGCAGTGCCACAAATAGGTTGCACTATCATTATTAACTTTGCATCTTTTGGCTTCAATATTATGAATATGTGTATCACTATGATTGAGATTCAATAAACCATTCACCTTGGGTGTATGACCACAGAAGGTTTTATTCATGTAAACAGAATAACAATTATTCTTTGACTTAAATGAATAACCTGTTGGGGAACGTAGTAATTTCAAAAGTTTTCCTCCGCACATGCAAGATCATGGTGATGCATAGCAACGAGATCAAGAGTGTCGTCCACGTACCCTCGTAGACCGTAAGCAGAAGCGTTATGACAACGCGGTTGATGTAGTCGTACGTCTTCACGATCGATCGATCCCTAGTACCGAACGTACGGCACCTCTACGATCTGCACACGTTCAGCTCGGTGACGTCCCGCGAACTCAAGATCCAGTAGAGCTTCGAGGGAGAGTTTCGTTAGCACGACGGCGTGATGACGGTGATGATGATGCTACCGGAACAGGGCTTCGCCTAAGCACCGCTATGATATAACCGAGGTGGATTATGGTGGAGGGGGCACCGCACACGGCTAAAAGATCAATGATCAACTTGTGTGTCCATGGGGTGCCCCCTCCCCCGTATATAAATGAGTGGAGGAGGGGGAGGGCCGGCCCTCTACTATGGCGCGCCCTGGGAGTCCTACTCCCACCGGGAGTAGGATTCCCCCCTTCCATGTAGTAGGAGTAGGAGAGAAGGAAAGGGAAAAGAGAAGAGAAGGAAGGAGGGGGCGCTGCCCCTCCCCCTAGTCCAATTCAGACTAGGCCTTGTGCGCCTCCCCTCTCCCTTTCCCCTAAAGCCCGATAAGGCCCATATACTCCCCGGCGAATTCCCGTAACTCTCCGGTACTCCGATAAATACCCGAACCACTCAGAACCTTTCCGATGTTCGAATATAGCCTTCCAATATATCGATCTTTACGTCTCGAACATTTCGAGACTCCTCGTCATGTCACTGATTTCATCCGGGACTCCGAATAACCTTCGATACATCAAAACACATAAACTCATAGTACCAATCATCACCGAACGTTAAGCGTGCAGACCCTACGGGTTTGAGAACTATGTAGACATGGCCGAGAAATGTCTCCAGTCAATAACCAATAGCGGAACCTGGATGCTCATATTGGCTCCTACATATTCTACGAAGATCTTTATCGGTTAAACCGCATAACGTTATACGTTGTTCCCTTTGTCATCGGTATGTTACTTGCCCGAGATTCGATCGTCGGTATCTCAATACCTAGTTCAATCTCGTTATCGGCAAGTCTCTTTACTCGTTCTGTAATGCATCATCCCGCAACTAACTCATTAGTCACATTGCTTGCAAGGCTTATAGTGATGTGCATTACCGAGAGGGCCTAGAGATACCTCTCCGACAATTGGAGTGACAAATCATAATCTTGATCCATGCCAACTCAACAAATACCATTGGAGACACCTGTAGAGCACCTTTATAATCACCCAGTTACGTTGTGACGTTTGGTAGCACACAAAGTGTTCCTCCGGTATTCGGGAGTTGCATGATCTCATAGTCATAGGAACATGTATAGTTATGGAGAAAGCAATAGCAACAAACTAAACGATCATCGTGCTAAGCTAACGGATGTGTCAAGTCAATCACATCATTCTCTAATGATGTGATCCCGTTAATCAAATGACAACTCATGTCTATGGTTAGGAAACATAATCATCATTGACTCAACGAGCTAGTCAAGTAGAGGCAAACTAGTGACACTCTGTTTGTCTATGTATTCACACATGTACTAAGTTTACGGTTAATACAATTCTAGCATGAATAATAAAAATTTATCATGATATAAGGAAATATAAATAACAACTTTATTATTGCCTCTAGGGCATATTTCCTTCAGTCTCCCATTTGCATTAGAGTCAATAATCTAGTTCACATCGTCAATAGTTCACATCTTTATGTGATTAGTTCACATCTCCATGTGACTAACACCCTAAGGGTTTACTAGAGTCAATAATCTAGTTCACATCGCTATGTGATTAATACCCAATGAGTGATCATGTTTTGCTTGTGGGAGAAATTTAGTCAACGGGCCTGCCACATTCAGAGCCGTATGTATTTTGCAAATTTTCTATGTCTACAATTCTTTGCACGGAGCTACTCTAGCTAATTGCTCCCACTTTCAATATGTATCTAGATCGAGACTTAGAGTCATCCAGATCTGTGTCAAAGCTTGCATCGACGTAACTCTTTACGGTGAACTCTTTATCACCTCCATAACCGAGAAACATTTCCTTATTCCACTAAGGATATTTTTGACCGCTGTCGAGTGATCCACTCCTGGATCACTATTGTACCCTCTTGCCAAACTTATGGTGAGGTACACAATAGGTCTGGTACACAGCAAAGCATACTTTGTAGAATCTATGACTGAGGCATAGGGAATGACTTTTCATTCTCTTTCTATTTTCTGTCGTGGTCGGGTTTTGAGTCTTTACTCAACTTCACACCTTGCAACATAGGCAAGAACTCCTTCTTTGGTTGTTCCATTATGAACTACTTCAAGATCTTGTCAAGGTATGTACTCATTGAAAATATATCAAGCGTATTGATCTATCTCTATAGATCTTGATGCTCAATATGTAAGTAGCTTCACCGAGGTCTTTCTTTCAAAAACTCTTTTCAAACATTCCTTTATGCTTTCTAGAAAATTCTACATTATTTCCGAACAATATGTCATTCACATATACTTATCAGAAATCTTGTAGTGCTCCCACTCACTTTCTTGTAAATGCAGGCTTCACCGCAAGTCTGTATAAAACCATATGCTTTGATCACTTTATCAAAGCATATATTCCAACTCTGAGATGCTTGCACCAGTCCATAGATGGATCGCTGGAGCTTGCTCACTTTGTTAGCACCTTTAGGATCGACAAAACCTTCTGGTTGCATCATATACAACTCTTCTTTAAGAAATCCATTAAGGAATGCAGTTTTGACATCCATTTGCCAGATTTCATAAAATGCGGCAACTGCTAACATGATTCGGACAGACTTTTAAGCATCGATATGAGTGAGAAAATCTCATCGTAGTCAACAAAGTGAACTTGCCGAAAACATTTTGCGACAATTCGAGCTTTGTAGATAGTAACACTACTATCAGCGCCCGTCTTCCTCTTGAAGATCCATTTATTCTTAATGACTCTCCGATCATCGGCCAAGTCAATCAAATCCATACTTTGTACTCATATATGGATCCCATCTCAGATTTCATGGCCTCAAGCCATTTCACGGAATCTGGTCTCATCATCTCTTCCTCATAGTTCGTAGGTTTGTCATGGTCTAGTAACATGACTTCCATAAAGGATTACCATACCACTCTGGTGCGGACCATACTCTGGTTGTCCTACAAGGTTCGGTAGTACCTTGATCTGAAGTTTCATGATCATCATCATTAGCTTCCTCACTAATTGGTGTAGAGATCACTAGAACTGATTTCTGTGATGAACTAGTTTCCAATTCAGGAGAAGGTACAATTACCTCATCAAGTTCTACATTCCTCCCACTCACTTCTTTCGAGAGAAACTTCTTCTCTAGAAAGGATCCACTCTTTGCAACAAAGATCTTGCCTTTCAAATCTGTGATAGAAGGTGTACCCAACAGTTTCTTTTGGGTATCCTATGAAGACACACTTTTCCGATTTGGGTTTGAGCTTATCAGGCTGAAACTTTTTCACATAAGCATCACAACCCCAAACTTTAAGAAATGACAGCTTAGGTTTCTTTGCTAAACCACAGTTCATACGGTGTCATCTCAACGGATTTAGATGGTGCCCTTTTTAACGTGAATGTAACTGTCTCTAATGCATAACCCCCAAAACGATAGTGGTAAATTGGTAAGAGACATCATAGATTGCACTATATCCAATAAAGTATGGTTATGATGTTCAGGCACACCATTATGCTGTGGTGTTCCAGGTGGCACGAATTTGTGAAACTATTCCACATTGTTTTAACTGAAGACCAAACTCGTAACTCAAATATTCGTCTCCGTGGTCAGATCATAGAAAATTTATTTTCTTGTCACGATGATCTTCCAATTCACTCTGAAATTCTTTGAACTTTTCAAATGTTTCAGACTTATGTTTCATCAAGTAGGTATACCCATATCTGCTCAAATCATCTGTGAAGGTCAGAAAATAACGATACCCGCCGCGAGCCTCAACACTCATCGTACCGCATACATCAATATGTATTATTTCCAATAAGTCAGTTGCTCGCTCAATTGTTCCGGAGAATGGAGTCTTAGTCATCTTGCCCATGAGGCATGGTTTGCAAGCATCAAGTGATTCATAATCAAGTGATTCCAAAAGCCCATCAGCATGGAGTTTCTTCATGCGATTTACACCAATATGACCTAAACGGCAGTGCCACAAATAGGTTGCACTATCATTATTAACTTTGCATCTATTGGCTTAAATATTATTAATATGTGTGTCACTACAATCGAGATTCAATAAACCATTCACCTTGGGTGTATGACCACAGAAGGTTTTATTCATGTAAACAGAATAACAATTATTCTTTGACTTAAATGAATAACTGTATTGTAATAAACATGATCCAATCATATTATGCTCAACGCAAATACCAAATAACATTTATTTTAGGTTCAACACTAATCCCGAAGGTAAAGGGAGTGTGCGATGGTGATCTTATCAACCTTGGAATCATTTCCAACACACATCGTCACCTCGTCCTCAACTAGTCTTTTTTATTTTGCAACTCCCGTTTCGAGTTACTACTCTTAGCAACTGAACTAGTATCAAATACCAAGGGGTTTGCTATAAACACTAGTAAAGTACACACCAATAACATGTATATCAAATATACCATTGTTCACTTTGACATCCTTCTTATCCGCCAAGTATCTAGGGCAGTTCCACTTCCAGCGACCATTTCCTTTGCAGTAGAAGCACTCAGTGTCAGGCTTGGGTCTAGCTTTGGGCTTCTTCACGGGAGTGGCAACTTGCTTGCCATTGTTCTTGAAGTTCCTTTTCTTTCCCTTGGCCTTTTACTTGAAACTAGTGGTCTTGTCAACCATCAACACTTGATGCTTTTTCTTGATTTCTACCTTCGCCGTTTTCAGCATCGCGAAGAGCTTTGGGAATCATTTCCGTTATCCCCTGCATATTATAGTTCATCATGAAGTTCTAGTGACTTGGTGATAGTGACTAGATAACTCTGTAAATCACTATCTTATCGGGAAGATTAACTCCCACTTTATTCAAGTGATTGTAGTACTCAGACATTCTGAGCACATGCTCACTTGTTGAGCTATTCTCCTCCATCTTGTAGGCAAAGTACTGTCAGAGGTCTTCTACCTCTCGACACGGGCATGAGTATGAAATACCAATTTCAACTCTCGGAACATCTTATATGCTCTGTGGCGTTCAAAACGTTTTTGAAGTCTCGGTTCTATGCCGTAAAGCATGGTGCACTAAACTATCAAGTAGTCATCATATCGAGCAAGGTTGTCAGAATCGCAATTCTGTTATACGATTCTATGACTTTACGATCCAAACTAACCCGTATGATTCTATGATTTTAGTTCTTAGAATCTACGACTTTACGATCTTGATAGTGAAGATTCTACGATTTGCGATCCTACCATCGAAGCTCCGATCCGATTCATAATCGCGATTCTGACAACCTTGATATCGAGCTTTACCAAACATTCATAACGTCTGTATCTGCTCCTGCAATAGGTCCGTCACCTAGCGGTGCATCAAGGACATAATTCTTCTATGCAGCAATGAGGATAATCCTTAGATCACGGAGCTAGTCCGCATCATTGCTACTAACATCTTTCAACATAGTTTTCTCTAGGAACATATCATAAATAAAACGGGGAAGCTATACGCAAGCAATTGATCTACAACATAGATATGCAAATACTATCAGGACTAAGTTCATGATAAAAAGTTCAATTAATCATATTACTTAAGAACTCCCACTTAGACAGACATCCCTCTAATCATCTAAGTGATCACGTGATCCGTATCAACTAAACCATGTTCGAACATCATGTGAGATGGAGTAGTTTTCAATGGTGAACATCACTATGTTGATCATATCTACTATATGATTCACGCTCGACCTTTCGGTCTCCAGTGTTCCGAGGCCATATCTGCATATGCTAGGCTCGTCAAGTTTAACCCGAGTATTCTGCGTGTGCAAAACTGGCTTGCACCCGTTGTATGTGAACGTAGAGCTTATCACACCCGATCATCACGTGCTGTCTCAGCACGAAGAACTGTCGCAACGGTGCATACTCAGGGAGAACACTTATACCTTGAAATTTTAGTGAGAGATCATCTTATAATGCTACCGTCAATCAAAGCAGAATAAGATGCATAAAGGATAAACATCACATGAAATCAAAATATGTGACATGATATGGCCATTATCATCTTGTGTTTTTGATCTCCATCTCCAAAGTACTGTCATGATCTGTATTGTTACCGGCATGACACCACGATCTCCATCATCTTGATCTCCATCAATGTGTCGTCACATGGTCGTCTCACCAACTATTGCTTTTCCAACTATTGCTATCGCATAGCGATAAAGTAAAGCAATTACATGGCACTTGCATCTTATGCAATAAAGAGACAACCATAAGGCTTCTGCCAGTTGCCGATAACTTCAACAAAACATGATCATCTCATACAAAAAATTATATCTCATCATGTCTTGACCATATCACATCACAACATGCCCTGCAAAAACAAGTTAGACGTCCTCTACTTTGTTGTTGCAAGTTTTACGTGGCTGCTACGGGCTGAGCAAGAACCGTGATACGTCCCCGTCATATCTACTTTTCCAAATACTTTTGCCCTTGTTTTGGACTCTAACTTGCATGATTTGAATGGAACTAACCCAGACTGACGATGTTTTCAGCAGAATTGTCATGGTGTTATTTATGTGCAGAAACAAAAGTTCTCGGAATGACCTGAAACTTCATGGAACATCTTGTCGGAAATAATAATAAAATCCCTGCAAAAGATGAAGACCAGGGGGGCACACCCTAGCCACAAGGGTGGGGGCGCGCCTGCCCCCCTAGGGCGCCCCCTACCTCGTGGGCCCCCTGGAGCTCCTCCGACCTCAACTCCAACTCTATATATTTGCTTTCGTGGAGAAAAAATCAGGAAGAAGGATTCATCGCGTTTTACGATACAGAGCTACTGCCAAGCCCTAAAACCTCTCAGGAGGGCTGATTTGGAGTCTATTCGGGGCTCTAGAGAGGGGAATCCATCGCCATTGTCATCATCAACCATCCTCCATCACCAATTTCATGATGCTCACCGCCGTGCGTGAGTAATTCCATCGTAGGCTTGCTGGACGGTGATGGGTTGGATGAGATTTATCATGTAATCGAGTTAGTTTTGTTAGGGTTTGATCCCTAGTATCCACTATGTTCTGAGATTGATGTTGCTATGACTTTGCTATGCTTAATGCTTGTCACTAGGGCCCGAGTGCCATGATTTCAGATCTGAACCTATTATGTTTTCATCAATATATGAGAGTTCTTGATCCTATCTTGCAAGTCTATAGTCACCTATTATGTGTTATGATCCGTTAACCCCGAAGTGACAATAATCGGGATACTTACCGGTGATGACCGTAGTTTGAGGAGTTCATGTATTCACTATGTGTTAATGCTTTGGTCCGGTACTCTATTAAAAGGAGGCCTTAATATCCCTTAGTTTCCGCTACGACCCCGCTGCCACGGGAGGGTAGGACAAACGATGTCATGCAAGTTCTTTTCCATAAGCATGTATGACTATATTCGGAATACATGCCTACATTACATTGATGAATTGGAGCTAGTTCTGTGTCACCCTAGGTTATGACTGTTACATGATGAACCGCATCCGGCATAATTCTTCATCACTGATCCATTACCTACGAGCTTTCCATATATTGTTCTTCGTTTATTTACTTTTTCCGTTGCTACTGCTATCATCACTACAAAATACCAAAAACATTACTTTTGCTATCATTACCTGTTTCTACCGTTAGCACTACTATCATATTACTTTGCTACTAAATACTTTGCTGGAGATATTAAGTTTCCAGGTGTGGTTGAATTGACAACTCAGCTGCTAATACTGGAGAATATTCTTTGGCTCCCCTTGTGTCAAATCAATAAATTTGGGTTGAATACTCTACCCTCGAAAACTATTGCGATCCCCTATACTTGTAGGTTATCAAACTGTTCTTACCTACGTATCAAAACCACAATGATAGTTTGTCAAGTTAGTGTTGTTTTAACCTTCAACAAGGACCGAGCGTAGTCACACTCGGTTCAACTAAAGTTGGAGAAACTGACACCCGCCAGCCACCTGTGTGCAAAGCACGTCGGTAGAACCAGTCTCGCGTAAGCGTACGCGTAATGTCGGTCCGGGCCGCTTCATCCAACAATACCGCCGAACCAAAGTATGACATGCTGGTAAGCAGTATGACTTGTATCGCCCACAACTCACTTGTGTTCTACTCATGCATATAACATCTACGCATAAACCTGGGTCGGATGCCACTGTTGGGGAACATAGTAATTTCAAAAGTTTTCCTACGCACACGCAAGATCATGGTGATGCATAGCAACGAGAGGGAAGAGTGTTGTCCACATACCCTCGTAGACCGTAAGCAGAAGCGTTATGACAACGCGGTTGATGTAGTCGTACGTCTTCACGATCGACCGATCCCTAGTACCGAACGTACGGCGCCTCCGTGATCTGCACACGTTCAGCTCGGTGACGTCCCGCGAACTCACGATCCAGTAGAGCATCGAGGGAGAGTTTCATCAGCACGACGGTGTGATGACGGTGATGATGATGCTACCGGAACAGGGCTTCGCCTAAGCACCTCTACGATATAACCGAGGTGGATTATGGTGGAGGGGGGCACCGCACACGGCTAAAAGATCAATGATCAACTTGTGTGTCCATGGGGTGCCCCCCTCCCCTATATATAATGGAGTGGAGGAGGGGAAGGGCCGGCCATCTACTATGGCGCGCCCTAGGGAGTCCTACTCCCACCGGGAGTAGGATTCCCCCCTTCCATGTAGTAGGAGTAGGAGAGAAGGAAAGGGAAAAGAGAAGAGAAGGAAGGAGGGGGCGCCGCCCCTCCCCCTAGTCCAATTCGGACTAGGCCTTGGGGGTGCTATTTATAGCACAAACTTCTAGCCTTTCTTGCAACCATTTAGTTTCTAAATGCTTATGTCTCTTGCAATATCTATCTTCCCTATTTTGTGTGTACTTACAAACCCAATGCACTCCACAAAAATTAACATGTTTATAGGAGACATTTTCATCATAACTAGTGCAATCATCATTAGTACCATGGATATTCAAGGAGTTCATACTAACAACATTGCAATCATGCTCATCATTCAAATATTTAGCACCAAACATTTTAATGCATTCTTCTTGTAACACTTTGGCACAATTTTCCTTTCCATCATAGTCACGAAAGATATTAAAAAGATGAAGCGTATGAGGCAAACTCAATTCCATATTTTTTTGTAGTTTTCTTTTTTAAACTAAACTAGTGATAAAACAAGAAACTAAAAGACTCGATTGCAAGATCTAAAGATATACCTTCAAGCACTCACCTCCCCGGCAATGGCGCCAGAAAAGAGCTTGATGTCTACTACACAACCTTCTTCTTGTAGACGTTGTTGGGCCTCCAAGTGCAGAGGTTTGTAGGACAGTAGCAAATTCCCCTCAAGTGGATGACCTAAGGTTTATCAATCGGTAGGAGGCGTAGGATGAAGATGGTCTCTCTCAAGCAACCCTGCAACCAAATAACAAAGAGTCTCTTGTGTCCCCAACACACCCAATACAATGGTAAATTGTATAGGTGCACTAGTTCGGCGAAGAGATGGTGATACAAGTGGTATATGGATAGTAGATATAGGTTTTTGTAATCTGAAAATATAAAAACAGCAAGGTAACTAATGGTAAAAGTGAGCGTAAACGGTATTGCAATGCTAGGAAACAAGGCCTAGGGTTCATACTTTCACTAGTGCAAGTTCTATCAACAATAATAACATAATTGGATCATATAACTATCCCTCAACATGCAACAAAGAGTCACTCCAAAGTCACTAATAGTGGAGAACAAACGAAGATATTATGGTAGGGTACGAAACCACCTCAAAGTTATTCTTTCCAATCAATCCGTTGGGCTATTCCTATAAGTGTCACAAACACCCCTAGAGTCCGTACTAGAATAACACCTTAAGAAACAAATCAACCAAAACCCTAATGTCACCTAGATTCTCCAATGTCACCTCAAGTATCCGTGGGTATGATTATACGATGTGCATCACACAATCTCACATGCATCTATTCAACCAACACATAGAACCTCAAAGAGTGCCCCAAAGTTTCTACTGGAGAATCACGACGAAAACGTGTGCCAACCCCTATGCATAGGTTCATGGGCGGAACCCGCAAGTTGATCACCAAAACATACATCAAGTGAATCACGTGATATCACATTGTCACCATAGATACGCATGGCAAGACATACATCAAGTGTTCTCAAATCTTTAAAGACTCAATCTGATAAGATAACTTCGAAGGGGAAACTCAATCCATTACAAGAGAGTAGAGGGGGAGAAGAAACATAAGATCCAACTATAATAGCAAAGCTCGCGATACATCAAGATCATGCCACCTCAAGAACACGAGAGAGAGAGAGAGATCAAACACATAGCTACTGGTACATACCCTCAGCCCCCGAGGGAGAACTACTCCCTCCTCGTCATGGAGAGCACCTGGATGATGAAGATGGCCACCGGAGAAGGATTCCCCCTCCGACAGGGTGTCGGAACGGGTCTAGATTGGCTTTCGGTGGCTACGGAGGCTTCTGGCGGCGGAACTCCCGATATATTGTGTTCCCCGATCGTTTTAGGGTAGGCGGAAGAAGTACGCCAGGGGAGCCACGAGGGGCCCACGAGGGTGGAGGGCACGCCCAGGGGGGGCGTGCCCCCTGCCTCGTGGCTTCCTCGTTGCTTCCCTTACGTAGACTCCAAGTCTCTCGGGTTGCTTTCCTTCCAAAAATAAGTTCCGTGAAGTTTCAGGTCAATTGGACTCCGTTTGATTTTCCTTTTCCGCGATACTCTAAAACAAGGAAAAAACAGAAACTAGCACTGGGCTCTAGGTTAATAGGTTAGTCCCAAAAATCATATAAAATAGCATATAAAGGCATATAAAACATCCAAGGTTGATAATATAATAGCATGCAACAATCAAAAATTATAAATACATTGGAGACGTATCAATGTACATTACCGAGAGGGCCCAGAGATACCTCTCCTATAGACGGAGTGACAAATCCTAATGTCGATCTATGCCAACTCAACAAACACCATCGGAGACACCTGTAGAGCATTTTTATAATCACCCAATTACGTTGTGATGTTTGATAGCACACAAGGTGTTCCTCCGGTATTCGGGAGTTGCATAATCTCATAGTCAGAGGAACATGTATAAGTCATGAAGAAAGCACTAGTAATAAAACTGAACGATCATTATGCTAAGCTAACGGATGGGTCTTGTCCATCACATCATTCTCTAATGATGTGATCCCGTTCATCAAATGACAACACATGTCCATGGCTAGGAAACTTAACCATCTTTGATTAACGAGCTAGTTAAGTAGAGGCATACTAGGGACACTCTGTTTGTCTATGTATTCACACATGTACTAAGTTTCCGGTTAATACAATTCTAGCATGAATAATAAACATTTATCACGATATAAGGAAATATAAATAACAACTTTATTATTGCCTCTAGGGCATATTTCCTTCGAAAATCAGGTATACCACAAATAGTTTACTAGAAAGAATCGTGTGGGATGCGATATAAAATATCTTGGGGCACCGTCTTGTCTGTCTTACGCTGGAAGCCTCGTCGTCTATAGTCCACCGCCCCCGCTTGAACCACACTTGTGCGCTAGTTTCTCGTGGCACCGAGTGAAATTTTTTTGCCACCGCGGAAATATCTATCACCCCACCCCCTCCCCCCCCCTACCAAAAGCCACATTTCCACTATTCCTCCTTGCTTTCCAAGTTCAAACCTTCACTGCTTCTTACTTGCAGCTCAGCCTCCTCACCAGGGACCCTTCTTCTTGCAGCGCCGCCTCCTCGCCGGCTACCCTTCTTCTTGCAGCGTCGCCTCCTCGCCGGCGACCCTTCTTCTTGCAGTGCCGCCTCCTCGCCGGCGACCCTTCTTCTTGCAGCGCTGCCTCCTCGCCGGTGACCCTTCTTATTGCTGCACGACCTCCTCGCCGCCAAACCTTCTTCTTACTGCACGGCCTCCTCGCCACCGACCCTTCTTCTTGTTGCGCGGCCTTGTCGATATGGTCAGGTAATCCACACCCCGCCCACACCATCCTCCTCCTTTCCCGTCCCACATGCCCCGACTGACGGAGCGACACCTTCCAATGAAATCACTGCCCCCTCCTCCAATTAAGCGCCGCCCACAGCCATTTTACACGCAGTATAATGTGGAGTGGAGTAGCATGCGGCCGCACGCGTGAATGAGGTCGCTATGGCTGCCATGCGTGTCGACCGCCAGATCTTGGAGGAGCACCTCATCTTCGAGGCCACCGTCGACACCGCAACGCAGTTGTCTACTTTAAAATACAGTTCATGATGTTTTCTCGAGGCCACCGCCAGTGCCTTCTAGTGATTTGTCCTCTGTAATGTTAATATGCAATCTGATGTTCAGTTAACAGTTTGGTCCTCTGAAATGTAATGTCCAGTTAACACTTTGGTCCAACAATTGCTACATTTTGTAGTAATGTTCTCAAGCATTCTTTGTTTTGTTAACGGTCTTATCTTCTAGTACATGTTTCTATTCTGCAATGTCGTGCTTAGTTAACTATTTTGGTTCATTTGGTCTGCTGTCCATTTAAATGTTTGGTTCAGTTCTGCAATTTGACTTTCATTTGTTGTGGGTACAATTTTGTATTGTTATGCATGTGACACCAATCGAATTTGGATGTACTCAATATATATTCTTTTGATAGTATGGCAACTCTCAGTTAACCTGATCAAGATCTTCCTTATGTGTGTTGCAGGGAAACAATGGGAGATACTGCGGTTTACCATCGAGGTTTGTTCAAGCAGGGTCCTTTGGCTAATAGCACATTATTGTGCAGTTGCAGGAATCATTCTAATATTTAGGTTTCTTACAATTTGGTCTTGCACATGTAGGTCCTGCTGTGAGAGGCCTAGACCCACTATTCGACCCATTTTGCATATGGGGAAATGAGATGTCCATGAATATCAGTCAAGTCAAGAAACTCAGAAAGATTGTTAGGGTGAAGAAACTTGCGACAAATAACAGCAAGATCTTTGTTTGCACAATGAAGAAGACATCAGTCAACTATAGGATGGTACCAACTCTTTTACCTTGTTTTTACCCCTTGAGACATTTCAAAATTTACAACAACGATTTATGCATAGCTTTGTTTTCAGTACTTTTCAAAGCAGTTCACCGATGATTACCTTTCAAACCATATGCATGGTCAAGAGGCGAGGAAGGTATTCATTCAACACCCACGATACAATATTGAAGTCTTGCTGAAGAGGACAAAGGTTGGGTGGGCAATTATCCATAGCCACTGGCCTAAAGTTGCAAGGACATTCAACATCACTGAAGGCTCAATATTTGCCTTCCGCTTCTGTAGTTTCCCAGATGAGATTCATCTGTCTATTTACCGTGTATGATGCTACTTTCCAAAGGTTTTTGATGCTACATGTGAAACTTGGTGCTGTTGTGTAATGGCGTAACTGAGTGCCGAAGCTATCTAATGTAATTTGATTATGAAATCTTGGTTGCTTTTATACGGATATGAAATATCTGGCGTGTTTTATAAGAAATATCAGTTTGATTAGTACATGGATTATCAATAATAGGCTAATTACCCTGCTTATTGGGGTTTTCTATTGCAAACGGTTCTCAGACATCACCGTGGGCGATGAACTCAAACAACCCGCACGATTTCTAGAAAGTAGGCGTGTTCGATCAACTAACAATCACAAACAGCTTCCGGCAGCGAACTGTTTGTGTTAGGCCACCTTGCACAAACGTTTCCACACAAAGAACTGTGTGTGATATAGATACCTACGGAAATGTTTTTCTAGGATTCATCGTGTGGGATGTACATACCTACGGAAATGATTTTTTGGGACTCACCATGTGGGATGTACATACCTACGGAAATGATTTTCTGGGATTCATCGTGTGGGATGTACATACCTACGAAAATGATTTTCTCGGATTACCGTGTGGGATGTACATACTACGGAAATGATTGGGTTTCGATGCCTCGCCCGATCGCACACGGCCCCATCCTGGGTCCCAAGAGGGCCTATCCCCGGCGATTTCTGGGTCGTGTGGGAAGGACACCCTATCGCACACACTCACTTGGTGACGGTTCCAAATGTCGTCGCGGAAAGGGGCTAAAAACCATTTATTTAGGACGTCGTTGTACCAGTGCCTAGCGGTGCTTCCAGGACGTAATTCTTCTGTGCAACAATGAGGATAATCCTCAAGTTACGGACTCAGTCCATGTAGATGCTACCATCATCTTTCAACTTAGCTTTCTCTAGGAACGCATTAATATTCAAAGGAACAGTAGCACGGGCCATTTATCTACAACAACATAGACATGCAAAATACTATCAGGTACTAAGTTCATGATAAATTAAAGTTCACTTAATCATATTACTTAAGAACTCCCACTTAGATAGACATCCCTCTAGTCATCTAAATGATCACGTGATCCATATCAACTAAATCATGTTTGATCATCACGTGAGATGGAGAAAATTTCAATGGTGAACATCACTATGTTGATCATATCTACTATATGATTCACGCTCGACCTTCCGGTCTTAGTGTTCCGAGGCCATATCTGCATATGCTAGGCTCGTCAAGTTTAACCCGAGTATTATGCGTGTGCAAAACTGGCTTGCACCCGTTGTATGTGAACGTAGAGCTTATCACACCCGATCATCACGTGGTGTCTCGGCACGACGAACTGTAGCAACGGTGCATACTCAGGGAGAACACTTATACCTTGAAATTTAGTGAGAGATCATCTTATAATGCTACTGCCGCACTAAGCAAAATAAGATGCATAAAGGATAAACATCACATCCAATCAAAATAAGTGATATGATATGGCCATCATCAGCTTGTGCCTTTTGATCTCCATCTCCAAAGCACCGTCATGATCACCATCGTCATCGGCTTGAAACCTTGATCTCCATCGTAGCATCGTTGTCGTCTCGCCAACTATTGCTTCTACGACTATTGCTACCGCTTAGTGATAAAGTAAAGCAATTACATGGCGATTGCATTTCATACAATAAAGCGACAACCATAAGGCTCCTACCAGTTGCCGATAACTGTTACAAAACACGATCATCTCATACAACAATTTATATTTCATATCGTCTTGACCATATCACATCACAACATGCCCTGCAAAAACAAGTTAGACGTCTTCTACTTTGTTGTTGCAAGTTTTACATGGCTGCTACAGGCTTCTAGCAAGAACCGTCCTTACCTACGCATCAAAACCACAACGATTTTTCGTCAAGTGTGTTGTTTTAACCTTCAACAAGGATCGGGCGTAGTCAAACTCGATTGAACTAAAGCTAGAGAAACAAACACCCACTAGCCACATGTGTGCGAAGCACGTCAGTAGAACCAGTCTCATGAACGCGGTCATGTAATGTCGGTCTAGGCCACTTCATCCAACAATACCGCTGAATTAAAGTAAGACATTGCTGGTAAGCAGTATGACTGTTATCGCCCCCAACTCTTTGTGTTCTACTCGTGCATATAACATCTACGCATAGACCTGGCTCGGATGCCACTGTTGGGGAACACGGTATTTCAAAAACTTTACCTACGATTACGCAAGATCTATCTAGGAGATGCATAGCAACGAGAGGGGAGAGTGTGTTTACGTACCCTCGTAGACTGAAAGCGGAAGCGTTTAGTAATGCGGTTGATGTAGTCGAACGTCCTCACGATCCAACCGATCCAAGTACCGAACGTACGGCACCTCCGCGATCAGCACACGTTCAGCTCGGTGACGTCCCTCGAACTCTTGATCCAGTTGAGGCCGAGGGAGAGTTCCGTCAGCACGATGGCGTGATGACGCTCATGATGAAGTTTACCGGCGCAGGGCTTCGCCTAAGCACTACGGCGATATGACCGAGGTGTGTAACTGTGAGGGGGCACCGCACACGGTTAAGAGAAACTTTTGTGTGTCTTTGGGGTGCCACCCTCCCACGTATATAAAGGGGGAGGAGAGGTGGCCAGCCCTAGGAGGGGCGCCATGGAGGGAGTCCTACTTGGACTCCCGGACCAAGTAGGATTCGGTCCCCCCCCCCCCTTTCCTAGTCCAAGTAGGAGAAGAAGGGAAGGAGGAAAAGAAGAGAAGGAAGGAGGGGGGTGCCGCCCCCTCCCCTTGTCCAATTTGGACTGGGCAAGGGGGGCGCCACCTCTGGCCGGCCCTCTCTCTTCTCCGGCCCATAATGGCCCATTAACTTCCGGGGGGGTCAGGTAACCCCCGGTACTCCGAAACTTATCCGAAATGACCCGAACCATTCCGGTGTTCGAATGTAGCCTTACAATATATGAATCTTTATGTATCGGCCATTTCGAGACTCCTCATCATGTCCATGATCTTATCCGGGACTCCAAACAAACTTCAGTTCATCAAAACACGAAACTCATAATACAAAAAGTCATCGAACGTTAAGGGTGCGGACCCTACAGGTTCGAGAACTATGTAGACATAACCGAGACACATCTCTGGTCAATAACCAATAGCGGAACCTGGATGCTCATATTGGCTCCTACATATTCTACGAAGATCTTTATCGGTCAAACCGCATAACAACATATGTTGTTCCCTTTGTCATTTGTATGTTACTTGCCCGAGATTTGATCGTCGGTATCATCATACCTAGTTCAATCTCGTCACCAGCAAGTCTCTTTACTCGTTTCGTAATGCATCATCCCATGACTAACTCATTACTCACATTGCTTGCAAGGCTCATAGTGATGTGCATTACCGAGAGGGCCCAATGATACCTCTCCGATACACGGAGTGACAAATCCTAATCTCGATCTATGCCAACTCAACAAACACCATCGAAGACACCTGTAGAGCATCTTTATAATCACCCAGTTACGTTGTGACGTTTGATAGCACACAAGGTGTTCCTCCGGTATTCGGGAGTTGCATAATATCATAGTCTGAGGATCATGTATAAGTCATGAAGAAAGCAATAGCAGAAAAACTAAACGATCATTATGCTAAGCTAACGGATGGGTCTTGTCCATCACATCATTCTCTAATGATGTGATCTTGTTCATCAAATGACAACACATGTCTATGACTAGAAAACTTAACCATCTTTGATTAACGAGATAGTCAAGTAGAGGCATACTAGGGACACTATGTTTGTCTATGTATTCACACATGTACTAAGTTTCTGGTTAATACAATTCTAGCATGAATAATAAACATTTATCATGATATAAGGAAATATAAATAACAACTTTATTATTGCCTCTAGGGCATATTTTCTTCATCTGGCCCCATGTACGACGGCCAAGCCGGACTCGTCTATTGACTGCCTTTGGCGCTTGGAAGGTTCGTCCAGTCGCGCCAACTGGGCCTGTGTGTGTGCCTGGCTTGCTCGTGCCATCTACGCATGTGTGGAACACGTGGTGCGGCTCTCTCGTGTGGCGACACCATGTCTAGCTAGCTATGCAGAAGGGGTGGGTCTGTCCGGACGCTTGGGGGCTGTCGTGCCCGGATGCAGAGGGGCTTGGCCTGCCCGGACCCTGGCTGCCACTGGTTCACCTGCAATTGCGGGATGGAACATGAAACGTCGCTTGCCCTTCGGGAAGCCTCTATAAAACCGCCTCACGTCGTCTCTTCGGCATGTTTCACAAGAGAAAGGTTGCCCTCGTGGTGCGGCCTTTCAGATCCTCCTCTTCTTTCTAGAGCAGACGGGCTTCCTCTAGCTTCACTCCCTCCGTGAGTTTCTTCGTCGGGCCTTATGTTTTCCATCTCTTTTTCTTTTCTATTTTCAATTTCCCTTTTGAATTGCAAACTGAGTCAAAACCAACTCGCTCTAAATCTTTTTAGGGAAATTAATAGAAAGTCCAACAATTATTTATGACTTATAGATTTTGTTTTCCTGCCAAAATAAAATGTATCTTTATTTGAAATATTTTCTTTTGGACGTTTGAATTGACTCAAAAAATCAAATTCACTCAAATCTTTTGGGAAAAAATAATGTCAAAATATTATTTGGGGCTTAAGAGCAATACTTTTCTGCCAAATTAATTATTTGGATTGTCACCTATTTTGCGATATTAATTCATTCCATAATTCTTTTAGCGTTCAATTTAATTCCCAGATTCATTTTAGGGTTTCAATATTATTTGGGATTTATGGCATTTTATTTCTGACCCAAATTATTTAAACAGAAGAGAACAACATTTGTGAGCTCAATTTTTGTTTCATAAATAACCCCTAAATGACAATTTAGGGTTCTAAATAATTTCAATATTGTGTAGCCACATTTTTAATCAACTCCTAGTGAAAACTAGCTATTATCAAGCAATCACAAGCAAATTTGATTGTTTTTAATTCCCTCTGATTATTTTTTAACATTCCAAGTTTGGGGGGAAATGGGCTGTGAAATATCTCTCTTGATATGATCACCAGAAAAACAAATCGACAACAAAGTATTGAAAGCGCGTCGAGGAGAGTTTAAGATTTCATTTTAGGCATAGAACGAATCGCACCCTCAAATCTCTCATATACTGATGGGGTATGATTCGAGAGATGTGTAGCCATTGGGCGGGTTGTAAGGAGAAAGTGAAGCATGGTCCTCCTAGCGGTGTCGCCATTTATCACTATGTAAGCAATCTTGTTGTTTTTAATTGAAACATTTGCATTACTTTGAGCACTCTTATCAATTTGTGCATGTGCATGTTTTAGGATGGATAGCAAAACTCGCACAATCCTTCTACACAGAAATTTTTGAGATAAGGCCTAAAAACCGGGAAGGACGGGTAGTAACCATACGAACCACGCTCGATGTGGCGAATGCCGATCACAGATACGGCGACGCTCCTAGAAATTCTCTAAGAATGGCAAAACAGCTATAGTGAAAAGGTAGCTACTGTTGTCGACGGATGTGACCATAACAAAAGGTGACCGCGAGTGGTGAGTGCGGGCGATTGAGTTGGGTAACGAAACCACCAGAGCTGGCTAGGGCCGGACGGACGTGACATGAGATGGATGGCCCGTGATCACACATAGATTGGCTCCGCTCTGCAAAGCGAACGCCGGCCAACACCATCATGGCGCGGATCGCTAGTGGTTTCCGGTGGCCGGATCATGGATCTGCCCCCCTGCCCTGCCCCGCCCCCGTTTCTTTAACTAGATTATCCTCCCCCTTTTCCTCCACTATCATTCCATTGCCGATTTCCATCCAAGCTAGTAGCCTTCTACAGCCTTCCCCTGCCGCGGCGGCCATGGCACGACGGCAACACGGCGACATGGCACGGCCTGTCGCTCTGCAGTGCCAATGCCAGTGTGCCATGCCACGGAACGCGATGCGCACCGATCCACAGAGGTTCGGTCGGCTTCTGTGCGTCTCAAGCAAACGTCGGCCCGGGCTGACGCGTAGGCCGGGGAATATTGGATTGGAAGGATGTGATGCACCGGTTGGAAGCAAAGGCTGCAGGGGAGGAGATGGAATGGTGATGCGGTCGAACAGGTGTGTGATGGGTCGAGGAGGACGAAGGGAATGTTGGCACGTACGTACGATGGCGCCGGCGCCGACGAGTGGGAATGGCTCGCAAGTCAGCGTTGGTGCGTGCGAGGTGATGTGTGGGAGCGCGACGTGCGCCGTGGACCTGAGCTCAACTAACGCTTGCGCTTTGCATGGCTCGCTCGCGAGCTAGCTACCAACTCGGATAGGATGAACGCGTGTTGATGAATCTTCGGCGTTGCTCCGGTCAGAAAAGGGGTCTCGAGTGCTGTGGTGGGATTTGGACGGTTGTTTGTACGTAGTACTCCCTTCGTTTCAAATTACTCGTCGTGGTTTTAGGTTTGTGTCCGGATTTTTTGCACCGTCTTTGGCGGTGCCCCGGTCGTTCCTGAAAGCTCTGTCCTGGTAGCTGGGAAATTTTGCTTGCTTTCCTTTGGTAACGAAATTTTTTTATTTTGTTTTTCCGTTCTAGAGAAGAGAAGAATACACATGTAGCGTCTGTGTGAGAGTGAGAGAAACATTGCCCGTGAGTTCTGAGAATCGTATCAACACCGACATTTTTTTCCATGTGTCTAGCTATCATCTGGATGAGAAAATAACAATGTCTCATCTAACTCACGGGCGTTGATACTTTTTAAACGGTTGGAACTTTTTTTTGCGAATACCTACACAGTTGGATTTCAAAGATTCCTGGGATTTTTTTCTTCTATTTTTTGTTGGGTTAATCAAATGGTATAGGAGTGAGATGAGACTTTGTTAATTCAGATTTGCTAAATCCCATATAGAGAAGAAATGATGAAGTCTCATCTAATTCCTACACATAATTTGAGTATTGAAGAAAAAAAACCTGCACAAATCTTCACGATAATCAAATGGTGTAGGAGTTAGACTTGGTTAAGTTTCATCCAGATGTGCGCTAGACACACTCTTGTTAATTCTCATTTAGATGTGAATTAGAAAATCCCCCTTTTTAGCACACATCTTTCTCTTTTCTACCCGGAAGATTTCATACAGCCCAAGGAGGCCACAGCAGATGGATTCTCGATATGGCCGACCGCGAGGCTATGTCTCACTAATAGCGAGACGGTAGCTTCTCCTTAAGGGTATTCATTCTTATGTAGGTATTGGCCGGCCCATTTACTCTCCTTTGGCGCTCGCTCATGATCAATCTATCTGTCACTCCTCGCTCGCTCGCTGCACTTGTTTGGCCCCTTTTATTTCCTTTCTTTGTTTTGTTTTTCTTTACAGTTTTCTGTTTTTCATCATTTTTCTTTATTGTTTTCACAGACCTTACAGCTTTTCTTGGTTTGTTAACAGTTTTTATTTATTTATTCATCGATTTTCTTTGTTTATTTCTCGGTTTCCAACCTTTTTTTTCTTTTCTACAGTTTTTTGTTTCTTTCTCGGTTTTCCTTGTTTTTCCTTGTTTCTATGTTTCATTTTTGTTTATTTGGTTTTACTCGGTTTTCAGTACACATTCAATATTTTTAATATACATTAGAAACATTTTTTATATACAGGTTGAACATTTTTAAATACATGATTAACATTTTTTGAAGACTTATATTTTTTATTTCTACTTTTATCCAAATGCTTGATTAAAATTTTCCAAATATAAGATTCACATTTTTTTAATACATGGTCAACATTTTTCCTATACACATTTAACATTTTTCAAATGCTTAACTAATATATTTCAAACACAAGATTAACATTTTTGGAATACATGGTCAATATTTTTTATATACATACTTAATATTTTTCAAATGCATTATTAACACTTTCAAATACATTTTTAACATTCTTTTAATAAATGGTCAACATTCTTTTCTATGCACATTTATCATTTCTAAAATACTTGATTACCATTTTTAAAATACTTGTTTAACATTTTTTAAATGCTTCATTAACCTTTCTTAAAATACATAAACTTTTTATATACATTTTATATTTTTTGTACATATTTTTCCCATACACGAGAAAAAAATTTCTCTATACATATTTAACATTTTTCCGAACACTTGGATAACATTTTTTTCAAATATTTTTATGTAAAATGATTTTTTCAACATATTTATTTAGAATATTGAAGTTGTTATAAACAAAAGTAAAAAGAGAAAGAAAAAAAACAAAAAATAAGGATCTGGCCTCCCGCACGCCTGGGCCAGTCCATCTTGCGCTTGCCTTCACATGAGAGTTCCCTGCATCTTGTGTCAAGTGAGACATAGGGGCGCCCGTGGCCGATGGTATCGTACCACACAAAATAAGAAGTAGCCAACCAGGTATACCACCAAAAAAGCAGCTCATCTGGCATGATTTTGATATAAGAGAAAGAATCAAGTTGTTGTGCATAAAGACGGGCCTATGGCCTGGCAGTTTTCTTTGTCGGTGCCTCCAGTGGGAGCGAACGCTATGTATTGCCATTGCGCGCGTTACCATAGCAATTGCTCACACCGCGGGAGTGCCCGTCGACTTGTTAGACATGTCCTGTATTATACCTGACCATGGGTAGTTGGTTACAGATGAAGGAAGAAGAAGACTAGTATGTTTTCTAGTGTAATTTTAATTTTTTTTACTGGTTGTTTTACGTCCAATTATCTGTCCAATGTAATGGCCTTTATTTTTCCTTTCAGATCTAAGTTACTCTTTAGGTGTCTTTATTCAAACAAAAAGTACTATAGCGAATGGCTGGGCGCCGGTTTTAGGTAGATTCTTGAACCTTTTGCCCTTTTTTTGGAAGGTTCCATAAGTCTTTTTCTTCTATTTATGCGCCAGTTTTTCTCCTGGGTTATGTTTCTCTCCTTTTTTTCTTTTCATTAATTTTTGACATACACGAACTTTTTTTAAAAATTCATGAACATTTTATATGTTCGCAAACATTGCTGAATTCATGAACATTTTTAAAGTTCAATTTGTTTAAAATTCGTGAATAATTTTGAAAATTCATGAATTTTTTTTGTCATTCACAAATAATTTTGGAAATCCGCAAATATTTTTAATACGTGATTTTTTGTTGAATTTCTCAGCAATTTTTGAAATTCTTGATATATTTTTTGGATTTGTGAACATTTTTTATATTAACAATAAAATTGAAATCCTAGTCTAAAAAAATTGAAATCCAAAAATATTTTCTGAGCTCATGTTTTTTGAATTTTTTAAAAAAATTCTAATATGTGAAATTTTTTAGATTGTGTTTTTTTAATTCATGAACATTTTTTGAATTCGTGAATGCTTTCTAATTCGACCAAAAAATCAAAAACACATGAACATTTTTTGAATTCACAAAAAAATGAATTTGTAATTTTTAATTCACTTTTTTCAATTCAATTGATTTTTTAAATCAAAATTAAACAGAACAAAATAAAAAAGCATGTGTTGTGCTCGTAGGTCCAGGTCATGCTGGTGCGTGAGCGGCCCGAGCTATACTGATGGCTTAAAGCGCCACACATTAGACGGGCACCGTCTCCACAACCTTGCATCGTCTCATTAAGGACACTAGGACAATGCTCGTGCGACTCTAGAAGGCAGAAAATACCTCAAAGATATTACAACAAGCGCTAAAGTTTCTCTTCACGCACCTCATCCTTTCATTGGTCAATGGGATTCTCAAGCATGCATAAAATTTAGAAGTCAAATGAGAAGATCAAACTGAAGCACCTAACAAAGAGATAACGAAATATATGCTGCAATAGTAAGCTACTCCTTTTATCCGAAAATATTTGTTGGAGTAATGAATGTATCTAGACGTATATATAAGCACCTAACAAAGAGATAACGAAATATATATAGAGTCGCGCTATTCGTTACCCTGGGTGAGAAATAATTATTCTTCACCCCCTCTATTTTATCATCAATGTACCGTAATTTTACGTTCCGTAAGTTTTGTCTTATTTCCGACACAAAAAGAAACCGTAAGAAAATATATAATCGCCGTAAAAAATATTTTATGTTATGTAAAATTACAAACGTAAAAACATAGTCTAAAATACACATAAACTGCAAATTTTCTTGTCTTATGACCTATATTTTTATTTTTTTATGTCAAATTTTACGTAATGAATCAATAGGAATGTAACTATTTAAATTCCAAACGTAATTTAATTATGAAATAATCGTAATATTACCTCGGGTGAAGAATAACTTATTCTGCACCCTAGATGATGAATAGTAACACTATATATATATATATATATATATATATATATATATATATATATATATATATATATATATATATATATATATATATATATATATATATATATCCATTTTCGTGACAAGTATTTCTAGATGATGGGAGTATATTTTGTGTTTATTATAAAAAATCATTAAAATTGGGTCAATGAACCCCTAGTTTTTTTTATGTAATCTCATAAAGAATGTAATTATTATTTGAGATAAATCAAGAGAGCCATGATGGGCTTCCCTAAAAAACACAACACCACACACATCTCACTCCAATGCATATCACAACATCGTATGACAAAAATGGACCTTAATCAACCTAACAAAAAGGTGTAGGAAGAAAATAGATCTTAATCAGCCTTAAAATAGGCATATGTCTCGCAATACTTCATATCGCCACTCAAGGAAGCACATGGCATGATACAAAAGATGAAAATGCATTGCAGTAATGAATATAAACAAAAAGAAAGAAGACATAAAGAATTATTTCATTTTACACACTACAAACATTTAAATATCTTACGACAAAAATGACATCCAATTGTTACTCAGCTCGTTGTATAAGAATAATGTTCTTCCAACGTGCATCAATCAAGATTATAATAGTTTATTGTCAACAAACATGGGTGAGGGAGTCCTGGATTAGGGGGTCTCCGGACAGTCGGACTATATCCTTTGGTCGGACTGTTGGACTATGAAGATACAAGATTGAACACTTCGTCTCGTGTGCGGATGGGACTCTACTTAGTGTGGAAGGCAAGCTAGGCAGTACGGATATGGATATCTCCTCCTTTGTGACAAACCTTGTGTAACCCTAGCCCTTTCCGGTGTCTATATAAACCGGAGGGTTTTAGTCCGTAGGACAACATACAATCATACCATAGGCTAACTTCTAGGGTTTAGCCTCTCCGATCTCGTGGTAGATCAACTCTTGTAATACTCATATCATCAAGAATAAATCAAGCAGGACGTAGGGTTTTACCTCCATCAAGAGGGCCCGAACCTGGGTAAAACATCGTGTCCCCTGCCTCCTATTACCATCCGCCTTAGACGCACAGTTCGGGACCCCCTACCCGAGATCCGCCGGTTTTGACATCGACATTGGTGCTTTCATTGAGAGTTCCTCTGTGTCGTCGTCGTTAGGCTTGATGGCTCTTACTATCATCGATAGCGATGCAGTCCAGGGTGAGACTTTTCTCCCCGGACAGATCTTTGTGTTCGGCGGCTTCGCACTGCGGGCCAACTCGCTTGGCCATCTGGAGTAGATCAAAAATTACGCCCATGGCCACCAGGTCAGGTTTGGAAGCTTAAATTACACAGCCGATATCCGCGGAGACTTGATCTTCGATGGATTCAAGCCCCTGCCTTGTGCGCCCCGCGGTCACGATGAGTACGATTTAGCTCTACCATCGGACCGTATTCAGGAGATCGCACCGGCAGCCGCTCCGAGCCTCAATTCGGAGCCAGTTGCGCCATCCATGGACGGGTGGATAGACCCCGTCACGGAGGCCGTATCCTCAGCGGCGATCGAGCCGAATATCGACCTTACCCTTCACGAGAGCCGTGTTACCAAACTGTCGGATCCTTCTCCGGCCATGGATTCCGAACCGCCTGCGCCCGTTCCTATCGAATCTGATTGGGCGCCGATCATGAAGTTTACCTCCGCGGATATTTTTCAGCACTCGCCCTTCGGCGACATACTGAACTCATTAAGGTCTCTCTCCTTGTCAAGAGGATCCTGGCCGAACTATGTCCGGCAGGATTGGGATGCGGATGACGAAGAAATTCGCCGCCCACCCACCACCCACTTAGTAGCCACTGTCGACGACTTAACCAACATGCTCGACTTCGACTCCGAAGACATCGACGGTATGGACGACGATGCGGGAGACGAAGAGGAATCACTGCCCACAGGGCACTGGACAGCCACCTCATCATACGATATATACATGGTGGACACACCCAGAGAAGGCAATGGCGACGAGACAATGGAGGATGACCCCTCCAAGAAGCAACCCAAGCGCCGGCATCAGTGGCGCCGCTCTAAGTCCCGCCAAGGCAAAAGTGATGATACCGGCACAGGAGATAATAGCACTTCGGACAGTGCCAAAGACGACAACAATCCCCTCCAGCAAGATTTAGGGCAGGAGGATGGAGAAGCCAACCCTCCTGAGAGAGCGGCAGATGGAGAGGCGGAGGATGATAATTACATGCCTCCCTCTGAAGACAAGGCAAGCCTCGGCGATGACGAATTTGTCGTGCCAGAGGATCCCTTCGAACAAGAGCGCTTCAAGCGCAGGCTTATAGCCATGGAAAATAGTCTTAAGAAAAAGCAGCAGCAGCTTCAAGCTGATCAAGATTTGTTAGCTGACAGATGGACTGAAGTCCTGGCGGCCAAGGAATATAAACTCGAACGCCCATCCAAGAGTTACCCAAAGTGCAGGTTGCTACCCCGACTGGAGGAGGAAGCACCGAAACCTACATCCCCGGCGTATGACGCGACTGATCGGCCACCTCGTGACCGCGACAGAGACGCATTCCAGCCAAAAGCTCAGCCCGCACCCCGACGCCATTCAAATAACAAGGCATGGGGAAATACGCCATACCTGCGAGACGTATTGAAGGACAAAGCAAAACACGCAAGATCGATCTACGGATCACGAGGGCGCGCCACTATGCGAGACGATAATCGTCACGCCGGATACAGTAAAAGTAAGTCCGGCCGGGCCGAACACAGCGGGCAAGACTCATTTGAGCTGCGTCGTGATATAGCCCAGTACAGAGGCGCCGCACACCCCTTATGCTTCACAGACAAAGTAATGGATCATCAAATCCCAGAGGGTTACAAACCTGTAAATATAGAATCATACGACGGCACAACAGATCCTGCGGTATGGATCGAGGATTTCCTCCTGCACATCCACATGGCCCACGGTGATGACCTACACGCCATCAAATACCTCCCACTCAAACTCAAAGGACCAGCTCAGCATTGGCTCAACAGCTTGCCAGCAGAGTCCATTGGCTATTGGGAAGATCTGGAAGCCGCATTCCTCGACAACTTCTAGGGCACTTATGTGCGACCACTAGATGCCGATGACTTGAGCCACATAATTCAGCAGCCAGAGGAATCAGCCAGGCAATTCTGGACACGGTTCCTAACAAAGAAAAATCAAATCGTCGACTGTCCGGATGCAGAGGCCCTAGCAGCTTTCAAGCACAACATCCGCGACGAATGGCTAGCCCGGCACCTTGGCCAGGAAAAGCCGAAATCTATGGCAGCCCTCACGATACTCATGACCCGCTTCTGTGCGGGAGAGGACAGCTGGTTGGCTCGCAGCAATAACATATCAAAGAACCATGGTACTTCGGATACCAAGGACGGCAACAGTAGGTCACGTCGCAACAAACATAAGCGCCGCATTAATAGCGACAATACCAAGGATACGTCAGTCAATGCCGGATTCAAAGTCTCTAAACCCGGTCAGTAGAAAAAGACATTCAAAAGAAGCACTCCGGGCCCGTCCAGTTTGGATCGTATACTCGATCGCTCGTGTCAAATACACGGCACCCCCGACAAGCCAGCCAACCACACCAACAGGGATTATTGGGTGTTCAAACAGGCCAACAAGTTAAATGCCGAAAACAAACATAAGGGATCACATAGCGATGACGAGGAGGAGCCCCGGCAGCCGAACACCGGAGGACAGAAGAGGTTCCCCCATAAGTGCGGACGGTGAACATAATATACGCAACCCACATCCCCAAGAGGGAGCGGAAGCGTGCGCTCAGGGACGTATATGTGTTGGAGCCAGTCATCCCAAAGTTCAACCCATGGTCCTCCTGTCCGATCACCTTCGATCGCAGGGACCACCCCACTAGTATCCGTCATGGCGGATTCGCCGCACTGGTCCTAGATCCAATCATTGATGGATTTCACCTCACTTGAGTCCTTATGGATGGCAGCAGCAGCCTGAACCTACTTTATCAGGACACAGTGCGCAAAATGGGTATAGACCCCTCAAGGATCAAACCCACAAAAATGACTTTTAAAGGCGTCATACCAGGTGTAGAGGCCCGTTGCACAGGCTCAGTAACACTGGAAGTGGTCTTCGGATCTCTGGATAATTTCTGAAGCGAAGAGTTAATCTTCGACATAGTCCCGTTCCGCAGTGGCTACCATGCACTGCTCGGGCGAACCGCATTTGCGAGATTCAATGCGGTACCGCATTATACATATCTCAAGCTCAAGATGCCAGGACCTCGGGAGGTCATCACAGTCAATGGAAACACAAAGCGCTCTCTCCGCAGAGAGGAGCACACTGCGGCCCTCGCAGTAGAAGCGCAAAGCAGCCTCTTAAGGCAATCCACTAGTTTGGCGATTAAGGACCCGGACACCTTCAAGTGCGCCCGGGGTAATCGGCAACTAGACCGCTTGGCACGTTCCGAGCTCGCATAGCAATGCGGCCCCCACCCCGGTCCTAGCCAAACGGCGAAATCCGTGCCACGCGTACATAATTACGCATTAAAAATACCATGAACACAGGCGGGGAGGGGGGCACGACTGCGGCACGCTCCAAGTCACGGCTTAAACCGCACTAGGGGCTTCACGCTTTGTTATTTTTCTCTTTCAGGACTTTAATCTCTGGAAACCCTGTCCGGCAGCATAATTGCCGAACACATGATGCAGCAACGAAGGAGGCAGAGAGCTACGTCACACCACGGAACTCCCAGGTGGATTACGATAACAAGTGAAACATTTGCTTTAATACTATTCCTCAACTTGCCCTTGGATGAGACATGTCAAACAGTCCTACTTTTTGCTTATCGCACTACTTGTATCATTCTGCTTTAACGCACCTTTTTGAATAAACAATGCATAGCATTAAGACTATTATTGCATTCTTCCTTCCTTTCTATATATATATATATATATATATATATATATATATATATATATATATATATATATGTTCATTCATGACATCTAGCACCCGTACACTCTGGTACGGCCAATACGCTAGGGGCTTAAGCATACCCCATAATACGGCGTGAGAAGTCCGAACACTTTCAGCAGTGCGGCACCCCGAACTTATAGCATTATATGCATCAACTCCGAATCATGTCTTGGGTCAATAGTTGGGTTTGCCCGATGTAACGCCCCAAGACCGGAGCTTCAGTTGCCTTCCAGGGTTTCCGGGTTTTGTCGTGTGTTTTGTTTGGTCCGCTGCATTTCATCTTTGCATCATGTGCATTGCATCCTGTCATCATGCCATCATGTCATTTCTTTTCTTAACTCAACTAAATAAACCATATGGATCGTCGATCCATTTAAACCGAGGGAATTCACATGGTGATTCTCTTTACAACTTATCCTCTCGATATTTAGAGAGCTATAGTAATTATTCCAATTATGTGGAATTACCTTAACACACTTGCAAAAATCCCAATGCCTTTTATTATTTCAACTCTTGGCCTCTAACTTTGCCACATGTCCTTTCATCATTTTTCGGAGCTCCACCTAATTTCTCAACATTTTTGGGCACTTCGAAAAACCTATCCTAGTTCAAACCTTTTGAATTAAATTCAAAGGAATTTGAATTTAATCTTTCAAACTTGACCTTTTTCTATTTTCCCGGACCGTGCTCATTTTTCTGAGTCCGTGAAAATTATCCCCGTGCCCAAATTCTTCCTCTAACCTTCTCTTCTCTCTTTTCCTTTCTCCTATTTTATTGTCTCTGTTTTTGTTAAGAGTAGAATCAAGAGAGGGAGAGAAGGGAGCCCAGCAGGCCATTTGGGCCCAGCTGCATCTAACCTAGCCGGCTCCAAGGCCCACTCCCCGGCCCACCTAACCCTCTAACCTAGCCCGCACCCTGCTCTCCTCCCTTGCGCCGCCACTCCCTCCTCTCGATCTCACCCTCTCTCTCCCGCAGCGCCCGAACCACCATCTTCCTCGATCCCATCTTCCTCCCGCAACCTCTCCCTCTCGATCCCTCTTCACCTCCTCGCCTCCCCGCCGCGTGGCTCGGCGCCAGCGCCGCTGCTGCTTCGTCACCCGTGTCGCCATGGTCCTCCTTGTGCCGCTGCTTCTTCACCTGCGGCTCCGTCGCCCCATGTCCACGTCGCCGGCCACCAGCAGGATGCCGCCGCAGCGCCTCCAGCGCCGGCCTCGACCGCCTCCTCTGCTCCGCCTCCATCGCCGGCGACCACGTCCAGCGCCCACCTCTGGGAGCTCGACGCCCCTGCCTCGTCCTCTTCTGTGGCTGCAGAAGCCTGCCGCGAGCGTGCCGCCATGCTGCTTCGCCGTCCATGGCCCTGGCCTCCTGCCACGGAGCTGCCGCTGCCGGCGTCCATCTCCTCGCCCATGCCTCCCCGTCGCTCTTCCTTCACGTGTACTGCCGCAGGAGCGCCAACGCCACCAGGCCGCCGTCCCGCGCCCAAGCTCCTCCGCCCCTGGGTTCCGTTTGCGCCGCCGTTTGCCCGGATCCGACGCCGGCCGACCAGGATCCGCTCGTCTTCGCCGTTACCAGCGCTGCAGGAACCGTGCTTCAAGTCCCCGTCGCCAATCTGGCCTTGCACATCTTGTTTGACCCAAGGAGACCCACACCGCCGGCAAGACCAAGGATGCCCGAACGAGTGCTGACCGAAACGCCTAAGTACCACTACTTCCACGATGACCGTTGTTCGCCAAGTACACCTTCGGACGCCAAGTTCCTCTTCAAAACGTACGACTACTCGGCGTTGCGTCAAGTACCCCGATGGACGGAGCCCTCGGATCCGTCAAGTTCGTCTACGAACCGAGAACAACTACCGTCTCCGAAGAACCGTGTAGCGGAACCGTCAAGTTCGACTACGACTCGTGTACGACTACGCGGGATTCCTCGGACGCCAAGTTCAACAATGCATCAAGTTCCTCGCCGTGACCCCGAACATCTACGGAAACTCACGCAATGATAAACATGTACCACTACCGTCGCCGAGATTGCGAGAACCTCTACCGTCGACCCTAGAGCATGCGAGAACGACTACTTCGACTACGAACGTCCCGAAAACGTCTACTTCCCCTACACCGCATCGAACTCGAACCGCTCCGATAACGCATGCCGAAGGTATAACCCCAAGACGACGTCCGTGAACGAATGCTTGCGATGTTTGAGATACTCATGTTTGCACTGTGTCCAATTTGTCACTCGTTTCCTTGTCGCCAACTTGTGGGACACCCGGTATCCGGGAGCGCCCCACCATCTTCTGCACGCAACCGCACACTTCTCCTTTGCATCGGTATCTCAATCGAGTTACCAGAACCAGAACGTTGCCGTGGCACCGTTTTTGTTACCGTTGCCGTGGCACCCCTTCCCTTTCCACCACGGTGACAAATGCTTCATAATGCTCTTGTCAACTTTTAATAAAAATTGCATAAACTTGTTCATGTCATCCGCATCATGATAACAATAATTAAAATGTTTAATTTGTTGTTTGCATTAATTTACTAATGCATATGGGGATTTACCGGATTTGTTGCTTGCTATATCCGGCCCCATTTAAATTGTTTAGATAGATAATCCCTTTATGTTTCACCTCTTGACATGCTTAACAACATTTAATATTGTTGGGTACATAAACGAGATCGAACTAAATAACTTGAATGTGGTGTTTCGCCAATGTGCAACGGAGTTGCATATTGAGCTCCACTTAATTTGTAGGGCTGTTTGTGCACTTTGCCATGCCATGCCTCATTAAACCGTACATGCATCATACTTGGTTGTGCATCATGCCATGTTGATGTGTTGTTTGTTTACTATGATTGTTTGCTTCTTTCCGGTGTTGCTTCTTCGGGTTGGATCCGGTAACGTTGTGTTGTGAGGATTCGTTCGACAACGTCCATTTGTCTTCTTCATGGACTCGTTCTTCTTCCTTGCGGGATTTCAGGCAAGATGATCATACCCTCGAAATCACTACTATCTTTGCTTTGCTAGTTGCTCGCTCTTTTGCTATGCCTATGCTGCGATACCTACCACTTGCTTATCATGCCTCCCATATTGTTGAACCAAGCCTCTAACCCACCTTGTCCTAGCAAACCGTTGTTTGGCTATGTTACCGCTTTGCTCATCCCCTCTTATAGCGTTGTTAGTTGTAGGTGAAGATTGAAGATTGTTCCTTGTTGGAACATGGAGATGTTGTTCCTTGTTGGAACATGTTTACTTGTTGGGATATCACAATATATCTTATTTAATTAATGCATCTATATACTTGGTAAAGGGTGGAAGGCTCGGCCTTATGCCGGTGTTTTGTTCCACTCTTGCCGCCCTAGTTTCCGTCATATCGGTGTTATGTTCCCGGATTTTACGTTCCTTACGCGGTTGGGTTATAATGGGAACCCCTTGACAGTTCGCCTTGAATAAAACTCCTCCAGCATGGCCCAACATTGGTTTTACCATTTGCCACCTAGCCTTTTTTCCCTTGGGTTAGGCCAGCCCAAGGGTCATCTTATTTTAACCCCCCGGGCCAGTGCTTCTCTAAGTGTTGGTCCAACCCAGAGCACCGTGCAGGGCCATCCCTTGGCAACTTGGGTTACGTCGACTCCTGTACGCTTAGCTTATCCGGTGTGCCCTGAGAACGAGATATGTGCAGCTCCTATTGGGATTGTCGGCACAGCGGGTGGTCTTGCTGGACTTGTTTTACCATTGTCGAGGATGTCTTGAAGAACCGGTATACCGAGTCTGATCGGAATGTCTCGGGAGGAGGTCTATTCCTTTGTTGACCGTGAGAGCTTGTCATGGGCTAAGTTGGGACACCCCTGCAGGGTTATGAACTTTCGAAAGCCGTGCCCGCGGTTATGGGCAGATGGGAATTTGTTAATGTCCGGTTGTAGAAAACCTGAAGTTAACCTTAATTAAAATGCATCAAGCGCGTGTGTAACCGTGGTGGTCTCTTTCCGGCGGAGTCCGAGAAGTGAACACGGTTGTTGGAGTTATGCTTGACGTAGGTTGTTCTAGGATCACTTCTTGATCATAGTTTTTAACGATCGTGCCTTGCCTTCTCTTCTCGCTCTCATTTGCGTATGTTTAGCCACCATATATGCTAGTCGCTTGCTGCAGCTCCACCTCATACCTTTACCTTACCCATAAGCTTAAATAGTCTTGATCGCGAGGGTGTGAGATTGTTGAGTCCCCGTGGCTCACAGATACTTCCAAAACCAGCTTGTAGGTGCCGATGAGTTCGTGCAGACAACGCAACCAAGCTCAAGGAGGAGCTCGATGAAGATCTTGTCCTTTGTGTTGTTTCGTTCTAGTTGATCAGTAGTGGAGCCCAGTTGGGGTCGATCGGGGACCGTGTCGCATTTGGGGTTCTTCTTTTATTTTGGTTCCGTAGTCGGACCTTGATTGTATCTGGATGATGTAATGCTTTATTCATGTAATTGTGTGAAGTGGCGATTGTAAGCCAACTATGTATCTCTTTTCCCCTATTGTATTACATGGGTTGTGTGAAGATTACCTCACTTGCGACATTGCTTTCAATGCGGTTATGCCTCTAAGTCGTGCTTCGACACGTGGGAGATATAGCCGCATCGAGGGCGTTACAAGTTGGTAATCAGAGCCTTCCCCGACCTTAGGAGGCCCATTGCTTGATCGAATTAGCGGACGAGTTGAGTCTAGAAAAATGTTTTGAGTCATTTAGGAATTATATATCGGAGAGTTTAGGAATTCTTTTTACTCCTCAGTCCCTTCGTCGCTCTGGTGAGGCATCCTGACATAGAGTTTTGACTCTTCTCTTGTCATATTTCACTAAAAAAAAATTAGAATCACGCGGGTATCTTGGAATCGTTTCGATGGTTTTCTGACGAGAACATTGTCTTGGTGCCTCCTCTCAGGGGTTTTGTGGCAGTGTCCCGGGGAGTTGAGCTCCGAGGTGTTGTCATCATAATTTTATCGTTGCAGTTCTGGAATACCTGAGTTTAGTACGCCGACATCGAAAATCTCTTTTATGCAGTTCGTTGGTGAGATAACCTCGACGCCACCCAGTACTGGGGCGGGAGTTCGGGAGTATTGCCATAACTCGTATAACGGATGCTTTTCGAAGGTTGAGGTAGACGATTTCCGAAGGTTTCTTGGTTATGTGTTGAAGGATGGATACAGCTGGATGTAGGATTTGCTAGATTTGGGTGAGATATTATGCTTCCCCTATATCCCCAACACCTGATTGCATAACCGGAAAGGTTCGGGAGTTTCATAGGTGGGAATTCAAGTAGCTCTTAGGATATCTTTCCGACAGATGTATGATTTGAAATTGGGGTTCGACGTCTAGTGGTCCGCCTATTCACGGTTGGTTTTACAGTGGTCTCGTTGTGTCTTAAAGAGTCCTTGGCTATGCCGACTCAGGGACGCTTCGTATGTCATGTGCACTGCCTTGTACATGATGGTGCTGTACAGCCCGTGTAGGCCCCACCACGAAAACTTCGGACAAAATCTCTATCATATGTTTGTTCCGGCTCATTCTGCAAGCCAATCCTTTGTTTTTGTTTTTGAGTTATGGTATTCGAGTTGCTTCAAAGTCAAGAGTTGATTCCATACCTTTCCTAAATGGTGTTCTCATACTCCGATGTGAATACCAATCCTTCTTGATAATCGAGACTGTCATGTCAATCCTTTTTCAACCGGCGTGTTTCTCTTCAAGTGGATCCGATCATTTCAACAACCGCAAGATCTATTACTAGTTCTTCTCAACGGGGTTCGTTTCAACCATTCCAAATTGTCTTTGTTTTTTCCACCCTCCCTCCCTTTGTTTTCTCCAAGGATTCAGATCTCTTAATCGAGTATCCATCTTATTGATGTGAAGTCTCTCCATTCTTTTTCGTCAATATTCTTACCCGGTGGTTCTCAAGAAGATGTTCTACTAGTTCGTCATTCTCCATTCTTTCCTTTTCCGATGGATCCAATTCAAGCTTTCGGTGTTGATCATATTCTTTTTCGTTTTTCAAATGCCTTCTCATGCCGGTGCACCTTATATTTAGTCATTTCTCGCTATTCAATTGTTCCGGAGTGCTCAAGATATCTCGAAGATTCATGTTTCCACTCTGCAGTAGTTCAAGATCTTTCGAGGATGTTCTCTCATTCAAGCCATTTAATTCAACTGACGCAATCTATCTTTTAAATCATTCAACGGTGTTTCTTTTAAGTGGGCCCTAACCCACAGGTCATTTTTCCAGGATCTTACCTGACTCTTCTTATTTTCCCGGAGCTATCCTCAAATTTCTTTTCGAAGTTTGACGTAAGAATGAGTTACATCGGTCAAATGCCTTTTTCCTTGATCTTTCAAATTCTTTCATCATTGGTTCAACCTTTCCATTTTTCTTCCCGGAGTATCTCAACAATTTGGTGGTGTTTCTCACGTCATTCTCAGATATTGAAGACCGAAGAAGAGTTTCTCTTTAATCTTGCTCCATTCTCTTCAAGATTCATGGTGCTAGCTTGTTGCCATCCTCTCATAATTATTTTCGATTGTGAAAATCTTTTTCACCCATCAGGATATATTCAAGGGTATTTTCAGTTCGATTATCCGGAGCCCATCATTTTAGAAGACTTGTTCATTCTCAGCTTTCAGCTCTCGTTCCCCAAATCTCACCGGTGCATCATTCAATATTCTTTAATCAGCGCGTGATCTCTTCGTTTCAGTTGTATCTAAATTCTCTCAAGTATCTTCGTTCATTTTCATTTCTTACGGTGGTTCTTCCAGGTTTCTCTTCCTTATCAATTTATTCGTTGTCAATCCTACCAGTGGTTCAAAGAAGACCTTCTCAAGTTTATGCTATATCTATCTTAATCCTTTCTACGAGAATAAGTAGTATGCCAAATCCGTTGCTTGTCATCAATTTAATTGGTGAAGGATACGCATAATGTAATTCTTATTCTTGTTCCATCCAAGTGATTAATTCCGTATTCCGGAGGCTCATCAAATTCTTGGGTTCATTTGCTCTTTCTTTTCCGGAGTTCCTACCTTTTCTGCATTATCTCGTCGCGAAGCTCCTTCTAAATCATTACAAGGTTTCACCTTGTGTTTTCAATTTCTCTTGCTTTTATCATCATTTTGTTTACCGGAGTTCCTCATGGATGTCCTACATGATGGTTCATCAAGGATTTAATTGCTTCTCGAAGCGTTCATCAACATTCTTTTCTAAGGAGCTCAATCATTCTTCATTTTGCAATCCGAAGTGCAATTCTTTCTACCGTATCATTGGAGGTGGTATTATGTCATTCTTGATAATTTTAGTTCATGTTTTCATGATTCACATGTTGTCAAGAATGAGATATTTTAAATCAATCAATCTCGTCATTGGAGTTATCCTGGGTTATATTTCACCTAAAGCCTTCCCTAAGGATGGTTGCTATTTATGGTGCTTATAAATGACCCAAGTTCTTCATTTATCCTCCCGGTGATATAAGTTTCTCGTCTCCTTTTGATATCAATCCAATCTATCGTTTTCATTAGTGGCAAAATTTCACCTTAAGTTTTGAGATGTTTTCATAAGCCCACAAGCAGCCTGTTGTTTTCGTTGTTGGTGTTCCAACAACTCCGTTTGACTTTTCTCCCGAGGATGCCTTATCAAGCTCTTTTGTGGCAGAAGTTGGCATTTTCTTCTCCATTCTTTTATTTCAATTATCTATATTCTATTCTTTTGTTCCGGAGGCTTTGTGATGTTGCTCTTTTCAACCCATCATCTCGTTTGTCAAAGAGCATGTTTTTTTTCGTGCTTATCCATTTAACCGGAGTGTTGTGTCCTCTGCTCAAGTTCTTTCATTTTATCAAGCCTTGCATATCTTTCCAACCAGAGTGTTGTTCGAATTTGTTCTTCCTTGTTATTTTTTTTCCTAACGGAGTGCTTTCAACTTTGCTCTTTCTCGTTGCATTCTTTCATTCAATTTGTTCAACCTCTCAAGGCTCATGGTTTCACTCATTTGTCAAAGAAGCAACTTAGTTTTACCTCTTCTATTTATCTTCCGTTTTTCCCTCCGGTGCCATCCTAGATCTCGGGACGAGATCCTCTCATAGTGGTGGAGTGTTGTAACGCCCCAAGACCGGAGCTTCAGTTGCCTTCCAGGGTTTCCGGGTTTCGTCGTGTGTTTTGTTTGGTCCGCTGCATTTCATCTTTGCATCATGTGCATTGCATCATGTCATCATGCCATCATGTCATTTCTTTTCTTAACTCAACTAAATAAACCGTATGGATCGTCGATCCATTTAAACCGAGGGAATTCACATGGTGATTCTCTTTACAACTTATCCTCTCGATATTTAGAGAGCTATAGTAATTATTCCAATTATGTGGAATTACCTTAACACACTTGCAAAAATCCCAATGCCTTTTATTATTTCAACTCTTGGCCTCTAACTTTGCCACATGTCCTTTCATCATTTTTCGGAGCTCCACCTAATTTCTCAACATTTTTGGGCACTTCGAAAAACCTATCCTAGTTCAAACCTTTTGAATTAAATTCAAAGGAATTTGAATTTAATCTTTCAAACTTGACCTTTTTCTATTTTCCCGGACCGTGCTCATTTTTCTGAGTCCGTGAAAATTATCCCCGTGCCCAAATTCTTCCTCTAACCTTCTCTTCTCTCTTTTCCTTTCTCCTATTTTATTGTCTCTATTTTTGTTAAGAGTAGAATCAAGAGAGGGAGAGAAGGGAGCCCAACAGGCCATTTGGGCCCAGCTGCATCTAACCTAGCCGGCTCCAAGGCCCACTCCCCGGCCCACCTAACCCTCTAACCTAGCCCGCACCCTGCTCTCCTCCCTTGCGCCGCCACTCCCTCCTCTCGATCTCACCCTCTCTCTCCCGCAGCGCCCGAACCACCATCTTCCTCGATCCCATCTTCCTCCCGCAACCTCTCCCTCTCGATCCCTCTTCACCTCCTCGCCTCCCCGCCGCGTGGCTCGGCGCCAGCGCCGCTGCTGCTTCGTCACCCGTGTCGCCATGGTCCTCCTTGTGCCGCTGCTTCTTCACCTGCGGCTCCGTCGCCCCATGTCCACGTCGCCGGCCACCAGCAGGATGCCGCCGCAGCGCCTCCAGCGCCGGCCTCGACCGCCTCCTCTGCTCCGCCTCCATCGCCGGCGACCACGTCCAGCGCCCACCTCTGGGAGCTCGACGCCCCTGCCTCGTCCTCTTCTGTGGCTGCAGAAGCCTGCCGCGAGCGTGCCGCCATGCTGCTTCGCCGTCCATGGCCCTGGCCTCCTGCCACGGAGCTGCCGCTGCCGGCGTCCATCTCCTCGCCCATGCCTCCCCGTCGCTCTTCCTTCACGTGTACTGCCGCAGGAGCGCCAACGCCACCAGGCCGCCGTCCCGCGCCCAAGCTCCTCCGCCCCTGGGTTCCGTTCGCGCCGCCGTTTGCCCGGATCTGACGCCGGCCGACCAGGATCCGCTCGTCTTCGCCGTTACCAGCGCTGCAGGAACCGTGCTTCAAGTCCCCGTCGCCAATCTGGCCTTGCACATCTTGTTTGACCCAAGGAGACCCACACCGCCGGCAAGACCAAGGATGCCCGAACGAGTGCTGACCGAAACGCCTAAGTACCACTACTTCCACGATGACCGTTGTTCGCCAAGTACACCTTCGGACGCCAAGTTCCTCTTCAAAACGTACGACTACTCGGCGTTGCGTCAAGTACCCCGATGGACGGAGCCCTCGGATCCGTCAAGTTCGTCTACGAACCGAGAACAACTACCGTCTCCGAAGAACCGTGTAGCGGAACCGTCAAGTTCGACTACGACTCGTGTACGACTACGCGGGATTCCTCGGACGCCAAGTTCAACAATGCATCAAGTTCCTCGCTGTGACCCCGAACATCTACGGAAACTCACGTAACGATAAACATGTACCACTACCGTCGCCGAGATCGCGAGAACCTCTACCGTCGACCCTAGAGCATGCGAGAACGACTACTTCGACTACGAACGTCCTGAAAACGTCTACTTCCCCTACACCGCATCGAACTCGAACCGCTCCGATAACGCACGCTTCGAAGGTATAACCCCGAGACGACGTCCGTGAACGAATGCTTGCGATGTTTGAGATGCTCATGGTTGCACTGTGTCCAATTTGTCACTCGTTTCCTTGTCGCCAACTCGTGGGACACCCGGTATCCGGGAGCGCCCCACCATCTTCTGCACACAACCGCACACTTCTCCTTTGCATCGGTATCTCAATCGAGTTACCGGAACCAGAACGTTGTCGTGGCACCGTTTTCGTTACCGTTGCCGTGGCACCCTTCCCTTTCCACCACGGTGACAAATGCTTCATAATGCTCTTGTCAACTTTTAATAAAAATTGCATAAACTTGTTCATGTCATCCGCATCATGATAACAACAATTAAAATGTTTAATTTGTTGTTTGCATTAATTTACTAATGCATATGGGGATTTACCGGATTTGTTGCTTGCTATATCCGGCCCCATTTAAATTGTTTAGATAGATAATCCCTTTATGTTTCACCTCTTGACATGCTTAACAACATTTAATATTGTTGGGTACATAAACGAGATCGAACTAAATAACTTGAATGTGGTGTTTCGCCAATGTGCAACGGAGTTGCATATTGAGCTCCACATAATTTGTAGGGCTGTTTGTGCACTTTGCCATGCCATGTCTCATTAAACCGGACATGCATCATACTTGGTTGTGCATCATGCCATGTTGATGTGTTGTTTGTTTATTATGATTGTTTGCTTCTTTCCGGTGTTGCTTCTTCGGGTTGGATCCGGTAACGTCGTGTTGTGAGGATTCGTTCGACAACGTCCATTTGTCTTCTTCATGGACTTGTTCTTCTTCCTTGCGGGATTTCAGGCAAGATGATCATACCCTCGAAATCACTACTATCTTTGCTTTGCTAGTTGCTCGCTCTTTTGCTATGCCTATGCTGTGATACCTACCACTTGCTTATCATGCCTCCCATATTGTTGAACCAAGCCTCTAACCCACCTTGTCCTAGCAAACCGTTGTTTGGCTATGTTACCGCTTTGCTCAGCCCCTCTTATAGCGTTGTTAGTTGTAGGTGAAGATTGAAGATTGTTCCTTGTTGGAACATGGAGATGTTGTTCCTTGTTGGAACATGTTTACTTGTTGGGATATCACAATATATCTTATTTAATTAATGCATCTATATACTTGGTAAAGAGTGGAAGGCTCGGCCTCCGGGTGTTTTGTTCCACTCTTGCCGCCCTAGTTTCCGTCATATCGGTGTTATGTTCCCGGATTTTGCGTTCCTTACGCGGTTGGGTTATAATGGGAACCCCTTGACAGTTCGCCTTGAATAAAACTCCTCCAGCATGGCCCAACATTGGTTTTACCATTTGCCGCCTAGCCTTTTTTCCCTTGGGTTAGGCCAGCCCAAGGGTCATCTTATTTTAACCCCCCCGGGCCAGTGCTTCTCTAAGTGTTGGTCCAACCCAGAGCACCGTGCAGGGCCATCCCTTGGCAACTTGGGTTACGTCGGCTCCTGTACGCTTAGCTTATGCGGTGTGCCCTGAGAACGAGATATGTGCAGCTCCTATCGGGATTGTCGGCACAGCGGGTGGTCTTGCTGGACTTGTTTTACCATTGTCGAGGATGTCTTGAAGAACCGGGGTACCGAGTCTGATCGGAATGTCTCGGGAGGAGGTCTATTCCTTCGTTGATCGTGAGAGCTTGTCATGGGCTAAGTTGGGACACCCCTGCAGGGTTATGAACTTTCGAAAGCCGTGCCCACGGTTATGTGCAGATGGGAATTTGTTAATGTCCGGTTGTAGAAAACCTGAAGTTAACCTTAATTAAAATGCATCAAGCGCGTGTGTAACCGTGATGGTCTCTTTCCGGCGGAGTCCGGGAAGTGAACACGGTTGTTGGAGTTATGCTTGACGTAGGTTGTTCTAGGATCACTTCTTGATCATAGTTTTTAACAACCGTGCCTTTCCTTCTCTTCTCGCTCTCATTTGCGTATGTTTAGCCACCATATATGCTAGTCGGTTGCTGCAGCTCCACCTCATACCTTTACCTTATCCATAAGCTTAAATAGTCTTGTTCGCGAGGGTGTGAGATTGCTGAGTTCCCGTGGCTCACAGATACTTCCAAAACCAGCTTGTAGGTGCCGATGAGTTCGTGCAGACAACGCAACCAAGCTCAAGGAGGAGCTCGATGAAGATCTTGTCCTTTGTGTTGTTTCATTCTAGTTGATCAGTAGTGGAGCCCAGTTGGGGTCGATCGGGGACCATGTCGCATTTGGGGTTCTTCTTTTATTTTGGTTCCGTAGTCGGACCTTGATTGTATCTGGATGATGTAATGCTTTATTCATGTAATTGTGTGAAGTGGCGATTGTAAGCCAACTATGTATCTCTTTTCCCCTATTGTATTACATGGGTTGTGTGAAGATTACCTCACTTGCGACATTGCTTTCAATGCGGTTATGCCTCTAAGTCGTGCTTTGACACGTGGGAGATATAGCCGCATCGAGGGCGTTACACCCGACTCCCATGTTTTGGTACCTTACGTTCTGCTATATCGGCTAAGGTAGCACTGGGAGAACTACTGCGATTGTGCTCCGGTTCTGCTGGGCTAAGCACCTCAGTAGAGAAAGCTAAAACTAACTGTCATGGTAAGGCGAGAGACTGGTCGCTGTTCGAGAGGTTTCAAGTCCCTAAAGACTTATGCCGCTTAGAGCGAGGAGTCATCCCTGTCCGGCTTAAGGCGTGTATAGCGCCCCGAATTCGGCCTTCTAAATACTAGGGGCTTCGCCGAAATTTAAAATTATAGAATTCTATGGCTAAGTGAGAGTGATAACGCATTATAGTCTGTTTGCCTTGTTTGTTGTGCTGAGCACCTCCCTCGAAGGACCCAAAAATGGGAACAAGAGTGCTCAGGTTTATCCCGAACACCCCAACACTCGTGGCATGGGGGCAGAAGCCGACGACTAGCCATCTCTCAGATTTGATAAACAGCCAAATAGAAGGTAATATTTTAAATTCAAACAAGCGTTGCATAGCGCATATGAACAAGTTTTCATAATATAGGATTACACGAGCAAGTTTACTCAATATTACATCTTTCGTACACTCGTCCGCTACGAGATGGGCACCCTTCAGGACACCTGCATAGTATATCTCGGGGTGGCGATGCTCCTTGCCCGCAGGCGGCCCTTCCTTCAACAGCTTCACGGCGTCCATCTTGGCCCATTGCACCTTGACACGGGCGAAAGCCCGGCGTGCACCTTCGATGCAGACGGACCATGTAATGACTTCCAGCCGTGGGCAGGCATCCACAAGCCACCTCACCAGGCCGAAGTAGCTGTTGGGAAGGGCATCGCCAGGCCACATCCGGACTATAAAGCCCTTCATGGCCTGCTCGGCCGCCTTGTGCAGCTCGACCAGTTGCTTCAGCTGGTCGCTCAGAGGCATTGGGTGTTTGGTCCCGGTATACTGAGACCAGAACAACTTCTCCGTTGAGCTTCCCTCCTCGGCCTGGTAAAACTATGCGGCATCCGACACGCTGCGGGGCAAATCTGTGAATGCTCCTGGAGAGCTCCGGATTCGAGTAAGTAACAAGTAATTTACTTTCACATGCTTGCTTTGCATATAAAATGCCTTACCCGCCACTATCTTCTTCATCGCATCAATCTCCTGAAGGGCCTTTTGGGCTTCGGCCTTGGCACTCTTTGCACTCTCAAGGGCCGCGGCAAGCTTGGACTCTCGTGTCTTCGAGTCAAGCTCCAACGCCTCGTGCTTCGTCATGAGAGCGTGGAGCTCTTGCTGCACCTCACACACCCATGCCTCTTGTTTTTCCCGCTCGGTGCGCTCCTGGGCCACTTTGTTTTCGGCCTCGGATAGCGCTTTGCTTTAGGGTTGCCACCTCAGTCGTGGCCCCTGGCAAATTAAAGATGATCCTGTCATTTTGCAATCGCATCCTTTTTGTATATATACACATCTATATACAAGGTATTACTTACCTTTGTTCTCCTCGAGCTGCCTCTTTGCAAGTCCGAGCTCCTTCTTGGACCCTTCAAGGTCCTGCTTCAGTACGGCGACCTCCACAGTCAGTGCGGCAGAGGCCAGCAGCGAAGCCTGCATACGCATATAGACATGCTTATATTAGACTCCTGCGATATTGTTTGATCCTCTATTCGGCTTTTCTTTGTGAACACCGAACAGAGCATCAGGGGCTACTGTCTATGCGGTAATATTTTTCCTATATTTCAAATACTTACCTCAAAGCCTGTTAGAAGGCTGGCACAGGCTTCAGTCAGTCCGCTCTTGGCGGACTGAACCTTCTAGATCACTGCACTCATAATAGTGCGGCGCTCTTCGTCGATGGAAGCGCTTCACAACGCTGTGAAGCGCTCCCAGCAGATTGTCCGGTGCCCCTGGATGGGCAGAGGTCACCGGCACAGGCGTCTTGCCCCTTTTGGAAGGAGGCCGCCTGCCCGAGTCCGGAACCACTGGAGGTTCCGGCGCGGTGTTCGGCTGAGGGCCGAACTCGGAGCCCTCGGGAGCCTTACTCCCTCTGCTCCTGGAGTCCGGAAGGTCGCCTTGAGGTGCCTCCGGGATTGTCTCCCCTCGACCCGGTGCCTCTTGAGACAATACCTCGGCATTATCCGTAGGGCAAGGGGAGGTGGCGGTCGGAAGTGGATCGCTATCCATATCCGACGAGTCCAAGGAGCCCTCCGACGAAGATACATCGATACAGGCTTGGGGTGGTCTGCATAATCATATTCGGCGTTAGGGGAAGCAGTGCGACAAAGGTATGCTATGAGTTACTCTGGTATCCGAATACTTACGACTTCGCCAGGGGCTTGGCCCTGAGCAGCCACTCGTCTTCGCCTTCGGCGGCGGTAGTGGAGTAGTCCGGAAGGAGGGTCCTTCCCTTCTTGGACCCTTCGGCCACCCCCAGTCGGGGCGGCCTTCCTTTTCTTGTCTCCCCAAACTGAAGGGGGAGCATCTTCATCTTCCTCCTCGTCTTCGGGGGAGGAGTGCGTCGCGGAGTTATCGGACGATGAGTCCAATACCACCTGGCACCGGGAACTCTTTCGGGTTCCCTTGGCCTTCTTGGTCTTCTCCGGCACCTTGTAAGGAGCCGGAGTCAGCATCTCCGTCAGGAGAGCATCCACAGTGTCTTCGAGCAGAGGGGCCGAACAGTTAATCTGCCCTGACGTCTCCACCCAATCCTGTCAAAGGCATGGAGCTCAGACCCCGCACATGGTTAAGCTAGGAGAAATAAATATCCTACCGGATGTATAGAACTCACCGAATGCGCTAGGCGCTTCGTGCTTAGCCCGCGATCCTCGGTAAGAGAAGGAGGGACCTCGGCGCCCTTGAACAGCACCCTCCAGATGTCCTTGTGCGTCGTGTCGAAGAGCTTGCTTAGAGTCTGTTGTCGGGCCGGGTCGAACTCCCATAAGTTAAAATCCCGTTGTTGACACGGGAGGATCCGGCGGAAGAGCATGACCTGGACTATGTTGACAAGCTTGAGCTTCTTGCTTGCCATATTCCAGATACATTTCTGGAGTCCGTCCAGCTCCACCGATGAACCCCAGGATAGGCCCTTCTCTTTCCAGGAGGTGAGCCGCGTGGGGATTCCGGATTGAAACTCGGGGGTCACCACCCAGTTGGTGTCGCGCAGCTTGGTGATCTAGAACCACGCCGATTGCCACCCCTTTATGGTCTCCACGAAGGAGCCTTCAAGCCATGTAACATTGGGCATCTTGCCCACCATGGCTTCGCCGCAATCCGCTTGTTGGCCTCCCACCACCTTCGCTTGATATTGAAGGTCTTAAACCACATGCCGAAGTGGGGCCGAATGCGGAGGAAAGCCTAACACACGATGATGAACGCCGAAATGTTGAGGATGAAGTTCAGGGCCAGATCATGGAAGTCCAGCCCGTAGTAGAACATGAGACCGCGGACGAATGGATGGAGGGGAAACCCCAGTCCGTGGAGGAAGTGGTGGAGGAAAACTACCCTCTCGTGAGGTTCCTGAAGGAAATATTCCCTAGAGGCAATAATAAAATTATTATTTATTTCCTTATATCATGATAAATGTTTAATATTCATGCTAGAATTGTATTAACTGGAAACATAATACATGTGTGAATCATAGACAAACAGAGTGTCACTAGTATGCCTCTACTTGACTAGCTCGTTGATCAAAGATGGTTATGTTTCCTAACCATAGACATGAGTTGTCATTTGATTAACGGGATCACATCATTAGGAGACTGATGTGATTTACTTGACCCATTCGTTAGCTTAGCACTTGATTGTTTAGTTTGTTGCTATTGCTTTCTTCATGACTTATACATGTTCCTATGACTATGAGATTATGCAACTCCCGTTTACCGGAGGAACACTTTGTGTGCTACCAAACATCACAACATAACTGGGTGATTATAAAGGTGCTCTACAGGTGTCTCCGAAGGTACTTGTTGGGTTGGCGTATTTTGAGATTAGGATTTGTCACTCCGATTGTCGGAGAGGTATCTCTGCGCCCTCTCGGTAATGCACATCACCTAAGCCTTGCAAGCATTGCAACTAATGAGTTAGTTGCGAGATGGTGTATTACGGAACGAGTAAAGAGACTTACCGGTAACGAGATTGAACTAGGTATTGAGATACCGACGATCGAATCTCGGGCAAGTAACATACCAATGACAAAGGGAACAACGTATGTTGTTATGCGGTCTGACCGATAAAGATCTTCGTAGAATATGTAGGAGCCAATATGAGCATCCAGGTTCCGCTATTGGTTATTGACCAGAGACGTGTCTCGGTCATGTCTACATAGTTCTCGAACCCGTAGGGTCCGCACGCTTAACGTTACGATGACAATTATATTATGAGTTTATATGTTTTGATGTAGCGAAGGAGTTCGGAGTCCGGATGAGATCGGGGACATGACGAGGAGTCTCGAAATGGTCGAGACGTAAAGATAGATATATTGGACGACTATATTCGGACTTCGGAAAGGTTCCGAGTGATTCGGGTATTTTTTGGAGTACCGGAGAGTTACGGGAATTCGTCGGGGAGTATATGGGCCAAAAGGAAGGAGGCCTGCGCCCCCTCCCCCTCTGGTCCGAATTGGACAAGGGGTGCAGCCCCCTTTTCCTTCTCCCTCTCCTCCTCTTTCCTTCACTCCTACTCCAACAAGGAAAGGAGGAGTCCTACTCCCGGTGGGAGTAGGACTCCCCCCTTTGTGCGCCCTCCTCCTAGGCCGGCCGCCTCCCCCTTGCTCCTTTATATACATGGGCAGGGGGCACCTCTAGACACACAAGTTGATCAAGTTGATCGTTTCTTAGTCGTGTGCGGTGCCCCCCTCCACCATAGTCCACCTCGATAATACTGTAGCGGTGCTTAGGCGAAGCCCTGCGTCAGTAGAACATCAACATCGTCACCATGCCGTCGTGCTGACGAAACTATCCCTCAACACTCGGCTGGATCGGAGTTAGAGGGACGTCATCGGGCTGAATGTGTGCTGAACTCGGAGGTGTCATGCGTTCGGTACTTGATCGGTCGGATCATGAAGACGTACGACTACATCAACCGCGTTGTGCTAACGCTTCCACTTTCAGTCTACGAGGGTACGTGGACAACACTCTCCCCTCTCGTTGCAATGCATCACCATGATCTTGCGTGTGCGTAGGAAATTTTTTGAAATTGCTACGTTCCCCAACAGTGGCATCCGAGCCATGTTTTATGCGTAGATGTCATATGCACGAGTAGAACATAGGTGAGTTGTGAGCGATATAAGTCATACTGCTTACCAGCATGTCATACTTTGGTTCGGCGGTATTGTTGGATGAAGCGGCCCGGACCGACATTACACGTACGCTTACGCGAGACTGGTTCTACCGACGTGCTTTGCACACAGGTGGCTGGCGGGTGTCAGTTTCTCCAACTTTAGTTGAATCGAGTATGGCTACGCCCGGTCCTTGCGAGGTTAAAACAGCACCAACTTGACAAACTATCGTTGTGGTTTTGATGCGTAGGTAAGAACGGTTCTTGCTAAGCCCGTAGCAGCCACGTAAAACTTGCAACAACAAAGTAGAGGACGTCTAACTTATTTTTGCAGGGCATGTTGTGATGTGATATGGTCAAGGCATGATGCTAAATTTTATTGTATGAGATGATCATGTTTTGTAACCGAGTTATCGGCAACTGGCAGGAGCCATATGGTTGTCGCTTTATCGTATGGAATGCAATCGCCATGTAATGCTTTACTTTATCACTAAGCGGTAGCGATAGTCGTGGAAGCATAAGATTGGCGAGACGACAACGATGCTACGATGGAGATCAAGGTGTCGCGCCGGTGACGATGGTGATCATGAAGGTGCTTCGGAGATGGAGATACAAGCACAAGATGATGATGGCCATATCATATCACTTATATTGATTGCATGTGATGTTTACCTTTTATGCATCTTATCTTGCTTTGATTGACTGTAGCATTATAAGATGATCTCTCACTAAATTTCAAGATAAAAGTGTTCTCCCTGAGTATGCACCGTTGCCAAAGTTCGTCATGCCCAGACAACACGTGATGATCGGGTGTGATAAGCTCTACGTCCATCTACAACGGGTGCAAGCCAGTTTTTGCACACGCAGAATACTCAGGTTAAACTTGACGAGCCTAGCATATGCAGATATGGCCTCAAAACACTAAGACCGAAAGGTCGAGCGTGAATCATATAGTGGATATGATCAACATATTGATGTTCACCATTGAAAGCTACTCCATTTCACGTGATGATCGGTTGATCACGTGATCACTTAGAAGATTAAAGGGATGTCTTTCTAAGTGGGAGTTCTTAAGTAATATGATTAATTGAACTTTTAATTTATCATGAACTTAATCCTGGTAGTAATAGCATATCTATGTTGTAGATCAATAGCTCGCGTTTAGCTCCCCTGTTTTATTTTTGATATGTTCCTAGAGAAAATTAAGTTGAAAGATGTTAGTAGCAATGATGCGGATTGGATCCGTGATCTGAGGATTATCCTCATTGCTGCACAGAAGAATTATGTCCTTAATGCACCGCTAGGTGATAGACCTATTGCAGGAGCAGATGCAGATGTTATGAACGTTTGGCTAGCTCAATATGATGACTACTTGATAGTTTAGTGCACCATGCTTAAACGGCTTAGAATCGGGACTTCAAAGACGTTTTGAACGTCATGGACCATATGAGATGTTCCAGGAGTTGAAGTTAGTATTTCAAGCAAATATCCGAGTTGAGAGATATGAAGTCTCCAACAAGTTCTATAGCTAAAAGATGGCGGAGAATAGCTCAAGCAGTGAGCATGTGCTCAGATTGTCTGGGTACTACAATCGCTTGAATCAAGTGGGAGTTAATCTTCCAGATAAGATAGTGATTGACAGAATTCTCTAGTCACCATCACCAAGTTAGTAGAACTTTGTGATGAACTATGATATGCAAGGGATAATGGAAACGATTCCCAAGCTCTTCGTAATGCTGAAAACAACGAAGGTAGAAATCAAGAAAAATATCAAGTGTTGATGGTAGACAAGACCACTAGTTTCAAGAAAAGGGCAAAGGGAAGAAGGGGAACTTCAAGAAGAACGGCAAGCAAGTTGCTGCTCAAGTGAAGAAGCCCAAGTCTGGTCCTAAGCCTGAGACTAAGTGCTTCTACTGCAATGGGACTGGTCACTGGAAGCGGAACTGCCCCAAGTATTTGGCGGATAAGAAGGATGGCAAAGTGAACAAAGGTATATTTGATATACGGATTATTGATGTGTATTTTACTAGTGTTCGTAGCAACCCCCGGTATTTGATACTGGTTCAGTTGCTAAGAGTAGTAACTCGAAACAGGAGTTGCAGAATGAACAGAGACTAGTTAAGGGTGAAGTGACGATGTGTGTTGGAAGTGGTTCCAAGATTGATATGATCATCATCGCACACTCCCTATACTTTCGGGATTAGTGTTGAACCTAAATAAGTGTTATTTGGTGTTTGCATTGAGCATGAATATGATTTGATCATGTTTATTGCAATACGGTTATTCATTTAAGTAAGAGAATAAATTGTTGTTCTGTTTACATATATGGTTACACACCCAATGAAAATGGTTCGTTGGATCTCGATCATAGTGATACACATATTCATAATATTGAAACCAAAAGATGCAAAGTTAATAATGATAGTGCAACTTATTTGTGGCACTTCTGTTTAGATCATATTGGTGTAAAGCGCATGAAGAAACTCCATGCTGATGGACTTTTGGAATCACTTGATTATGAATCAGTTGATGCTTGCGAACCATGCCTCATGGGCAAGATGACTAAGACTCCATTCTCCAGAACAATGCAGCAAGCAACAGATTTGTTGGAAATCATGCATACTGATGTATGTGGTCCGATGAATATTGAAGCTCGTGGCAGGTATCATTATTTTCTGATCTTCACAGATGATTTGAGCAGATATGAGTATATCTACTTGATGAAACACAAGTCTAAAACATTTGAAAAGTTCAAAGAATTTCAGAGTGAAGTGGAGAATCATCGTAACAAAATAAAAGTTTCTATGATATGATCGCAGAAGTAAAATATTTGAGTTACGAGTTTGGCCTTCAGTTAAAACAATGTGAAATAGTTTCACTACTCACGCCACCTGGAACACCACAGTGTAATGGTGTGTCCGAACGTCGTAACCGTGCTTTATTAGATATGGTGCGATCTATGACGTCTCTTACTGATTTACCGCTATTGCTTTTGGGTTATGCATTAGAGACAGCTACATTCACGCTAAATAGGGCACCATCTAAATCTGTTGAGACGACACCGTATGAACTATGGTTTGGCAAGAAACCTAAGCTGTCGTTTCTTAAAGTTTGAGGTTGCAATGCTTATTTGAAAAAGTTTCAACCTGATAAGCTCGAACCCAAATCGAAGAAGTGCGTCTTCATAGGATACCCAAAAGAAAATGTTGGGTACACCTTCTATCACAGATCCGAAGGTAAGATATTCATTGCTGAGAATGGATCCTTTCTAGAGAAGGAGTTTCTCTCGAAAGAAGTGAGTGGGAGGAAAGTAGAACTTGATGAGGTAACTGTACCTGCTCCCTTATTGGAAAATAGTTCATCACAGAAATCTATTCCTGTGACTACTATACCAATTAGTGAGGAAGCTAATGATGATGATCATGTAACTTCAGATCAAGTTACTACCGAACCTCGTAGGTAAACCAGAGTGATATCCGCACCAGAGTGGTATGGTAATCCTGTTCTAGAGGTCATGTTACTTGACCATGACGAGCCTACGAACTATGAGGAAGCGATGATGAACCCAGATTCCGCGAAATGGCTTGAGGCCATGAAATCTAAGATGAGATCCATGTATATGAGAACAAAGTATGGACTTTGATTGACTTGCCCATTGATCGGCGAGCCATTGATGTTAAATGGATCTTCAAGAGGAAGACGGACGCTGATAGTAGTGTCACTATCTACAAAGCTAGAATTGTCGCAAAAAGGTTTTCGACAAGTTCAAGGTGTTGACTACGATGAGAGTTTCTCACTCGTATCTATGCTTAAGTCTATCCGAATCATGTTAGCAATTGCTGCATTTTATGAAATCTGGCAAGTGGATAAACAAAACTGCATCCTTAATGGATTTATTAAAGAAGAGTTGTATATGATGCAACCAGAAGGTTTTGTCAATCCTAAAGGTACTAACAAAATATGCAAGCTCCAGCGATCCATCTATGGACTGGTGCAAGCATCTCGGAGTTGGAATATACACTTTGATAAGTTGATCAAAGCATATAGTTTTATACAGACTTGCGGTGAAGCCTGTATTTACAAGAAAGTGAGTGGGAGCATTACAACATCTCCGATAAGTATATGTGAATGACATATTGTTAATTGGAGATAATGTAGAATTATTCTGCAAAGCATAAAGGAATGTCTGAAAGGAGTTTTTCAAAGAAAGACCTTGGTGAAGCTGCTTACATATTGAGCGTCAAGATCTATAGAGATAGATCAAGACGCTTGATAAGTTTTTCAATGAGTACATACCTTGACAAGATTTTGAAGTAGTTCAAAATGGAACAGTTAAAAAGGAGTTCTTGCCTGTGTTACAAGGTGTGAAGTTGAGTAAGACTCAAAACCCGACCACGGTAGAAGATAGAGAGAGAATGAAAGTCATTCCCTATGCCTCAGCCATAGGTTCTATAAAGTATGCCATGCTGTGTACCAGACCTATTGTATACCCTGCCATGAGTTTGGCAAGGGAGTACAATAGTGATCTAGGAGTAGATCATTGGACATTGGTCTTAGTGTAATAAGGATATGTTTCTCGATTATGGAGGTGATAAAAGGTTCGTCGTAAAGGGTTACGTCAATACAAGTTTTGACACTGATCCAGATGACTCTAAGTCTCAATCTGGATACATATTGAAAGTGGGAGCAATTAGCTAGAGTAGCTCCGTGCAGAGCATTGTTGACATAGAAATTTGCAAAATACGTACGGATCTAAATGTGGCAGACCCGTTGACTAAACTTCTCTCACAAGCAAAACATGATCACATCTTAGTACTCTTTGGGTGTTAATCACATAGCGATGTGAACTAGATTATTGACTCTAGTAAACCCTTTGGGTGTTGGTCACATGTCGATGTGAACTATGGGTGTTAATCACATGGTGATGTGAACTATTGGTATTAAATCACATGGTGATGTGAACTAGATTATTGACTCTAGTGCAAGTAGGAGACTGAAGGAAATATGCCCTAGAGGCAATAATAAAGTTATTATTTATTTCCGTATATCATGATAAATGTTTATTATTCATGCTAGAATTGTATTAACCGGAAACATAATACATGTGTGAATACATAGACAAACAGAGTGTCACTAGTATGCCTCTACTTGACTAGCTCGTTGATCAAAGATGGTTATGTTTCCTAACCATAGACATGAGTTGTCATTTGATTAATGGGATCACATCATTAGGAGACTGATGCGATTGACTTGACCCATTTCGTTAGCTTAGCACTTGATCGTTTAGTTTGTTGCTATTGCTTTCTTCATGACTTATACATGTTCCTATGACTATGAGATTATGCAACTCCCGTTTACCGGAGCAACACTTTGTGTGCTACCAAACGTCACAATGTAACTGGGTGATTATAAAGGTGCTCTACAGGTGTCTCCGAAGGTACTTGTTGGGTTGGCGTATTTTGAGATTAGGATTTGTCACTTCGATTGTCGGAGAGGTATCTCTGGGCCCTCTCGGTAATGCACATCACCTAAGCCTTGCAAGCATTGCAACTATTGAGTTAGTTGCGAGATGGTGTATTACGGAATGAGTAAAGAGACTTACAGGTAACGAGATTGAACTAGGTATTGAGATACCGATGATCGAATCTCGGGCAAGTAACATACCGATGACAAAGGGAACAACGTATGTTGTTATGCGGTCTGACCGATAAAGATCTTCGTAGAATATGTAGGAGCCAATATGAGCATCCAGGTTCCGCTATTGGTTATTGACAGGAGACGTGTCTCGGGCATGTCTACATAGTTCGCAAACCCGTAGGGTCCGCACGCTTAACGCTACGATGATAGTTATATTATGGGTTTATATGTTTTGATGTACCGAAGGAGTTGGATTCCCGGATGAGATCGGGGACATAACGAGGAGTCTCAAAATGGTCGAGACGTAAAGATAGATATATTGGACGACTATATTCGGACTTCGGAAAGGTTCCGAGTGATTCGGGTATTTTTCGGAGTACCGAAGAGTTACGGGAATTCGTCGGGGAGTATATGGGCCTTATTGGGCCATACGGGAATAGATGATATAGGCCAAAAGGAAGGAGGCCTGCGCCCCCCCCCCCTCTGGTCCGAATTGGACAAGGGGTGCAGCCCCCTTTTCCTTCTCCCTCTCCTCCTCTTTCCTTCACTCCTACTCCAACAAGGAAAGGAGGAGTCCTACTCCCGGTGGGAGTAGGACTCCCCCCTTGGCGCGCCCTCCTCCTAGGCCGGCCGCCTTCCCCTTGCTCCTTTATATACAGGGGCAGGGGGCACCTCTAGACACACAAGTTGATCAAGTTGATCGTCTCTTAGCCATGTGCGGTGCCCCCCTCCACCATAGTCCACCTCGATAATACTGTAGCGGTGCTTAGGTGAAGCCCTGTGTCAGTAGAATATCAACATCGTCACCACGCCGTCGTGCTGACGAAACTCTCCCTCAACACTCGGCTGGATCGGAGTTAGAGGGACGTCATCGGGCTGAACGTGTGCTGATCTCGGAGGTGCCGTGCGTTCGGTACTTGATCGGTCGGATCATGAAGACGTACGACTACATCAACCGCGTTGTGCTAACGCTTCCGCTTTCGGTCTACGAGGGTACATGGACAACACTCTCCCCTCTCGTTGCAATGCATCACCATGATCTTGCGCGTGCGTAGGAATTTTTTTGAAATTGCTACGTTCCCCAACAGTTCCGGGGTAGGAACGATCTGCCCCGCAGCGGGCAGCCGATGCGCGATATTCGCGGCTAAGTATCCGGCTCCGCGTAGCTTTTTGATGTGACCCTCCGTGACGGAGGAAGCCATCCACTTGCCTCCCGCTCCGGACATGTTTGGAGAAGGTTGAGGAGAAGGATGTGGACTTGGGCGTTAGAGCTCGAGTGCGCAAGAACGGATGAGCAAGGAGGAAGAAGGCGTGGGTAGAAAAACGTTAAACCTTATCCCCTTATAAGGGCGGCCGAAACTATGCGCCCCCACTAGCCTGGTAAAACTCGCTTATCCCCCAAGCGCCGTAATTGATGGCGCGGTTGGGTTACCCACACCCGTATTGATGAGGATCCCGTAATAAGGGGACACGATCTCTGCTTTGACAAGACATGTCAAGAAACTGCCTCGCGTTATGTGTGGGGCTAGTTAAAGGAAACAATTCGAATAATCACCGGGCCATGGCATAATGTCATGTTACCAAAACGTGTCAGCAGATTAGATTTGTGGAAATATTATTCTCTCTACGGTGGTATGTGGAACTTATTTTGCAGGGTCGGACACTATCCTGTTATTCGAACTCTTCTGTGGTGTATCCGGAGGAGGAACCCGCCTTGCAATGCCGAAGACAATACTGCGCGCCGGACTCATCGTCATTGAAGCCTGGTTCAGGGGCTACTGAGGGAGTCCTGGATTAGGGGGTCTCCGGACAGCCGGACTATATCCTTTGGCCGGACTGTTGGACTATGAAGATACAAGATTGAAGACTTCGTCTCGTGTCCGGATGGGACTCTACTTGGCGTGGAAGGCAAGCTAGGCAGTACGGATATGGATATCTCCTTCTTTGTAACCGACCTTGTGTAACCCTAGCCCTCTCCGATGTCTATATAAACCGGAGGGTTTTGTTCCGTAGGACAACATACAATCATATCATAGGCTAGCTTCTAGGGTTTAGCCTCTCCGATCTCGTGGTAGATCAACTCTTGTAATACTCATATCATCAAGAATAAATCAAGCAGGACGTAGGGTTTTACCTCCATCAAGAGGGCCCGAACCTGGGTAAAACATCGTGTCCCCTGCCTCCTGTTACCATCCGCCTTAGACGCACAGTTCGGGACCCCCTACCCGAGATCCGCCGGTTTTGACACCGACAATGGGCCTTATTTTCGTTAACCTTCAAAAATTCTTAATAAAACCACTTCGCCTTGTTTGAACTTCATGAGTAGAGGCCTCACCCTCAAAGTCCGACAACATAGGGGGTGTCGAACTAGACCCAACAAGAGGCGAGAAGGTACCAAAGAGCTCCACACCTACCTCATCCATGAAGCCAACAACATACTTAACCATGGGGGACAATGCAACAGGGAGCCTTTGGAGAGCAACCTCCGTGCGCTCCAGAAAACTCCCAACACGCACCAACCAACCCTACAAGGAGTCAGTGACCTCGCGAAGTGGCTTAATTGCCTCCTCTACCCGAGGAAGTCATGTAGCGAAGATCGGAGCCCAGCAGCTCTGTGTGCACTGCAAGAGCAGACTGAAGCATCACATCCTTCGGGATGGAAGCCGAAGCAATCAACAAGGAATGCAAGGAATCCCAGTGAAGAGTCTTCATGTTGGACAGTGCCTCATGGATCTCTGATGTTGGTGGAGGCGCAATAATCGAAGCCCAATAATGAGCTAGCGACCGAGCAAAACATGGAGCATGCGGCGGTGGTGCCGGCTTGTAGCCATCCCATGCACGATGTCTCGAGCGGAAGCATGGGTTACACCAGATCAGATCCGTGCATCCGACTGCCCATGGCCTTTTTCAAAGCGACGAAAGCACCCATTTCTGAGCCACACGGGCGGATGGGGACACTGCTAAGGCATGAAAACAAAGTGACGGAGGCTCCAACCACGCACGCATGGACTAGACGAGCTTCCAGCCCGCAACCTCCTTTGCGAGCCCCACACAAGTTGCATCTGCCCTAATGAGCAAGTCAGCATCCACAATGGAGAAAAAGAGTGATGGAGCTCAACAGGGCAGCAGGCGGGCGGCCGCCGTCGTGGCAGGGTAGCACTGCCAACGGCTCGGAAGTGGTCTCCGACACCTCAACAGTTTCGTCCTCAGGATGCAAACTTGGCTGCGACAGCGGGGCCGGATGTCCTGGTCAAACCGCCATGCGGGCGAGCAGAGGAGGTTAGGTGCTTGGCGACGAGCAGAGGAGGCCGGAGGGCGCCGCCATCCAACCAAAAGTGGCGCTGGTAAGGAGGACGTGGACGGTTGGCGGCGGAGGCTGACTGGCCGGCACCGTTGGCGTGCAGGGGAGCTTGCGTGAGGTGAAGCGTCCCTGAACGGTCGGTCTGCCTTGCGGGCTGCAAGGAAGGCCGTAGCGAGCGCATTGGGCCGTCACAGACGTGGAAGCAGACATCGACGCAACCATCGCGGGGGTAGGCCTTTGAGGGGAAGAAGAGAGAGGGCGTCTTGGTGATTCCAGATCTGGTCCTGGCGGCAACAGAGGACGCCGGGGGAAGGACATTGGAAGACGTCGCCGGGGACGGTCACCCGACGGAGAGCCCATGAGCAAGCTCTGCGCCCTCGTGTTTCTTTGGATGTTGTAGAGTGGCTTCTAGATGCAGATTGTGGTTTTGCATCGACGACATATGAAAGATGGTGGATCGTGTGCTAGGTTCATGGTTCGTGGTTGGTAGGTACAATTTCCTCCTCTGATGTCTTAATTGTGCGGGGTACTAGATCTGGAGTTTGATGGCATGTCCATGGTGTTACCTATTCGTTCAACGGTAATAGTCTCACCTTTGGTGAGTCACCTTGAAGGTCCGCAAAATTGAATATCAGCGATGGAGTCGCGTCAAATTCGGTCCGTTATTTGTTCATTTTGATGGCTGTTATGGTCGTGCCGGAGGTATGTGACGGGCGTTGATGTCAAGCTCAGGGAACTCTTCGGTCTTGATTGTAATTTTAAATCTTGTTTGATGTTTTCTTTGTGTCAAGGCTAACGTTATGTTATTTTTCAGTTTTGTCAGGTCGGTGTCTAGTAGCTTAATCTTTGTTTCATATAAATGTGACAAGTATTACCGTTCAATTCTTTTTTTACCATATATTGTATTCATTGACGAGTATATATATCCTACGGCCAAAAAGAGTCGTGCCACACGAATCCACGGCCAAAAAAGTCCAAGACGACGTCTCTGGATTCAGGTTCGGATTATTCGTGCACGCCGCTGTGCCGCTTACCGCCCGTGACACGGATGCTCGTACGGTGTCCGTCTCTGCAGCCAACGCACGTCTCCTGTCGTCTCGTCCTCGTCTTCCTTCCTCCTCCTCCCCAATCGGCAACCGCGGATTCCCTCCTCGATAGATCCGGCAGGCGCACAGGCGACGGCCCCGAGCTGCGACAGAAGGCGCCATGGGGCTCTGGGACTCGCTCCTCAACTGGCTCCGAAGGTTCCCGTCCACCTCTCCCCCCTTCCCTTTCACTCGATGTTTTCGCGGTTCAGACGGGGCGGCCCCCCTCCCGGCAGAATTCCAGTTCCCCCTTCGATTCGATTTGAGCGCTACTGGTATGGGTTTTTGCGGGATAGGTTTGGATGGATCGGAATTGCCTGCGCGGCTGGATGGTGCGGCTGGGTCGGGGGTCTGTGCTCTGCGCAGTTAGATCCACGTTAGATCAAGCTAATGCAGAGCATACGCATTTAGAAGGCAGCCTTTGGTTTACTGACCTAGTATAAGCTTGTGGTAATATCTTAACAGACACTGATGTAGTTAGGGTCTCTGAAGCGTAAAGGGGGTAATTTTGAACCTGATACTACTGTTTTTAAGAAGCGTGCCTTTGAAGAGTGTTCCACAATTCATTGCAATTTGATTTGAAGCCAATTAGGGCCTGTGTTGTTAAAAAAGAATGTTGTCCTGGCCTTATGGAGATTGGAGTTGTCGAAGCTCCCTTTGTGAGAAGAAATTGCTGGAACTACTCATTTGGGTTGAATTTGCTACGCTAAAGGTTATAGGGTGAGCGTGGATGTTTGCAGTTTTAATGTTAGGATCCAATCCTGAGTAATCTTCGCTGTTGTTCTTGATGTTCTTAATTGTCAGTTAGGTTTGTCCAGGTCGTGTTGGTGAATCAGATTGAGATCAAGTTTTACTACCCAGTTTAGTCGTATGGCTCTATGCCATATGAGTATCCTTACTCTACCAATCATAAAACCTGAAGATGTGCCAATAATAATACCGAGTTGTCTTTGAAGGATGACCAATCAAATCAAATTAACTCATGGCAGTAACATTTTTTGTTTCAGCTTGTTCTTTAAGCAGGAGATGGAGCTCTCCCTGGTTGGCCTTCAGAATGCTGGGAAGACATCTCTAGTCAATTCAATTGCTGTACGCATCAACTCATACAACTTAAGCTATGCATCATTTTTTTCTTTGTTGTCCTGATATTCATTCATGGCTGCTATGCTTCTCAGACCGGTGGCTACAGCGAGGACATGATTCCAACTGTATGTATATCACTGCTTCTTGATGGATATTTTGAACTATCTCGGTTATCTAAGTGACCTGAACTAAGGATGTTCATCTTCTGAAAACAGGTAGGCTTTAATATGCGGAAAGTCACCAAGGGAAATGTCACAATTAAACTTTGGGATCTTGGAGGGCAACGTAGATTCCGGACTATGTGGGAGCGCTACTGTCGTGGAGTTACTGCTATTTTGTAATGTCCCTTGCTTCTCAGAGATCTCATATTTTGCACATCTAAAAAAAAAGGGCAACCTGGTGCATGTAGCTCCCGCTTGCGCAGGGTCCAGGGAAGGGTCCGACCACTTTGGGTCTATAGTACGCAGCCTTTCCCTACATTTCTGTAAGAGGCTGTTTGCAGGACTTGAACCCATGACCTCATGGTCACAAGGCAGCAGCTTTACCACTGCGCCAAGGCTCCCCTTCTCATATTTTGCACATCTGAAAACTCAATTTTGTGATAATATGATTTGTATGCCAATATGCAATAAATAACATCCATTTCAAAAGGTAATCCTTGGTATGCTCGAAGGAGATAGTACAGTATGTATAATGCTAGTTTATGATATGCTCGGTTTATTTCTTAGCCAGTCCAAACCTATTTGCTTAATATACTTCTGCGAGGACCATTAGAGTCAGACATGGAACATTCCTAGTTCTTTCAAACTACTAATTTCGACTGCTTAACTGTAGAATAATTGTAGACTGCTGAGTTGACGCTTTGTCCAAGGAGCTCAGTTATGTAGATACATCATATATTTTCGCTAGAAATGGCTGGAGGTGTAACCTCCTCCTTGAAAGAAAAATTGTCTAGTGATAATTTTTGTTCTCTCTCATATGGGCGTTATTCATGCATTTATCATGACCTTTTTTGTTGTTACCAATTTTCTTTTGTATCTCTACCTTAGCTGATACTAAATATGGAGTCACTAATGTGTTAACTTGATCATTTAATGGCAGATACGTTGTCGATGCTGCTGACCGGGATAGCGTTCCGATTGCTAAAAGTGAATTGCATGACCTGCTGACAAAACAATCTTTATCTGGGATCCCCTTACTTATCCTTGGCAACAAAATTGACAAGTCAGAGGCACTTTCTAAGCCGGCATTAGTTGATCAACTGTGAGTAAAAATCCTGTTTTCATATAGGATATTGTACCTTATTTCTTAATGATATTTCAACTGAGGTGCCTCCCCTTTCTGTTTTCAGAGGTCTGGAATCTATAAAGGACCGTGAAGTTTGCTGCTACATGATCTCTTGCAAGGACTCGGTGAACATAGATGTTGTCATTGATTGGCTCATCAAGCATTCCAAGACTGCAAATTAGGGTCGCTGTGTGTTTGTGCCCCCTTCATGTGTGCCGAGATGAATTTAGTTTGCACATCTTCGTTCTCATGATGTGGAAGGGGAAGGTAAAAGGTGACAGCCTTGTAATCTATGATACATCTTGGGTGTCACTGAGGCGCAGTATGGAGTTTGACACTTGGGCCTCAAAATCTGTAATGATCTGTAAATTCCGTAAATCTTTGATTGTTCTTTTGTGTGCAGATCATGCGTGTCATTCTTATCTCTTAGGCCTAGTTCTTTGCCCTTGAGTTCTCCTTAGTAAGCCTTTCCCTTTTTTAGTGTTTATTTGACCTACTTTGTGCTTAATTTTTCCCAGTAGAATATGAATAAGCACAACACATCATAGTTCAGCAACAGCAAAGTAAGAACAACACAACATAGTTTAGCAACTGGAAACATCAAAATCCCGTCGTGTTGTTTTCTCTGTCTAAAATTGTAGCCCTTTTTAGTAGGGAAACGAGACCCTTCAACTATCTTGATTGCCAGACTGGTGAAGATAATCCTAAGCCCTGAAAGGAATTTGTCGTCAGTTGGTCCGTGGGTTGAAGAAATTAAGACCTCGCTTCGGGAGTTCATGGACTTCAAGGTGGCATGGGCTCGCCGCTCTGCGACCTCGGTCGCTCACAAGTTGGCTAGAGTTGGGGTCGGGGAGGAATGTTGTCAGGTGTGGGTAGGAGTGCCTCCTGAGTTCATTCTCGATGTTGTATCTGATGACATTCCGCTTTATGTTTAAAATAGAATGACTGCTTTCCTTAAAAAAAAAAAACTATCTTGCGTGACGCGTGTCCCTGTGGGGCCTGCCACCGCTTTATCTCCTTCGTGCCATCTCTACAGCTCTCGTCCAGTTTTCATTTTTCTACCTAGTTTCCCTTTCTCTGTTCATGACATAAATTCCTGCAACATCATTCATGTTGCTGAAGCCCCCGCTGCAACATAGTTTATGTTGCAAGAAAAGGTGACACATGACATAAATTCCTACAACATTGCAGAAGCCCTCCGCAACATTGTTTACCGCAAGAGCATATATGTTGCAAAAAAGGTGAAGATGAAAAAACAGAAAAAAATAATGCCACAACACCACCACTGTTGCAAATGTTTCTGCAGCAAGATCTATATTGGAACACAATAGAGTTTCTGTTTTGGGCAAAAATAACACCTCGATGGTTATGCAACAAAGCAGCTGTTGTAGAGCGACCCACACAACATCCACCTTGTTGCAATTTGTGACACACCTTATGGGAAGATCCGACGGCTATTTGTGACTCAATCCAATGGTGCAGGAAGCGGTTGATATTTCCAATTCATCTACCATCCGATGCGTAGCGCGACCCTTTTTAGTAGAAGCAATCAGATAAGGGAGGAACCTTGAAATAGTGAACTAACCTGATAATCAGCTTTGCAACAACATGAAATTGGGGACGAACCCCTACGCGTCAAAAGTAGAGGGTTCGCCCCCAATTTCATCGACTGAAACCAGTGTAGGCCACTAGGGCCATGATGCCAATATTGCTCACCCAAGATCATCAGATTCATTCTGGCATGAAAAAACGACGACCACAAATTGTTCATTGCAGTCAGCAGTAGTGTTAACAGTTATGAGATACATCAACTCAGCTGGCGTTTCAAACGGAAGAAAAGAATTAAAGAAAACAAAAAACTTTCACCGGCCAAAACTACAGGATTCTTAATCAGATTGAGCAACAATCCGAAGAAGCCCGTAAATCAAAAAAGCCGAAAAGGGCGATGATTGTGTTTTCAGTTTCAAGAGAAACTGTGAGCAAACATCCTCGCCGAACCCGAAAAGCAAAACCAAAAGAAGAAGAAGAAGGCTACGCTAAGATCTTGCCGCCCAACGCACCAAAAGGTTTTGTTTGTCATCAGCCCAACCGTCTACCCAACTTGATCCAAAATTCGGGCTCGATTATTGAGGGACGCTTGGCGCGAGGGCTTGTGCACCGGCTACATCTTGAGCTCCGTGTCCAGCGCCTCCTCGTCGCGGCTTCCCAGCTTTTCATCTCCGAAGAACCATGACAGTTCGGTGTTGCCGGATAGTGTTGTGCTTCCTGGCGAGACCATGCGGAAAGTGTCCACGCTACCAGGGGATATCTCCCTGCGAGAGTAAGGCGTTGCTGCATTTGCTGTCCTGTAAGAAGCAAAGGGGAGTTCTTCAGATTTGTCATATGTCTCAAGATTCCAAACCTACACTTTAATATGAATGTACAAAAATAACAAATTTTGCATCGATAGACGATGTTGTTAATAGGCGTTACTCACAACCGAATTTGATTCGTCTGTTGTTATTTCTCTTTTGTAGAGTTGTGTTTCGTAGCAGAAGTTGAATTTTCATGTTTCGATCACAAATATTTCACTAGCTACTAGTAGAAGCCAGTTCAAATCCTGCTAGCCCCAGTTAGCAAGGTAGAGCTAGGGCCAACCATCAGTACCTTTCCTTTCGCTTGCGTCTCTCGAGGAAGCGGGCAAGGGACGCACTCCTGGCCAGCGGAACATCTGCAGCAGCAGCAGCAGGAGAAACACCACGTCAGTTCAAGGCAAAAATGAATCTAAGCATATACTATAACTTGAACAGGTAGCAACCTCTATGCGGCAGCATGAAAAATGCCTGTGGCGAAGGGTGCACAGGATCGCTGCAAGCTCTCGCCAATGGCATCTGCTTTCTCTCGTCGGGGACCGGAGCAGATTCCGATTGCCGCAGCGCCCGACGAAGGGGAGGGCTGCGGCCTGCTTGAGCTGCCTTCGCGGCCATGAACGTGATCTGCTCGGCCTGCGCAGCACATCCCCAACATCCTCAGCAATGCGCGGTCACATCACATTTGCTTCGGTGGAAGTCAAGATCGTCGACAGAGTTGCTGTGAGAAAGATTTACCTTTTCCTTCGTCACGTTGTCGAACACATGGACTGAACCTGCGTAGAATATCGTCAGCTGCGCGGCGGAGCACCTGTTTTGACACTCGAAACCAACGATTTACCTCCCGATCTTGCATCTCCCCCGGCCGCGGCCGCGCCGGTGGGCGTAAACCGCACCGGATCTTTTGGCGGATTAAAGGGTGGCGTCGATCACGTACCTCCGATCAGGCGAGTACGCAGCACGGTGGACTACCTGCGGGCCTTGCAGGGACGAGGCGGGAATGGCGCACGGGAAGGCCTGGGGATGCAGCGGCGGCGGCGCGTGCATCTGAAACGTCAAACAACCCGGCGTGTGAGAGATGGGTCAGGCAGGCAGATCGGCAAAGTAAACGGACGGATGGACCTGGTACGACGGCGCCGTCGGGTGGTGGCGATGAGCCGCCGCCGCGCGCACGTCCGGGTACGCGAAGTGTGCCGGTGAAGCGAGACGCCAGGGCTCGCCGTCGTCCTCGGCATCGCGTCGCGCCACGAGCGGCATCGCATGCCGCGGCGCCGATCGTGGGCCCAGAAAGTCCATCTCCATCCGCGCTACGGCTCGATCGGGGAAGACGAACACGCACGCGCCTGCGTCGTCGCCGGTCGTCGTTCTCAATCTGCCTTGCGCGGGTGGATGAAAATTCTGCGCGAGGCGAGCAGATCGGTCCGGGGAGGCTCCTCTAAATTGTGATGCGGGTGCAAATATACGCCCGTGCATGTAGCTTTTTTTAAGAGCATGCATGCATATAGCGCAAGGATGACGACACCACACCGGCCGAGAAACCTCAGCGCGTGAGCTGCATGCGCGGTGCCGGCCGGGAAGCACGGCAGGTGGTGTCGCTACAAAGATCTCCAAGCACTCCTCACGTTAACCAACATAATCTCTCCGTGTTAGTCTATTCCATTAATAAGCACTTTATATCTCATAACAAGAATCAGGATTATAAGTTGTTTGTGTTATATAAAAAATGATACAATTGTTGGTAAATATTTTTTTCAAGGATACGTCCGTCCTGGGAGACGTATCATGCTCATAGAAGGAAAATCGAGAACCGCGAGTTATGACGGCACAAGGGCTATAACGCAGTGCATGCACATATGCATGGAGGCCAAGAAAAGAAAACGGCATGCGGGCTACTCACTACCGCTCGACTTGTCCACTTGCATGGAAAGTTACCCAAAACACCTATCGCTAAACAGTGATGTAGTACTCTAGTTGCATCCCTCGTTGTGGATTCGTTGCAGCACTACGCTCACTATCGGGGTAGCCATATTGAAGACCACACATTCTCATGCATCCAAATGGTACAAGTGACCAGAATGATATCGGTCCAAGCACCTCTGTCCATCTACGTACCTATGCTCTTGAAAGACCGCCACTGAAGTAACTCCTCCTCAGGTGCAGGCATCCAATGCCCAAGCCCCCATGCCCCAAGACTGCGTGCCAAACCTGCCGAGCAAACACACATCCCAGCAAGATATGTCGCAGAGACTCAGGCTCCTGATCATAGAAGGGGCATGCCTGTGGATGCGATAGGCCCCGACACAACAATCTTACAGGGCTAGCCAAGCAAACATCTTACTGATCGAAGGTGCACGCGAATGCCAAACCTGATCTGCTCTTGGTGCCGCCTCGCAGCTGTCAAAGAGAGCTTTGTAGGCCATCCAAAGCTGAGAAGCAGTAGTCATCCTCCCACATTTATATCAGTGCATTAACCGATCCCTCCTCAAGCGGAATAATAACGTTGTTATTTATATTTCCTTATATCATGATAAATGTTTATTATTCATGCTAAAATTGTATTAACATGAAACTTAGTACATGTGTGAATACATAGACAAAACAGAGTGTCCCTAGTATGTCTCTACTTGACTAGCTCGTTAATCAAAGATGATTAAGTTTCCTGACCATAGACATGCGTTGTCATTTGATGAACGGGATCACATCATTAGAGAATGATGTGATGGACAAGACCCATCCGTTAGCTTAGCATAAATGATCATTTAGTTTTATTGCTATTGCTTTCATCATGACTTATACATGTTCCTCTGGCTATGAGATTATGCAACTCCCGAATACCGAAGGAACACTTTGTGTGCGACCAAACGTCACAACGTAACTGGGTGATTATAAAGGTGCTCTACAGGTGTCTCCGATGGTGTTTGTTGGGTTGGCATAGATCGAGATTATGATTTGTCACTCCGAGTATCGGAGAGGTATCTCTGGGCCCTCTCGGTAATGCACATCACTATAAGCCTTGCAAGCAATGTGACTAATGAGTTAGTTGCGGGATGGTTCATTACGGAACGAGTAAAGAGACTTACCGATAACGAGATTGAACTAGGTATTGAGATACCGACAATCGAATCTCGGGCAAGTAGCATACCGATGACAAAGGGAACAATGTATATCGTTATGCGGTTTGACCGATAAAGATCTTCATAGAATATGTGGGAGCCAATATGAACATCCAGGTTCCGCTATTGGTTATTGACCGGAGACATGTCTTGGTCATGTCTAGATAGTTCTCGAACCCGTAGGGTCCGCACGCTTAACGTTCGGTGACGATCGGTATTATGAGTTTATATGTTTTGATGAACCGAAGGTTGTTCAGAGTCCCGGATGTGATCACGAGCATGACGAGGAGTCTCGAAATGGTCGAGACATAAAGATCGATATATTTGGAAGCCTATGTTTGGACATCGGAAAGGTTTCGAGTGAGTTCCGGCATATACCGGAGTACCGGGGGGTGGGTGGGTTACCGGGACCCCCCGGGGAGTATATGGGCCCTAATGGGCTTTAGTGGAGAGAGAGAGAGAGGCAGCTGACAGGGCAGGCCGCGCGCCCCCTCCCCCTCTGGTTCGAATTGGACTAGGAAGGGGGGGGGCCCTTTCCTTCCTCCCTCTCTCCCCCTTCCTTATCTCCTAGTCCAACTAGGGAGGGGGCGGGAATCCTACTCCCGGAGGGAGTAGGACTCCTCCAGTGCGCGCCATAGAGGGCCGGCCCTCCCCCCTCCTCCACTCCTTTATATACGAGGGAGGGGGGCACCCCATAGACACACAAGTTGATCATTGATCCCTTAGCCGTGTGCGGTGCCCCCTCCACCATAATCCACCTCGGTCATATCGTAGCGGTGCTTAGGCAAATCCCTGTTCCGGTAGCATCATCATCACCGTCATCACGCCATCGTGCTAACGAAGCTCTCCCTCGACACTCAGCTGGATCAAGAGTTCATGGGACGTCACCGAGCCGAACGTGTGCAGATCGCGGAGGTGCCGTACTTTCGGTACTAGGATCGGTCGATCGTGAAGACGTACGACTACATCAACCGCGTTTTCGTAACGCTTCCGCTTACGGTCTACGAGGGTACATGGACAACACTCCCCCCTCTCGTTGCTATGCATCACCATGATCTTGCATGTGCGTAGATTTTTTTTTGAAATTACTGCGTTCCCCAACAGTGGCATCCGAGCCAGGTCTATGCGTAGATGTTATATGCACGAGTAGAACACAAAGGAGTTGTGGGCGTGGGTATATACATATTGCTTCCCGTCACTAGTTGATTCTTGATTCAACGATATTGTTGGATGAAGCGGCTCAGACCGACATTACGCGTACGCTTACGCAAGACTGGTTCTACCGACGTGCTTCGCACATAGGTGGCTAGTGGGTGTCTGTTTCTTCATCTTTAGTTGAATAGGATTCAATGAACAGGGTTATTTCTGAAGATCAAAAAGCAATCACTATACCGCGTTGTGGTTTTTTGATGCGTAGGTAAGAACGGTTCTTGCTCAGCCCGTAGCAGCCACGTAAAACATGCAACAACAAAGTAGAGGACGGCTAACTTGTTTTTTCAGGGCATGTTGTGATGTGATATGGTCAAGACATGATGCTAAATTTTATTGTATGAGATGATCATGTTTTGTAACGGAGTTATCGACAACTGGCATGAGCCTTATGGTTGTCTCTTTATTGCATAATATGCAAGCGCCATATAATTGCTTTACTTTATCGCTATGCGATAGCAATAGTTGGTGAGACGACCATGTGATGACACGTTGATAGAGATCGAGATGATGGAGATCATGGTGTCATGCCGGTGACGATAGAGATCATGACGGTGTTTTGGAGATGGAGATCAAAGGCACAAGATGATGATGACCATATCATGTCACATATTTTGATTGCATATGATGTTTATATTTTATGCATCTTATTTTTGCTTACTTCAATGGTAGCATTATAAGATGATCTCTCACTAAATTTTAAGGTATAAGTGTTCTCCCTGAGTATGCATCGTTGCGACAGTTCGTCGTGTCGAGACACCACGTGATGATCGGGTGTGATAAGCTCTACGTTCACATACAAAGGGTGCAAGCCAGTTTTGCATATGTAGAATACTCGGGTTAAACTTGACGAGCCTAGCATATGCAGATATGGCCTCGGAACACTGAGACCGAAAGGTCGAGCGTGAATCATATAGTAGATATGATCAACATAGTGATGTTCACCATTGAAAACTACTCCATCTCACGTGATGATCGGACATGGTTTAGTTGATATGGATCATGTGATCACTTAGATGATTAGAGGGATGTCTATCTAAGTGGGAGTTCTTAAGTAATATGATTAATTGAACTTAATTTATCATGAACTTAGTCCTGATAGTTTTTCATATCTATGTTGTAGATCAATAGCTTGCGATGTAGCTCCCCGTCTATTTTTGATATGTTCCTAGAGAAAAATAAGTTGAAAGATGATAGTAGCAATGATGCGGACTGGGTCCGTGATTTGAGGATTATCCTCATTGCTGCACAGAAGAATTATGTCCTTGATGCACCACTAGGTGACAGACCTATTGCAGGAGCACATGTAGACGTTATGAACGTTTGGCAAAGCTCGGTATGATGACTACTTGATAGTTTAGTGCACCATGCTTTACAACTTAGAACCGGGACTTCAAAAATGTTTTGAAATGTCACGAAACATATAAGATGTTCTAAGAGTTGAAATTGGTATTTCATACTCATGCCCGTGTCGAGAGGTACGAGACCTCTGATAGTACCTTGCCTACAAGATGGAGGAGAATAGCTCAGCCAGTGAGCATGTGCTCAGATTGTCTGGGTACTACAATTGCTTGAATCAAGTGGGAGTTAATCTTCCAGATAAAATAGTAATTGATAAAGTTCTCTAGTCACTATCACCAAGTTACTAGAACTTCGTGATGAACTATAATATGCAAGGGATGACAAAAACAATTCCCTGAGCTCTTTGCGATGCTGAAATTGGCGAAGGTAGAAATCAAGAAAAGCATCAAGTGTTGATGGTTGACAAGACCACTAGTTTCAAATAAAAAGGGCAAGGGAAAGAAAGGGAACTTCAAGAAGAATGGCAAGCAAGTTTCCACTCCCATGAAGAAGCCCAAAGCTAGACCCAAGCCTGAAACTAAGTGCTTCTACTGCAAAGGAAATGGTCACTGGAAGTGGAACTACCCTAGATACTTGGAGGATAAGAAGGATGGCAAAGTGAACAAAGGTATATTTTATATACATGTTATTGATGTGTACTTTACTAGTGTTTATAGCAAACCCCTCGGTATTTGATACTAGTTCAGTTGCTAAGAGTGAAACGGGAGTTGCAAAAATAAACAGAGACTAGTTAAGGGCGAGGTGATGATGTGTGTTGGAAGTGATTCCAAAGTTGATAAGATCACCATCGCACACTCCCTTTACCTTCGGGATTAGTGTTGAACCTAAAATAAATGTTATTTGGTGTTTGCGTTGAGCATGAATATGATTGGATCATGTTTATTGCGATACGATTATTCATTTAAGTCAACGAATAATTGTTGTTTTGTTTACATGAATAAAACCTTCTATGGTCTTACATCCAATGTAAATGGTTTACTGAATCTTGATCGTAGTGATACTCATATTCATAATATTGAAGCCATAATATGTAAAGTTAATAATGATAGTGCAACTTATTTGTGGCACTGCCGTTTAGGTCATATTGGTGTAAAGCGCATGAAGAAACTCCATGCTGATGGACTTTTGGAATCACTTGATTATGAATCACTTGATGCTTGCGAACCATGCCTCATGGGCAAGATGACTAAGACTCCGTTCTCCGGAATAATGGAGCGAGCAACTGACTTACTGGAAATAATACATACTGATGTATGCAGTTCGATGAGTGCTGAGGCTCGCGGCGGGTATCGTTATTTTCTGACCTTCACAGATGATTTATCTACTTATGAAACATAAGTCCGAAACATTTGAAAAGTTCAAAGAATTTCAGAGTGAAGTGGAAAATCATCGTAACAAGAAAATAAAGTTTCTACGATCTGATCGTAGAGACGAATATTTGAGTTACGAGTTTGGTCTTCAACTAAAACAATGTGGAATAGTTTCACAAATTCATGCCACCTGGAACACCACAACATAATGGTGTGTCCGAGCGTCATAGCCATGCTTTATTGGATATAGTGCAATCTATGATGTCTCTTACCGATTTACCACTATCGTTTTGGGGTTATGCATTAGAGATAGCTACATTCACGTTAGATAGGGCACCATCTAAAAATCCGTTGAGATGACACCGTATGAACTGTGGTTTAGCAAGAAAACTAAGCTATCGTTTCTTAAAGTTTGGGGTTGCGATGCTTATGTGAAAAAGTTTCAACCTGATAAGCTCAAACCCAAATCGGAGAGGTGCGTCTTCATAGGATACCGAAAATAAACTATTGGGGACACCTTCTATCACATATCCGAAAGGCAAGATCTTTATTGCTAAGAGTGGATCCTTTCTAGAGAAGAAGTTTCTCTCGAAAGAAGTGAGTGGGAGGAATGTAGAACTTGATAAGGTAATTGTACCTTCTCCCGAATTGGAAATTAGTTCATCATAGAAATCAGTTCTAGTGATTCCTACACCAATTAGTGAGGAAGTTAATGATGATGATCATGAAACTTCTGATCAAGTTACTATCGAATCTCATAGGTCAACCAGAATACGTTCCGCACCAGAGTGGTATGGTAATCTTGTTCTGGAGGTCATGTTACTTGACCATGACGAACCTATGAACTATGAGGAAGCGATGATGAGCCCAGATTCCGCAAAATGGCTTGAAGCCATGAAATCTGAGATGGGATCCATGTATTAGAATAAAGTATGGACTTTGATTGACTTGCTCGATGATCGGCGAGCCATTAAGAATAAATGGATTTTCAAGAGGAAGACGGACGCTGATAGTAGTGTTACTATCTACAAAGCTCAAATTGTTGCAAAAGGTTTTTGACAAGTTCAAGATGTTGACTACAATGAGATTTTCTCACTCGTAGCGATGCTTAAGTCTGTCCAAATCATGTTAGCAATTGCCATATTTTATGAAATCTGGCAAATGGATGTCAAAACTGCGTTCCTTAATGGATTTCTTAAAGAAGAGTTGTATATGATGCAACCAGAAGGTTTTTGTCGATCCTAAAGGTGCTAACAGAGTGTGCAAGCTCCAGCGATCCATCTATGGACTGGTGCAAGCATCTCGGAGTTGGAATATATGCTTTGATAAAGTGATCAAAGCATATGGTTTTATACAGACTTGCAGTGAAGCCTGTATTTACAAGAAAGTGAGTGGGAGCTCTGTAGCATTTCTGATATTATATGTGGATGACATATTGTTGATCGGAAATGGTACTGAATTTCTGGATAGCATAAAAGGATACTTGCATATGAATTTTTTAAAGAAAGACCTCGATGAAGCTGCTTACACATTGAGCATCAATATCTATAGAGATAGATCAAGACGCTTGATAAGATTTTTCAATGAGTACATACCTTGACAAGATTTTGAAGTAGTTCAAAATGGAACAGTCAAAGAAGGAGTTCTTGCCTACGTTGCAAGGTGTGAAGTTGAGTAAAGACTCAAAAACCCAACCACAGCAAAAAATAGAAAGCGAATGAAAAGTCATTCCCTATGCCTCAGTCATAGGTTCTATAAAGTATGCTATGCTGTGTACCAGTCCTATTGTATACCTTAGCATGATTTTGGCAAGGGAGTACAATAGTGATCTAGGAGTAGATCACTGGATAGCGGTCAAAATTATCCTTAGAGGACTAAGGAAGTATTTCTCGGTTATGGAGGTGATAAAAGAGTTCATCATAAAGAGTTACATCGATGCAAGCTTTTTACATCGATCCAGATGACTCTCAGTCTTGATCTAGATACATATTGAAAGTGGGAGCAATTAGCTAGAGTAGCTCCGTGCAGAGTATTGTAGACATAGAAATTTGCGAAATATATACGGATCTGAATGTTGCAGACCCGTAGACTAAACTTCTCTCACAAGCAAAACATGATCACTCTTTGGGTATTAATCACATAGCGAGGTGAACTAGATTATTGACTAGTAAACCCTTTGGGTATTAGTCACATGGAGATGTGAACTAATCACATAAAGATGTGAACTATTGGTGTTAAATCACATCACGATGTGAACTAGATTATTGACTCTAGTGCAAGTGGGAGACTGAAGGAAATATGCCCTAGAGGCAATAATAAAGTTTTTATTTAAATTTCCTTATATCATGATAAATGTTTATTATTCATGCTAGAATTGTATTAACCGGAAACTTAGGTCATGTGCGAATACATAGACAAAACAGAGTGTCCCTAGTATGCCTGTACTTGACTAGCTCGTTAATCAAAGATGGTTAAGTTTCCTGACCATAGACATGTGTTGTCATTTGATGAACGGGATCACATCATTAGAGAATGACGTGATGGACAAGACTAATCCGTTAGCTTAGCATAAATGATCATTTAGTTTTATTGCTATTGCTTACATCATGACTTATACATGTTCCTTTCACTATGAGATTATGCAACTCCCGAATACCGGAGGAACACTTTGTGTGCTACCAAACGTCACAACATAACTGGGTGATTATAAAGGTGCTCTACAGGTGTCTCCGATGGTGTTTGTTGGGTTGGCATAGATCGAGATTAGGATTTGTCACTCCGAGTATCGGAGAGGTATCTCTGGGCCCTATCGGTAATGCACATCACTATAAGCCTTGCAAGCAATGTGACTAATGAGTTAGTTGCGGGATGATGCATCACGAAACGAGTAAAGAGACTTGCCGGTAACGAGATTGAACTAGGTATTGAGGTACCGACGATCGAATCTCGGGCAAGTAACATACCGATGACAAAGGGAATAACGTATATCGTTATGCAGTTTGACCGATAAAGATCTTTGTAGAATATGTGGGAGCTAATATGAACATCCAGGTTCCGCTATTGGTTATTAACCGGAGAAATGTCTCGGTCATGTCTACATAGTTCTTGAACCCGTAGGGTCCGCACGCTTAACGTTCGGTGATGATTGGTATTATGAGTTTATGAGTTTTGATGAACCGAAGGTTGTTTAGAGTCCCAGATGTGATCACGGGCATGACGAGGAGTCTCGAAATGGTCAAGACATAAAGATCGATCTATTGGAAGCCTATGTTTAGACATTGGAAAGGTTCCGAGTGAGTTCGGGCATATACTGGAGTACGGGGGGGGGGGGGGGGTTCCGGAACCCCCCGGGGAGTATATGGGCCCTAATGGTCTTTAGTGGAGAGAGAGAGAGGCAGCCAGGGCTGGCCGCACGCCCCCTTCCCCTCTGGTCCGAATTGGGCTAGGAAGGGGGGAGCGCCCCCCTTTCCTTGCTCGCTCTCTCCTCCTTCCTTCTCTCCTAGTCCAACTAGGGAAGGGGGGGGGGGGAATCCTACTCCTGGAGGGAGTAGGACTCCCACATGGCATGCCATAGAGGGCCGACCCGCCCCCTCCTCCACTCCTTTATATACGGGGGAGGGGGGCACCCAATAGACACACAAGTTGATCATTGATCCCTTAGCCGTGTGCGGTGCCCCCCTCCACCAAAATCCACCTCGGTCATATCGTAGCGGTGCTTAGGCGAAGCCCTGTTTCGATAGCATCATCATGACTGTCATCACGCCATCGTGCTGATGAAGCTCTCCCTCGACACTCAGCTGGATTGAGAGTTCGTGGGACGTCACCGAGCCGAACGTGTGCAGATCGCGGAGGTGCCGTACTTTCGGTACTAGGACCAGTCGATCATGAAGATGTACAACTACATCAACCGTGTTTTCATAAAGCTTCCGCTTACGGTCTACGAGGGTACGTGGACAGCACTCTCCCCTCTCATTGCTATGCATCGCCATGATCTTGCGAGTGCATAGGATTTTTTTTTGAAATTACCGCGTTCCCCAACAATGATGTCCGTCCAAGCATCTCTGTCCATCGACGTACCTATGCTCTTGGAAGAATGCCACTGAAGAAACTCCTCCTCAGGTGCAGGCATCCAATGCCCAAGCCCCCATGCCCCAAGATTGCGTGCCAAACCTGCCGAGTAAACACACATCCCAGCAAGATATATCGCATAGACTCAGGCTCCTGATCACAGAAGGGGCATGCCTGTGGATGCGATAGGCCCCGACACAACAATCGGCCAGCCGTCCAACATCTATCATACAGGGCTAGCCAAGCAAACATCTTACAGGTCGAAGGTGCACGCGAATGCCAAACCTGATCTGCTCCTGGTGCCGCCACACGACTGTCAAAGAGAGCTTTGTAGTCCATCCAAAGCTGAGAAGCAGTAGTCATCCTCCCACATTTATATCAATACATTGACCGATCCCTCCTCAAGCGGAATGATGGTCGTCCGCTCCACCATGTGGAGAAACTCCCGAAGTGCATCTGCAATGAGATTCTGGCTAGCTGGTGGAGTAGAAGTATAATAATAACTTGTTGCAGGCCCAAGAGCATTTCAAGAAGTTCCCCTTTATCCAAAAAATTTGTATATTATAGGGGAGTTGGACAAAATAAACATCCTCAAACCGGGTATCCTTCCTCCAATAAATTATCGATAATCATTAAAAAAATAGTCCCAACTGAAGAGGAGTTGCATCCTTCCGATAATTTCTCAATTAGTGCTGACAACCATCCAATAGAAATTTCTTGTCCATATGCCATCGACATCATATGGTCGTCGTGCCCTCTGTGCCTCCTCAGCTCCACTTGGATATGCTCCGGTTGGTTGCTCTGAGAGAGAGAGAGAGAGGAGGGAGGGAGCAGGGGGGGAGAGAGATATTGGGGTGAGTCATCGGGATCTGCTAAAGCAATACACCAAATAACCCCGTATTGGGATGCTTTATAGGGGAACTACTGGATATGTTCTAAGTAATTCAATCTATTCCTAGTGCAATAAAGGTTTTCGAGATAATAGAATATTGTGAAACCTAGACACCACCGTTTGCAATTAGGTTGCTTAATAAGAGGTGCCTAGATTTTCTCCTCGACCGGTCGACGCCGTAGGTTTCTCTGGTCTCCGCCAGCCATTGTAGCAGTGGAAGGATGGGGAAACCCCGGATCTGATAGTCCTAGTCCGTGTCTCGTAGGGTATTCGGATTTTTCGTTGCTAGTGAAGTTGTGGCATCGACGATGGGAATAATGGTTCATCGGCTTTCACCATGTTGGTGTCCTTCCTTGGAGTGGTGTCAACATGTTGGAGGATGACGTAGATCGTCACATTCTCTGGTCCTGCATGAGTAGTGCTTATTCTTGGCAGTGGCATCCTGTGGAGGGGAAGGCATTGCGATGTCTTTTTTGTCTTCTGGTTTCCATCTCCATAGGGTAGCTCATATGATCATTGTATTGAAGAACAAGGTAGAAATATTGTAATCTAGCCATTGTTATGCACGCATAGTCCAAGGAGGACTACTAACACATAGGCATGGTGGTAGCAAAGATGATGAAGATGGCTCTAGTAAAGGCCCCCCCCCCCAAGAGAGTACCTTCGGAAGCTATAATTTTGCCAATAGGTTTATCCATAGGATTTACAACACGATCCAAGTAAGCCTCACTCACGGGTAATCGAGTAATTCTTCTTGTTGTTTTTACAAAACTTCCCTCTTTTATCATCAACCCATTGCCCATTAATATAATCCCAACATTTTTGGATTCCAAATTCAGAGCAATACCCCTAGTAACTTATGCAAATTCGACTAATTCACCTGATATAATTTCACCAAGACTTATAATACGAGAAATTACCCCCACTTGAACTACGCAACCTATAATCTCAATCTCTATTTTCCTATTATATTGTTCAATATGTTCGCGTCAAGATCTCATGGCATGACTAGAGAGGTGCCCTTCTGATGGTTTCGGGTCAATATAAAGGAGACAAAAGAAAGAGGCGGTGGAGAGGTGCCCCGTGGGGCCCACCCGACCAAATGGCATGACTAGGGGCCTAGTTGTGTGGGTCCCACATGGACCACTCTACTGGCTCTTGGCTCCCCTGACTTCATCTCGATCCAGAACTTCGAGATATTTTTGTTCCAATTTTTTCTAGCTCCCGAAGCGATGATTTTTTGAAAACTCCAAATAACATGAAAATAGCAAATGGTGGTAGGCACTTGATAAATAGGTTAGTACAATAAAATTGATAAACATTACGCCAAAGTGATGCAATTAAGATATAAATATAGCATGAAAGAAGGAAAAATTGTAGACACATTTGAGATGTATTAGCATCCCCAGGTTTAATCCCCACTGGCCCCAAGCACGTAGATGATAAATAAATAACTTTTGATTCTGAATGTTATCTTACATAAACATGATCAACTTGACATAATTTATTTTTAACTCAAAAGAATAGGATGCAATGCAATAGTCCAAAACTAATAGTAGGCAAGTAACACTAAAACATGCTAGTAAATACACCCTTGCTTTTCATGATCGATGTTCAATCAATGTTTCCATCGCCGTTGCTTTAGAAAGGATGTCAAGTTCATATTCGAAACATAACATTACTTGGTCTTCATTGCATAATGGCAATCTTATCATAAACCAACCCAAAGCAAATCAAGTTACTTTGATTACGCAACACCATGCACTACACAATACCCATGCAATACTTGAGCGTGACAATTGAAAAAGTTGATGGAGTTGAAAAAAACTTGGATTTTAAAAAAATCACTAAATGAAACAATTCACGGATTTGAAAAAAGTATACTAGAAAGTTAGTAGAAACTGAAAAAAGTTCAAGAAAAAATTGGAAAAAGTCCATGAAGTTTAAAAAGATTCATAAATTTTAGAAAATTTCATAAATTTGAAATAATCTTCAAATTTTTAAAAATTGATAAATGGAAAATAAATAACAAAAAGTAAAAAACATAGAAAACTTAGGTGGAAGAAAATAGAAAAAGAAAACAAAATGGATGGAATATGGGCCGGCCCGTTACTACACCTAGTGTAAGGGGGGCGCCGGTTGGCGAAATAGCATATAACCGGCGCTAATGTGGCGAAAAAGGATCCGGGCCTTCGCGGTGCCTAGAAAAACAAGCCCGATCCAATACTTGTTTGCTTCTTCCAGATGGAAAACTGTCTTTGCCCATTAGTTCCCTCCGCTTCAGGAAAAACCAGACCCGATTTCTCACACCATTTAAAATGTTAAAAGTAAAATATTCAATTTAGAAAAACAATTATAAATTTTGAATTCCAACTATTCTGGAGAATTTAATAAATATTTGTGATTTTTTAGAAAATTTTCACAAACATAAAAAATGCTAATGAATATACCAAATATATAGACTGTAAGTAAACCAGAAAAATAAAATGATAAAAACAGGATAGACACCTGAAGAAAGAAAACAAAACTCAAGGAAAAGAAGAACACTGCATGAAAACCGAAGAAAATAAAAGAAAGAAAACCGCCGCTATGTGGCGTTGACGCCGAAGCTATTGATTAGGACGGCCCATCATGGTCCCTCTCCAAGCGAAGAATAGAAAAAGATAACCATTCTACACATTGAGCATAGAATATGAAATACTTTGTTCTTTTATTTCATTCGTTTGGTTTTTGTTCTAGATCTTCATGAACCATACAATTCTTGCAGCAAACCTTATTCTCCTCAAAAATTGCCTGAAAGAAAATTTGGATGCTAATGCGGCCCATGCTTCGTTCTTTTGTCAATTCTTTTACATTTTTCACATTTTTGTATTATTATTATTATTATTATTATTATTATTATTATTATTTTCCTTTCTCTATGTTTTTAAATTTTTGGACAATAATGAAAATTTATTTTAAGTATGTGAACGTTTAATGTGTGGTATCATGAACATATATTTATATATATGAATCATTTTTTTCTCAATGCATAAACATCTATTCTACGAACATGTTCCCTCAGCCTTTTTTGCTGCTTTTCCTTGCAACGTTTACTTGCCGAGTTTTCCTGCCTTTTTGTTTCGGAAATGTAAGATATTTATATTTCTTATTTTGCAGAAAAGGCAAACTATATTAAGATTCAAGGACTACGGAAACATTCTGTGAAAAGTAAAAAAATAGAAGAGAGCCCTGGGATTCCACCACCACCTTCGACCTCCAGAATGAGTGGATTGTGGGCTGCCACAACTGCTCCGTGCTAGCACCGTCCAAAACTGTTATTGTGGCAGACGAGAAGTCATCGACACTTCATCCCTAAGGGACCGGCCCTCCAAAATCAAAGTTGACATTGGAATCAGAGACCACATGAAACATGTGGTAAGCAATCCAAACAATTCAAAAAAAGACATTGGAATCAGAGAACATCACTCGCTCGAGATTTGAGCACCGCCTCACATCCACCCTCGTTCCATAGTTGAAGAAAAAGAAGGGAGGCCAAGCATTGAGTCATGGTCACCAACCAGGCAACTTGCCAACCCCCATATCAACACCAGAGCAACCAACCGGAGCGCCATCCTGCCGCTTGTACTAGCGCACATGCACCCATTGTACCTGCATAAACCGAGTCTGCCAAGACCAAACCTTCACGAGCCCCCCGTCGTTGCTACAAGCGCTACTGAAACAAGGACTAGGAGTGAATGGTATTATCCTGTCTTGAGGTCACCGCCGCCACCTTGCCGCCTTGAGCTCGACACAAATCCTAAACAGACACGAAAGTATAAGAAAAACAAAGTAGAATCCCTCCCACCAGCAGGACGAGAATCCACCTTTACTTCCATGGCCTCAAGGCCATCGAAGACGAGGGGAACCGACGACGGCACAGCCGAGAGTCGAAAACACCCAGTTGCCTTTTTGTTTGCCCAAGAGCAAGACGAGGTAGGAAGACCATACTATCATAATTGGTGCAGAATAAAATGTCTATGTTTATATCCTTGCAAAAATAAATAAAAAATGATTAAATATAAACATAGAACGACCATTTTTTCATTACATATATAAACATTTGATCTAGAGCCCTTTTTAAAACCTTTTTCGACATTGAAAAATATATATATTGTCATTACAATATGGCGAGCCCACTGATGAGAACCACGTACAGGTACAACTACTTCTATCTGTTGGGAATCGTTGCACGGAAAACAAAAAAACTTTCTATGCACACACAATGATCTATCCATGGAGATGCATAGAAACGAGGGGGGGGGGGGTGTCTACGTACTCTCATAGACCGTAAGCGGAAGCGTTTCATAACACACTTGATGTAGTCAAACTTCTTCATGCTTCAACCGATCAAGTACCGAACACATGGCACATCCCCGTTCTGCACACGTTTAGCTCGGTGACGTCCCTCGCCTTCTTGATCCAGCAAGACATCGATATAGTAGACGAATTCCGTCAGCACGACGGCGTGGTGACGGTGATGGTGAAGTGATCCTCGCAGGGCTTCGCCTAAGCACTACGAAAATATGACCGGGGAAGTAAACGATGGAGGGGGGCGCCGCACACAGCTAAATAATTGTCTGGGATGTGCTAGGGCGCCCCCACATATATATACATGGGAGGGAGAGGGGGCTACCAGGAGGCGCCCAAGTAGGCCAAATCCTACTTGGGGTCTCCCCTTGGCCGCGCCCCCTGCCATATTTGCCGGAGGGAGAAGGAAAGAGGGGGAGGGGGAAAGGAAGGGGGAATCATATTCCCTTTTCTTTCCTTTCCTCCTTCCCCTTTCCTTCTCCACCTTGGCTGGCCCATATGGGGGGGGGGGCGCCAGCCCGTTGTGGCTGGTGCGTTTCCCCTCTTCGCCCATAAGGCCCATGCTACCTCTTGAGCATGCGTTGGTTTTCCCTTGAAGAGGAACGGGTGATGCAGCAAAGTAGTGTAAGTATTTCCCTCAGTTTTTGAGAACCAAGGTATCAATTCAGTAGGAGATAACACGCAAGTCACCTAGTACCTACACAAACAATCAGAAACCTCGCAACCAATGCGATAAAGGGGTTGTCAATCCCATCACGATCACTTGCGAAAGTGAGAACTGATAAAGATAGTAAGATAAATATTTTTGGCATTTTTGTTGTATAGATTGGAAAGTAAAGATTGCAAAACAGTAAACGAGATGCGATAATAAAAGAGATGCAATATAATAAGAAAGAGACCCGGGGGCCATAGGTTTCACTAGTCGCTTCTCTCATGATAACATGTATTACGGTGGGTGAACAAATTACTGCCGATCAATTGATAGAAGAGCGCATAATTATGAGAATATCTAGGCAATGATTATGAATATAGGCATCACATCCATGTTAAGTAGACTGAAATAATTCTGCATCTACTACTATTACTCCACACATCGACCGCTATCCAGCATGCATCTAGAGTATTAAGTTCATAAGAATAGAGTAACGCTTTAAGCAAGATGACATGATGAAGAGGGATAAACTCGAACAATATGATATAAACCCCATCTTTTTATCCTCAATTGGAACAATACAATACGTGCCTTGCTACCCCTGCTATCACTGGGAAAGGATACTGCAAGATTGAACTCTGTTTGGTTTTCCTTTTCTGCGATACTAAAAAATAAGGAAAAATAGAAACTAGCACTAGGCTCTAGGTTAATAGGTTAGTCCCAAAAATCATATAAAATAGCATATAAATGCATATAAAACATCCAAGGTTGATAATATAATAGCATGGAACAATAAAAAATTATAGATACATTGGAGACGTATCAAGCATCCCCAAGCTTAATTCCTACTCGTCCTCGAGTAGGTAAATGATAAAAACATAATTTTTTATGTGGAATGCTACCGAACATAATTTCAATCTAATTTTCTTTATTGTGGCATGAATGTTCAGATCCGAAAGATTCAAGACAAAAGTTTAATATTGACATAAAGATAATAATACTTCAAGCATACTAACCAAGCAATTATGTCTTCTCAAAATAACATAGCCAAAGAAAGCTCATCCCTACAAAATCATATAGTTTGGCCATGCTTCATTTCTGTCACACAAAATGCCCCCATCTTGCATAACCCCGATGACAAGCCAAGCAATTGTTTCATACTTAGCCTTTTCAAACTTTTTCAACTTCCACGCAATATATGAGCGCGAGCCATGGACATAGCACTATAGGTGGAATAGAATGGTGATTGTGGAGAAGACAAAAGGGAAGAAGATAGTCTCACATTAACTAGGCGTATCAATGGGCTATGGAGATGCCCATCAATAGATATCAATGTGAGTGAGTAGGGATTGCCATGCAACGGATGCATTAGAGCTATAAGTGTATGAAAGCTCAACAAAAGAAACTAAGTGGGTGTGCATCCAACTTGCTTGCTCACGAAGACCTACGGCAATTTGAGGAAGCCCATCATTGGAATATACAAGCCAAGTTCTATAATGAAAAATTCCCACCACTATATGGAAGTGACAACATAAGAAACTCTCTATCATGAAGATCATGGTGCTACTTTCAAGCACAAGTGTGGAAAAAAGATAGTAACATTGCCCCTTCTCTCTTTTTCTCTCATTTTTTTGTTTGGGCCTTCTTCCTTTTTATGGCCTCTTTTTTTTTCGTTCGGAGTCTCACCCCGACTTGTGGGGGAATCATAGTCTCCATCATCCTTTCCTCACATGGGACAATGCTCTAATAATGAAGATCATCACACTTTTATTTACTTACAACTCAAGAATTACAACTCGATACTTAGAACAAAATATGACTCTATGTGAATGCCTCCGGTGGTGTACCGGGATGTGCAATGAATCAAGAGTGACATGTATAAAAATTATGAATGATGGCCATGCCACAAATACGATGTCAACTACATGATCATGCAAAGCAATATGACTATGATGAAGCGTGTCATAATAAACGGAATGGTGGAAAGTTGCATGGCAATATATCTCGGAATGGCTATGGAAATGCCATAATAGGTAGGTATGGTGGCTGTTTTGAGGAAGGTAAATGATGGGTTTATGGTACCAGCGAAAGTTGCGCGACACAAGAGAGGCTAGCAATGGTGGAAGGGTGAGAGTGCGTATAATCCATGGACTCAACATTAGTCATAAAGAACTCACATACTTATTGCAAAAGTCTACAAGTCATCAAAACCAAGCACTACGCACATGCTCCTGATAACCCACAAGTATAGGGGATCGCAACAGTTTTCGAGGGTAGAGTATTCAACCCAAATTTATTGACTCGACACAAGGGGAGCCAAAGAATATTCTCAAGTATTAGCAGCCGAGTTGTCAATTCAACCACACCTGGAAACTTAATATCTGCAACAAAGTGTTTAGTAGCAAAGTAATATGATAGTAATGGTAACGGTAGCAAAAGGTAATAGTAGTAAAAGTAATGTTTTTGGTATTTTGTAGTGATGATAGCAATAGCAACAGAAAAGTAAATAAGCGGAGAACAGTATATGGAAAGCTCGTAGGCAATGGATCGGTGATGGAGAATTATGTCGGATGCAGTTCATCATGTAACAGTCATAACCTAGGGTGACACAGAACTAGCTCCAGTTCATTGATATAATGTAGGCATGTATTCCGAATATAGTCATACGTGTTTATGGAAAAGAACTTGCATGACATCTTTTGTCCTACCCTCCCGTGGCAGCGAGGTCCTTATGGAAACTAGGGGATATTAAGGCCTCCTTTTAATAGAGTACCGGAACAAAGCATTAACACATAGTGAATACATGAAATCCTCAAACTACGGTCATCGCCGGTAAGTATCCCGATTATTGTCACTTCGGGGTTAAAGGATCATAACACATAATAGGTGACTATAGACTTGCAAGATAGGATCAAGAACACTCATATATTGATGAAAACATAATAGGTTCAGATCTGAAATCATGGCACTCGGGCCCTAGTGAGAAGCATTAAGCATAGCAAAGTCATAGCAACATCAATCTCAGAACATAGTGGATACTAGGGATCAAACCCTAACAAAACTAACTCGATTACATGATAAATCTCATCCAACCCATCACCGTCCAGCAATCCTACGATGGAATTACTCACGCACGGCGGTGAGCATCATGAAATTGGTGATGGAGGATGGTTGATGATGACGATGGCGACGGATTCCCCTCTCCGGAGCCCGGAACGGACTCCAAATCAGCCCTCCCGAGAGGTTTTAGGGCTTGGCGGTGGCTCCGTATCGTAAAATGCGATGAATTCTTCTCTCTGATTTTTTTCTCCCTGAAACACAATATATGGAGTTGGAGTTGGAGTCGGAGAGGCACCAGGGGGCCCACGAGGTAGGGGGCGTGCCCCAGGCACGCCCCCACCCTCGTGGTCAGGTGGTGGGCCCCTGGCCTTCATCTTTTGCAGGTATGTTTTATATTTTCCAAAAAGTTGCTCCGTGAAGTTTCAGGTCATCCAAAACAAAGGCAAAAGTGTTTGGAAAAGTAGATACGACGGAGACATATCAACTCCCCCAAGCTTAAACCTTTGCTTGTCCTCAAGCAATTCAGTTGATAAGCTAAAAGTGATAAATAAAAACTTTTACAAACTCTGTTTGCTCTTGTTGTTGTAAATATGTAAAGCCAGTATTCAAGTTTTCAGCAAAGATTATAATTAACCATACTCGCAATAACACTCAGGTCTCAAGTTTACTCATATTAATAGCATAATCAACTAGCGAGCAATAATAATAAATCTCAGATGACAACACTTTCTCAAAACAATCATAATATGATATAACAAGGTGGTATCTCGCTAGCCCTTTCTAAGACCGCAAAACATAAATGCAGAGCACCTTTAAAGAGCAAGGACTGACTAGACATTGTAATTCATGGTAAAAGAGATCCAGTCAAGTCATACTCAATGTAAACTAATAGTAATGAATGCAAATGACAGCGGTGCTCTCCAAGAGGTGCTTTTTAATAAGAGGATGATGACTCAGCATAAAAGTAAATAGATAGACCCTTCACGGAGGGAAGCAGGGATTTGTAGAGGTGCCAGAGCTCGGTTTTGAAACATAGGTGAATAATATTTTGAGTGGTATACTTTCATTGTCAACATAAAAACCGAGAGATGGCGATATGTTCCATGCTACACACATTATAGGCGGTCCCCAAACAAAATGGTAAAGTTTATACTCCCCCTTCCACCAACAAGCATCAATCCATGGCTTGCTCGAAACAACGAGTGCCTCCAACTAACAAGAGTCCCAAGGGGAGTTTTTTTGCAATTATTTTGATTTAGTTTGCATAAAGCATGGGACTGGGCATTCCGGTGACCGGCCATTTATCTCGTGAGTGAGGAGCGGAGTCCACTCCTCTTGAGAATAACCCGCCTAACATGGAAGATACAGACAACCCTAATTGATACATGAGCTATTAGAGCATATAAAATAGGATATTTATTTGAAGGTTTAGAGTTTGGCACATACAAATTTACTTGGAACGGCAGGTAGATACAGTATATAGGTAGGTATAGTGGACTCTTATGGAATAACTTTGGGTTTTATGGAGTTGGATGCACAAGCAGTATTCCCGCTTAGTACAGGTGAAGGCTAGCAAAAGACTGGGAAAGGACCAGCTAGAGAGCGACAACAGTCATGAACATGCATTAAAATTAATCAACACTGAATGCAAGCATGAGTAGGATATAATCCACCATGAACATAAATATCGTGAAGGCTATGTTGATTTTGTTTCAACTACATGCGTGAACATGCGCCAAGTCAAGTCACTTAAATCATTTAGAGGAGGATACCACCCTATCATACCACATCATAACCATCTCAATAGCATGTTGGCACGCAAGGTAAACCATTATGACTCATAGCTAATCAAGCATGACACAAGGAACTATGATCTCTAGTCGTCATTGCAAACATGTTTATTCATAATAGGCTGAATCAGGAACGATGAACTAATCATATTTACAAAAAAAAGAGGTCGAGTTCATACTAGCTTTTCTCATCTTAGTTAGTCCATCATATATCGTCATAATTGCCTTTCACTTGCACGACCGAATGTTGTGAATAATAATAATAGTGTACGCGCATTGGACTAAGCTGGAATATGCAGGAATTCAATAGACAGGAGAAGACAAGGCAATATGGGCTCTTTTGTCAGATCAACAATAATGCATATAAGAGCCACTTCAATAATTTAATCATGGTCTTCTCCTATCGACCCCCAAAGAAAAGAAAAAGAAATAAAACTATTTACACGGGAAAGCTCCCAACAAGCAAAAGAAGAACATGAAATCTTTTGGGGTTTTCTTTTTAATTACTACTACAAGCATGGAAAGTAAACTAATTAAAAGCTAAAACTAATTTTTTTGTTTTTCTTAAGGTTTATTAAACACACAAGAAGAAAGCATAAAAAGGAAAATAAACTAGCATGGATGATACAATGAAAAAGTATGAGCACCGACATCTAGCAATGAGTGTGTGAACATAAATGTAATGTCAGTGGGAAATACGTACTCCCCCAAGCTTAGGCTTTTGGCCTAAGTTGGTCTATGGCCACGGTTAGCCTGGTGGATATCCATAATAATAGTTGGGGTCATAGTGAGAAGAAGAAGAGGAAGACTCCGATTGCCACTGGCTGACAATCATATCCGGATCCCACTGGTAGTTAGACTGTCGTGAAGGATCAACTTGTGGTTCCGGCTCTGGCTCCATGGCTGGTGCAGGGTTCCGGTAGGCGTGAATAGCCTTCAACGGAACAAGGTACTGGCCTGCAGATAAATCAAACAAAGAAGGAGCAAGCAGGGTAATAGTCTCAGGGTGATGTTTATTAAAGAATAATTTGTATTTAAGCTCTCCTTCCCTATTCTTAACAATAAAATCACGTGCCACCATACTTTTATAATCTAGATAAACACGAGGCAGCACTTTTTCTTCCTTCTCATAATGCCTAATAGGTATGTTAAAATATGCAGCTAGGCGTGAAGCATAGATGCCTCCAAAGATGGGGCCCTTGGTATGGTTCAGAGTTAACCGTTTGGCAATAATGCCGCCCATACTAACAGAGTTATCACTGTATAAACCATGGAGCAAAATAATAATATCAGGGATACTAAGGTTTCCACAGTTTCCGCGACCAATTAAACAACGACTAGCAAATAATGCAAAATAACATAAAACAGGAAAATGTATGCTAGTGATTCGTGCATTAGAAACCTTCCTTGTTTCCCCTACAGTGATAGTATCAATAAACCCGTCCACATCATCGCGATGTGGTTCTTCTGTCTTGCCCTCAAAAGGGACTAAACAAACCCGACAAAAATCATAAAGTGACATCTCCTTATGCTCATCATATAAAGAAACTCCACCGTAGGTGTTGAGCTCCCAGAATGGAAATGAAAGTTTTGCACAAAGATATTTGTGAGTAAGACATACTGATTGCATTGGTCGTGGAGGAAAGAGGTGAGGCCTGCATTCTTAGCCAATTCATGAAAATCTTCATAAATCTCGGCTACCCTCAAGAAATCATCGGAAGGCCATTCACACGCCCGAACCTCCGTGGTGCAAGGCAGCTTATACTTAGGCTTCGGTGCCTTTTCCTTCGAGCTTTGGCTCGATGAGCCCCTCAAAAGTCTCTTCACCATTTTTTGAATTTTTTTGAAATTTTTAGTAACTTTAAAATAAAAGTAAACCAAACTCAATAATATTGATAGCAACTACTCCTACAAGTGCCTAGAGCCTATATCATGCATCAAAACTACTTGGAACCAAATAAATTTGACATGCAAGTTCAAGAACAGGGTCACCTAAGCAGCAAAAATTTGCAATGAATAAATCACTAGAACAAAAACTAATTGGACCAATGGAGGAGTCACATACCAAGGAACAATCTCCCCAAGCAGTTTTGTGAGAGGTGCTTTGGGCAAGGAGATCGAAAATGGCAGCAAGATGAGCTAGAACTCGTGCTTGAGCTGGATATTCGTGTTTGGGGGAGGAAGAAGGAGTGTGTGGGTGAAAGGATAAGTGGAGGAGGGCCACCGTGGGCCCATGAGGCAGGGGGGCGCGCCCAGGGGGTAGGGCGCGCCCTCCACCCTCGTGGGCAGGTGGTTGACCCCCCTGCTGTGTTCTCAGTGCCAAATATTCTCAAATATTCTGGAAAAAATCATATTTAAAATTCAGGGCATTTGGAGAACTTTTATTTTTGGGGTATTTTTATATTGCACGGATAATCAGATAATAGACAGAAAAATATTTATTTTTATTTTATTTAATATAAATAACAGAAAGTAAAAGTGGGGTACAGAAGGTTGTGCTTTCTAGTTTCATCCATCTCATGCTCATCAAAAGGAATCCACTAACAAGGTTTATCAAGTCTTGTTAACGAACTCATTCCGAATAACATGGAACCGGAGAAATTTCGAATAACACTATGTTACCTCAACGGGGATATGCACATCCCCAATAATAAGAATATCATATTTCTTCTTGACAGTAGGAAGAGGAAATTCAAAGTCTCCAAATATAATCGATGGAATTTTTCCAATAGAGTTAATACTATGAACTTGAGGTTGTTTCCTCGGAAAGTGTACCGTGTGCTCATTACCATTAACATGAAAAGTGACATTGCCTTTAGTGCAATCAATAACAGCCCCTACAGTATTCAAAAAGGGTCTTCCAAGAATAATAGACATACCATCGTCCTCAGGAATATCAAGAATAACAAAGTTCGTTAAAATAGTAACATTTGCAACTACAACAGGCACATCCTCACAAATGCCGACAGGTATAGCAGTTGATTTATCAACCATTTGCAAAGATATTTCAGTAGGTGTCAACTTATTCAAATCAAGTCTACGATATAAAGAGAGAGGCATAACACTAACACCGGCTCCAAGATCACATAAAGCGGTTTTAACATAGTTTCTTTTAATGGAGCATGGTATAGTGGGTACTCCTGGATCTCCAAGTTTCTTTTGTATTCTACCCTTAAAAGTATAATTAGCAAGCATGATGGAAATTTCAGCTTTCGGTATCTTTCTTTTATTTGTAATTATATCTTTCATGTACTTAGCATAAGGATTGGTTTTGAGCATATCAGTTAATCACATACGCGAAAAGATAGGTCTAATCATTTCAGCAAAGCGCTCAAAATCCTCATCATCCTTTTTCTTGGATGGTTTGGGAGGAAAAGGCATGGGTTTCTGAACCCATGACTCTCTTTCTTTACCATGTTTCCTAGCAACAAAGTCTTTCTTATCATAATGTTGATTCTTTGATTGTGGGTTATCAAGATCAACAGCAGGTTCAATTTCTATATCATTATCATTACTGAGTTGGGCATCATCATGAACATTATTTTTAACATTATTACTAGTTTCAGGTTCATTACCAGATTGAGTTTTAGCATCAGAAATAGAAATATCATTGGGATTCGCAGGTGTTTCAGCAACAGGTTCACTAGAAGCATGCAAAGTCCTATCATTTTTTTTCTTCTTTTTAGACGAACTAGGTGCATCTATATTATTTCTCTGAGAATCTTGCTCAACTCTTTTAGGGTGGCCTTCGGGATACAAAGGTTCCTGAGTCATTCTACCACCTATAGTCATAACTCTAATAGCATTATCATTATCCTTACTATTCAATTCATTGAGCAAATCATTTTGAGCTTTAAGTACTTATTCTACTTGAGTGGTAACCATAGAAGCATGTTTACTAATAAGTTTAAGTTCACCTTTAACATTAGCCATATAATCACCCAAGTGTTCAAGCATATTTGAATTGTATTTCAATTGTCTACCAAAATAAGCATTAAAATCTTCTTGCTTAGCCATAAATTTATCAAACTCATCTAAGCATGGGCTAGAAAACTTAGTAAATGGGATTTCAGCTTTATCATATCTATAGAGAGAATTTACCTTTACTACCCGTGTCGGGTTATTAAGACCATGAGTTTCTTCAATAGGTGATGGATCAAGATCATATGTTTCTTCAACAGGCGCTAAATTAAGACCGTGTATTTCTTCAATAGGAGATAAATTCTTAACATCTTCAGGTTTAATACCTTTTTCTTTCATAGATTTCTTTGCCTCTTGCATATCTTCAGGACTGAGAAATAGAATACCCCTCTTCTTCGGAGTTGGTTTAGGAATAGACTCAGGAATTGGCTCCGGAGGTGTCCAATTATTTTCATTTGTCAACATATAATTCAATAGAATTTCTGCTTCATCCGGTGTTATTTTCCTGAAAACAGAACCAGCACAACTATCCAGGTAATCTCTGGAGGCATCGGTTAGTCCATTATAAAAGATATCAAGTATTTCATTTTTCTTAAGAAGATGATCAGGCAAAGCATTAAGTAACTGGAGAAGCCTCCCCCAAGCTTGTGGGAGACTCTCTTCTTCAATTTGCACAAAATTATATATATCCCTTAAAGCAGCTTGTTTCTTATGAGCAGGGAAATATTTAGCAGAGAAGTAATAAATCATATCATGGGGACTACGCACACAACCAGGATCAAGAGAATTAAACCATATCTTAGCATCACCCTTTAATGAGAATGGAAATATTTTAAGGATATAAAAGTAACGAGTTCTCTCATCTTTAGTGAACAGGGTGTGTAACATCCCGATTATCGGAATGCTTAAGAAAAAGTTTTCCAAAATTTAGGGCGAGAAAATTTTCGTTTGTTTTATTTGGTAACAAAGCTTAAATTGGAATTTTATAATTTAATGGATTTAATTTGAACTAATGTGAACCTAAATTAAAATTCGTGTTTAGTTATTTTCTTTTACTCGGATATTATTTTCTTGTCTTGGGCATATTAATATGCACCTTTGAATTTTCTTCGGTGCTTTTGATATTTGTTCGTGTTTCTTTCCTTCTCTAGATTTTCCTAAAGAGGAAAATCATTTTTCTTCTTTCAAACTCTACGCCAAATTCTCTTGATCCAACATCTTTCTCTCTTCCCTGGGCATGCAACCTACATTACTTTTCCATCAAAACTGAATGGCCTAGCCAATCTGTTTTTCTTTCTCTTTCTCAAATTCATTCATTTTGTCTCACCCGAATGGGGAAGCCCATTTGTTTTAATTCTATATGATGGGCCGCAGCTGACCTCTGTCTCTCTCTCTCCATTTTTCTCCTCCTGTTCCAGCTCATGGGCCAGCCCATCTCTCCCAGTGAGCGAGCATCTCCTCTCTCTCTTCTTTATACGTACATGTGAGAAAACATACAGGAAGAGAAACGACCAACAACCAAGCGTTTTGCCTCCTGCCCTCCTCCTTAATTCCCTCTTCTTGACTTTTCCCTTGCCTTATCTCTCTCCACTTGCCATCTTCCAAGCGCCAGTCTCAACTGCTTCGTCTCCTCTTCCACTCATGTACACGCACACCACTATAGAAGGAAACGTACAGCCATGAAGAAACCTCCTCTCTAATTCCCTTCAACTCCCCATCGTTTCCAGACCGGCTAGTACATATAGGTGCGCCTCCACCTCCTCTTCCACCCCGCAGAAACTCCTACCTCTCCCTTCTCTTTCTCTACAGAAATTCTCTCTCCAAAGAATGGTGCTCCATGGACACCGGTGCTCGTTCCCGGTGACGTAGACTATCTCCGTTAGCACCCTTGCGCCCAATGGTTCATCTCCACACCACGAATCCATTCAGAGAAGAAAGAACGCGTTCCGTCAACTACATGCGAAGAATTCAGCATGTTCGTCTACACTGTTCATCGAGTTCGTCGGATCGATTCATCGCGCTCGGTGAGTTTCTGTCCAATTACTTTTGCACATGCACTAAACCATGTTCAATCTATCTCCTTGACATCCTAGTTCGACCTATTTCTCTTGTTGGCCGCGTCAACCACACCATGTCCATGAATCGGAGTCTATCCAACGGCATCCACATATTTCTTCATTTTTATTCATCGTATGACTTTGTTCCTAATAGAGGAAATATTCTCTATGGCCATAGAAGCCCGTTGGTAGAATAATCTTGCTTGTTGGGTCAATTGATTTTAGTTTAGGTTTTATCTAGTCGTTCTTGTTAAGTGTAACACTAGTTTTTAATATGGTTCTATATGATTTTGTGTAGATAATTCCGTGCATCATGTAGTAGTGAGATACACCTTTGTATTAGTTCTTATGTATTACTACCATGTAGAGTATTTGATCAGTCAACTTTTCTTGTCAGTATGTTATTTTATTATGTTCGTGATATGCCTACGAGTGTATGTTATTCGTCTTATAAATTAGTGCGACGTAGGACTTGTTAGATTTATTTCTTTAACCGATTATAGTTATTCAAAAAAATTGTTCAACGTGTTATTTCATGTTGATATTTTTCTTTCTTGTGGTATATAGTTATGATATGCATATGTACATGTTTTTGCAAATTATTACCATGCGTAGGTTTATGTAGAATTACTGTAACCTCTGTGTGATTATGCAATACCTAATGTCTTGATTATTTCATTTTTGTTTAGAATGCATATATGTTAGATATTGATTATATATTCATTTTCGTCCATGCCGCACGTTTGTTTTGTTTGCAAATATGCCATGTCTACGAAAGATGTTTATATATTTTTAGTACGTGCTGTTGCATTGTATTCTTTATGCTAGATGTCGAATGACATGCCTTATTGTTTGGATATGAGTACATTGTAGTTCATAACATAGAATATTATTGGCTAGTTGTTCCTTTTATTTTATACATGTGTGTTATACAAGATTGCATGGATAGTTGCTCATGAAATCATTTAGTTTTGTATTGCTATATATAATTTATTCTTGCAAAATAGAATTTAGTTTATTTCATATTGGTAACTATCATGTGTGTCCATTTACCTTAGTTTATTACCATGCCATGTTAGCACTTGCTCAAAGTCCTACTCATGTTTTGATTGTATGTGTTATATCATTGCTACTTTATATTGTATGACCAATCATATGGTTAATATTTGCTTGGTAGAAGTACATGTTAGTAGTTTATGGTCTCGTATATTTTAATTAAGTAGGATTCTTGCTTCAATATCGTGCCATGATATTGTGATTGCATAACTAGATGGCATAGAGTGTGTGTGTGTGTGTGTGTGTGTGTGTGTGTGTGTGTGTGTTTGTGTGTGTGTGTGCGTGTGTATGTATTCATGTATTAGATCATGCCTAGTTGTCCACTATGCAGTTGCAAGTGTAGGTTGTACAACATAGGAATTCTTGCCATCTTGTTACTCATTCTAGTATAGTATATTTCTTGATATTGCTGATGGCATGATTTAGTTGTTTAAATTGCCTACATGCTTAGTATGATGTGTCCATGTGTTTGCATGTTATAAACAACAATTGTTGTGTGCTACTTTCATGCTTCCATGTTCATGCGTGTCAACTAGTCTCATAGAGTTGTGTCCTATTTCCATGCTTTCTATTTATGTAGTCGATATAAACTAAGTTGGGTGTTGCATCGTATTATATTGGTATCGTAGTGTGGTATCTCGTGTGATGACCATCCATGTTTACACATCATATTAGTTTATCTGGTTATTGCATTGTTGTATGCCTAGCGTTTGATATGTTTTGTTTACCTTTCTATTGCATTATGATATGCCTAGACATCTTTCATGCAAGTAATCTTTCATGTCTTATGGTGTTGCGTGTGTTATGGTTGCTTAGTTTAGTTCTTTCTTATAGATGTTTAACTTCATTACATCTTAGTCTTATGAGTGTTTTAATACTTGTTGCTATGACTCTTATATTTAAGACGAGTCATATGTCATGTCAGTAGAGTTGTGCTTTGATCACACACTCAGTGTGTGTATCGTGCTTTATTATTGCAAGCATATGTCATGTCAGTAGAGTTGTGCTTTGATCACACACTCAGTGTCCTATACTCACATGCCTTGTGTGAGACGTGTGTTATTATATTAAGTTGTTTAATTAGTTTCTACCATAGTATTGGTTTGTCTTTTATTATAGAAATGCTTGCTAATAGTGGTTATGATTGATGTTTGAGTGCTTAACTAGTATGGCTTATAATGTTGGTTTGGTTGTCATATAGAATACTTGCTTTTGATTTATTATAGTTGTTGTTTATATTTGCTTGCTAATAACCATTGTAAATATTTAGATTCTATCTAAATATTTATTTGTGGTTAGCTTTCTTTTCCTTTATCATACCATGTTGTGATTGTGTAGTTATAATGCATAGGTTGGTTCAATTTCATGTGTGTTGATGCGTGTGCGTATGTTATATAGTAATTTCTTTTATAGATAGTCAGGTTGTGTAGCGGGCACTACTCGTTGTCAGTATCATGGTTCGTATTAGAACGTTAGACTTGTGGGGAAGCCTTGATTATCCATCATCAACCTAAACCCTATCAATTCATTGAGTCCTCTACTTACCTTCCAATCAATCTATCTCCTTTTGGAATCTCCATCTGATCAATATCTTGCTATCCATCCACCCTTAATTTGTTTAGGATGTTATTTGGATCACTTTTGTTTTAGTATTTATTGTTTGTCTTTTGCTATCGTTACAACGAGTAGGGAGTTACGACGGTATTGGACATGGACATAATCAGGTTACCGAAGGACTCAACAACAAAGGCATGCCTCCTTCTTTGATCATATTTATCCTATGTTTACAAAATTGCATTCTGTTTTATGGTTACTATATGCATGCTATTTTAATTCTTGTAGCTAGCATGTCGATTGACACATTACCTTGATCCGCTTGTCGCCTATTCAATTGACACCTGAGTAGAATATAGTATTCTGGTAGAGTAGAAATGCTTAGCCATGCTTATTACCCTATAGGTGCTTTGTTGAATGACCTTTGAGTCATTGACACTTGAAACTTATCGTTGAGCTAGGCTGATTGGCCCTTGTTGATCTCCTCTACTCTCTTCTACTCTGGGTGAAACTTACCATCTGAATACTAGCGCGAGCGATAGCTAAATCAAGGATTGAAGGAGCGATTGGCTTCCCTTCACAGGTTGAAGGGGGCAATTAGTCGTCCGTGCCGCATAAGGCCTAATAAGTCTTGGATTTGAAGATTGTGATAACAGTACAACCACATGCTATATGGGCACTGGCTTGGTCAAGTAAGCTAGTCAGCCTTAGGTGTCAATGTTGCCGTACCGCAGATGGGATAGCTGCCTTGGGAGGAGTATCCTCGGCACAGATTGGGGGACCGGTTTGAGGACGTACTCTCAGTTTCGTGCGCCAGACCCGATGGGCATGTCACATCTTTGGGGGATCTGGTCCAAAGACCTCGTCACAATCTCCCTGTCGGTATACCAAATGGTGTACTATACCAGCGGCCACTGGTGGCATCAAGACGATATTGTGTTGTGTGGGTAAAGTGTACGACCTCTGCAGAGTGTAAAACTATTCGAATAGCCGTGTCCACAGTCATGGACAACACATGAATCTTTCTTGACGTACATGACCTGTCTTGCTTATTCCCTCTTTGCCCCTATTCTTGAAACCTATGAAGGGCGTGAGTTGATCGAGGATCCTCACTTGATGAAAGTTGTTCTGAAGATAAAACATGTTTTCATCTAAAACTGCTTCCATCCAACTACTTTATTTGTTAAACAAAATTAGCTTTACGCAAATGAGCCATACAGCCTTCCTTTGAAGCCACATGTAGCTATTGGGTCCTTCCCCGAGGGAGGCATGTTGAGTACGTAATGTACTCATGGCAATAATTTTGTTGACAACAGAGTTGCATGGAGATGAAGGTGATGACTACGACTACTATGGCGATCCATAGGAGTGAGGTCACGTGGACTACATCGACTGCCTGTGGCTGAGATGGAGTCGCTACGCATTGTACTTTCCGCTGTTTTCCTGAATGTAATAAGTGTCATGAGACATTTATCTAGGTATGCCTTGTGGCAAGATATATTTAAAATTGTAATACCTTTTATGTATTGTGGAATGATATCATTTCACTGTGTTGTCAACAATGATCCTGGGGTTGACAAATATACACAGGAGGGTCTGGAAGTTAATTCCAGGTTCTCACAGAAGGAATTTTTGTTAAAAAATATTCTCGTAGTCTTCTCCTTCACTATTTCTCTTCTTGACTTATCTTATTCAAGAAAAGTTTAAAATCTACTTCTATACCTTGTTCTTATAGTATGACACCCTTTCCAGCCCTTGTTGTTGAAAAGTCAGAAGTTTCTCAAGACATGCCAAGAATTTCAAACTTCAACCCCTGAAGCTCTGAGTAGCAACATTTTTCCAAGAGAAGACACTTTGAGACCTCAAGAAGGCAACAATCGTCGATCATGCTCCAATCGTCAACATCAAAGATTTGCCCAAAGAATTATTGTGACCAACCATATAGGATTTGGTTGGTTAACACCCTTGTAGTGATAGAAATCGTAGTTTGTAGACGCAAAACCTTTCTTGTGTGAGTATTGTCTGCATATTTTTGGTGTTTTCCTATGCAGTGATACTAAAACCCTATTTGCCAAAGAGTTGCTTTTGAGTTTTATTTGGATAGCTTCAAGACTATATGGGTGTTATTTTTTTATTTATCTTCTGGGGTATCTCTGCCTTGTGTAGGACTCTTCTACTCCTCTTATGCTCTTTTCCTCTTCTCTATAAACCCCGAAGGACATTTTGAGAGGAAAGAAGTTGCAACATCATGCTTAGAGGTCTACTATAAATGTGAACCCCATGGAAAACATCTTTTAAGGGGGGTAGTAGACGACGATGCGTGGTGAGATCAAAGAATTGAAGACCTTCATTCGCAAGGAAAACGAAGATTGAAGACCTTCGCTGCACCAACTATAAAGTTCAACCTGAAAGAAGGATCAATTAGTCTATCCGCACAAAAGCTTGACATACCAAAGAAGGCACTACCGAAGAATGTTCAAGCACTCGAAGATGCTATCAGGTTATCATCGCCAAGACCGAAGGACTGCTTCCAAGCCTTCAGCAAGCTGGAGACAGTATCATCAATCGAATTATCTCCAACCAAGACCCCGAAGTTGCTTGCGACCAGGATCAAAATCAATCGTGTTTCCATAAGTTACACAGAAGAACTATGTCAAGGGCAAAGCTAACCCAAACCCATTCAATTTAGTCATCCTGAATCTCGGGGACGAGATTCCTTTTAAGGGGGGTAGACTTGTAACATCCCGGTTATCAGAATGTTTAAGAAAAAGTTTTCCAAAATTTAGGGCGAGAAAATTTTCGTTTGTTTTATTTGGTAACAAAGCTTAAATTGGAATTTTATAATTTAATGGATTTAATTTGAACTAATGTGAACCTAAATTAAAATTCGTGTTTAGTTCTTTTCTTTTACTCGAATATTATTTCCTTGTTTTGGGCATATTAATATGCACCTTTGAATTTTCTTCGGTGCTTTTGATATTTGTTCGTGTTTCTTTCCTTCTCTAGATTTTCCTAAAGAGGAAAATCATTTTTCTTCTTTCAAACCCTAGGCCAAATTCCCTTGATCCAACATCTTTCTCTCTTCCCTGGGCATGCAACCTACGTTACTTTTCCATCAAAACTGAATGGCCTAGCCAATCTATTTTTCTTTCTCTTTCTCAAATTCATTCGTTTTGTCTCACCCAAATGGGGAAGCCCATTTGTTTTAATTCTATATGATGGGCCACAGCTGACCTCTGTCTCTCTCCATTTTTCTCCTCCTGTTCCAGCTCATGGGCCAGCCCATCTCTCCCAGTGAGCGAGCATCTCCTCTCTCTCTTCTTTATATGTACATGTGAGAAAACATACAGGAAGAGAAACGACCAACAACCAAGCGTTTTGCCTCCTGCCCTCCTCCTTAATTCCCTCTTCTTGACTTTTCCCTTGCCTTATCTCTCTCCACTTGCCATCTTCCAAGCGCCAGTCTCAACTGCTTCGTCTCCTCTTCCACTCACGTACACACACACCACTATAGAAGGAAACGTACAACCATGAAGAAACCTCCTCTCTAATTCCCTTCAACTCCCCATCGTTTCCAGACCAGCTAGTACATATAGGTGCGCCTCCACCTCCTCTTCCACCCCGCAGAAACTCCTACCTCTCCCTTCTCTTTCTCTACAGAAACTCTCTCTCCAAAGAATGGTGCTCCATGGACACCGGTGCTCGTTCCCGGTGACGTAGACTATCTCCGTTAGCACCCTTGCGCCCTATGGTTCATGTCCACACCACGAATCCATTCAGAGACGAAAGAACGCGTTCCGTCAGCTACATGCGAAGAACTCAGCATGTTCGTCTACACTGTTCATCGAGTTCGTCGGATCGATTCATCGCGCTCGGTGAGTTTCTGTCCAATTACTTTTGCACATGCACTAAACCATGTTCAATCTATCTCCTCGACATCCTAGTTCGACCTATTTCTCTTGTTGGCCACGTCAACCACGCCATGTCCATGAATCGGAGTCCGTCCAACGGCATCCACATATTTCTTCATTTTTATTCATCGCATGACTTTGTTCCTAATAGAGGAAATATTCTCTATGGCCATAGAAGCCCGTTGGTAGAATAATCTTGCTTGTTGGGTCAATTGATTTTAGTTCAGGTTTTATCTAGTCATTCTTGTTAAGTGTAACACTAGTTTTTAATATAGTTCTATATGATTTTGTGTAGATAATTCCGTGCATCATGTAGTAGTGAGATACACCTTTGTATTAGTTCTTATGTATTACTACCATGTGGAGTATTTGATCGATTAACTTTTCTTGTTAGTATGTTATTTTATTATGTTCGTGATATGCCTACGAGTGTATGTTATTCGTCTTATAAATTTAGTGCGACGTAGGACTTGTTAGATTTATTTCTTTCACCGATTATAGTTATTCAAAAAAATTGTTCAACGTGTTATTTCATGTTGATATTTTTCTTTCTTGTGGTATATAGTTATGATATGCATATGTACATGTTTTTGCAAATTATTACCATGCGTAGGTTTATGTAGAATTACTGTAACCTCTGTGTGATTATGCAATACCTAATGTCTTGATTATTTCATTTTTTTAGAATGCATATATGTTAGATATTGATTATATATTCATTTTCATCCATGCCGCACATTTGTTTTGATTGCAAATATGCCATGTCTACGAAAGATGTTTATATATTTTTAGTACGTGCTGTTGCATAGTATTCTTTATGCTAGATGTCGAATGACATGCCTTATTGTTTGGATATGAGTACATTGTAGTTCATAACATAGAATATTATTGGCTAGTTGTTCCTTTTATTTTATACATGTGTGTTATACAAGATTGCATGGATAGTTTGTCATGAAATCATTTAGTTTTGTATTGCTATATATAATTTATTCTTGCAAAATAGAATTTAGTTTATTTCATATTGGTAGCTATCATGTGTGTCCATTTACCTTAGTTTATTACCATGCCATGTTAGCACTTGCTCAAAGTCCTACTCATGTTTTGATTGTATGTGTTATATCGTTGCTACTTTATATTGTATGACCAATCGTATGGTTAATATTTGCTTGGTAGAAGTACATGTTAGTAGTTTATGGTCTCGTATATTTTAATTAAGTAGGATTCTTGCTTCAATATCGTGCCATGATATTGTGATTGTATAACTAGATGGCATAGAGAGAGAGTGTGTGTGTGTGTGTGTGTGTGTGTGTGTTTGTGTGTGTGTGTGCGTGTGTATGTATTCATGTATTAGATCATGCCTAGTTGTCCACTATGCAGTTGCAAGTGTAGGTTGTACAACATAGGAATTCTTGCCATCTTGTTACTCATTCTAGTATAGTATATTTCTTGATATTGCTGATGGCATGATTTAGTTGTTTAAATTGCCTACATGCTTAGTATGATGTGTCCATGTGTTTGCATGTTATAAACAACAATTGTTGTGTGCTACTTTCATGCTTCCATGTTCATGCGTTTCAACTAGTCTCATAGAGTTGTGTCCTATTTCCATGCTTTCTATTTATGTAGTCGATATAAACTAAGTTGGGTGTTGCATCGTATTATATTGGTATCGTAGTGTGGTATCTCGTGTGATGACCATCCATGTTTACACATCATATTAGTTTATCTGGTTATTGCATTGTTGTATGCCTAGCGTTTGGTATGTTTTGTTTACCTTTCTATTGCATTATGATATGCCTAGACATCTTTCATGCAAGTAATCTTTCATGTCTTATGGTGTTGCGTGTGTTATGGTTGCTTAGTAAAGTTCTTTCTTATAGATGTTTAACTTCATTACATCTTAGTCTTATGAGTGTTTTAATACTTGTTGCTATGACTCTTATACTTAAGACGAGTCATATGTCATGTCAGTAGAGTTGTGCTTTGATCACACACTCAGTGTGTGTATCGTGCTTTATTATTGCAAGCATATGTCATGTCAGTAGAGTTGTGCTTTGATCACACACTCAGTGTCCTATACTCACATGCCTTGTGTGAGATGTGTGTTATTATATTAAGTTGTTTAATTAGTTTCTACCATAGTATTGGTTTGTCTTTTATTATAGAAATGCTTACTAATAGTGGTTATGATTGATGTTTGAGTGCTTAACTAGTATGGCTTATAATGTTGGTTTGGTTGTCATATAGAATACTTGCTTTTGATTTATTATAGTTGTTGTTTATATTTGCTTGCTAATAACCATTGTAAATATTTAGATTCTATCTAAATATTTATTTGTGGTTAGCTTTCTTTTCCTTTATCATACCATGTTGTGATTGTGTAGTTATAATGCATAGGTTGGTTCAATTTCATGTGTGTTGATGCGTGTGCGTATGTTATATAGTAATTTCTTTTATAGATAGTCAGGTTGTGTAGCGGGCACTACTCGTTGTCAGTATCATGGTTCGTATTAGAACGTTAGACTTGTGGGGAAGCCTTGATTATCCATCATCAACCTAAACCCTATCAATTCATTGAGTCCTCTACTTACCTTCCAATCAATCTATCTCCTTTTGGAATCTACATCTGATCAATATCTTGCTATCCATCCACCCTTAATTTGTTTTGGATGTTATTTGGATCACTTTTGTTTTAGTATTTATTGTTTGTCTTTTGCTATCGTTACAACGAGTAGGGAGTTACGACGGTATTGGACATGGACATAATCAGGTTACCGAAGGACTCAACAACAAAGGCATGCCTCCTTTTTTGATCATATTTATCCTATGTTTACAAAATTGCATTCTGTTTTATGGTTACTATATGCATGCTATTTTAATTCTTGTAGCTAGCATGTCGATTGACACATTACCTTGATCCACTTGTCGCCTATTCAATTGACACCTGAGTAGAATATAGTATTCTGGTAGAGTAGAAATGCTTAGCCATGCTTATTACCCTATAGGTGCTTTGTTGAATGACCTTTGAGTCATTGACACTTGAAACTTATCATTGAGCTAGGCTGATTGGCCCTTGTTGATCTCCTCTACTCTCTTCTACTCTGGGCGAAACTTACCATCTGAATACTGGCGCGAGCGACAGCTGAATCAAGGATTGAAGGAGCGATTGGCTGCCCTTCATAGGTTGAAGGGGGCAATTAGTCGTCCGTGCCGCATAAGGCCTAATAAGTCTTGGATTTGAAGATTGTGATAATAGTACAACCACATGCTATATGGGCACTGGCTTGGTCAACTAAGCTAGTCAGCCTTAGGTGTCGATGTTGCCGTACCGCAGATGCGATAGCTGCCTTGCAAGGAGTATCCTCGGCACATATGGGAGGACCGGTTTGAGGACGTACTCTCAGTTTCGTGCGCCAGACCCGGTGGGCATGTCACATCTTTGGGGGATCTGGTCCAAAGACCTCGTCACAATCTCCCTGCCGGTATACCAAATGGTGTACTATACCAGCGGCCACTGGTGGCATCAAGACGAGATTGTGTCGTGTGGGTAAAGTGTACGACCTCTGCAGAGTGTAAAACTATTCGAATAGCCGTGTCCACGGTCATGGACAACACATGAATCTTTCTTGGCGTACAGGACCTGTCTTGCTTATTCCCTCTTTGCCCCTATTCTTGAAACCTATGAAGGGCGTGAGTTGATCGAGGATCCTCACTTGATGAAAGTTGTTCTGAAGATAAAACATGTTTTCATCTAAAACTGCTTCCATCCAACTACTTTATTTGTTAAACAAAATTAGCTTTATGCAAATGAGCCATACAGCCTTCCTTTGAAGCCACATGTAGCTATTGGGTCCTTCCCCGAGGGAGGCATGTTGAGTACGTAATGTACTCATGGCAATAATTTTGTTGACAAGAGAGTTGCATGGAGATGAAGGTGATGACTACGACTACTATGGCGATCCATAGGAGTGAGGTCACGTGGACTACATCGACTACCTGTGGCTGAGATGGAGTCGCTACGCATTGTACTTTCCGCTGTTTTCCTGAATGTAATAAGTGTCATGAGACATTTATCTAGGTATGCCTTGTGGCAAGATATATTTAAAATTGTAATACCTTTTATGTATTGTGGAATGATATCATTTCACTGTGTTGTCAACAATGATCCTGGGGTTGACAAATATACACAGGAGGGTCTGGAAGTTAATTCCGGGTTCTCACAGAAGGAATGTTTGTTAAAAAATATTCTCGTAGTCTTCTCCTTCACTATTTCTCTTCTTGACTTATCTTATTCAAGAAAAGTTTAAAATCTACTTCTCTACCTTGTTCTTATAGTATGACACCCTTTCCATCCCTTGTTGTTGAAAAGTCAGAAGTTTCTCTAGACATGCCAAGAATTTCAAACTTCAACCCCTGAAGCTCTGAGTAGCAACATTTTTCCAAGAGAAGACACTTTGAGACCTCAAGAAGGCAACAATCGTCGATCATGCTCCAATCTTCAACATCAAAGATTTGCCCAAAGAATTATTGTGACCAACCATATAGGATTTGGTTGGTTAACACCCTTGTAGTGATAGAAATCGTAGTTTGTAGACGCAAAACCTTTCTTGTGTGAGTATTGTCTGCATATTTTTGGTGTTTTCCTATGCAGTGATACTAAAACCCTATTTGCCAAAGAGTTGCTTTAGAGTTTTATTTGGATAGCTTCAAGACTATATGGGTGTAATGGATCGACCTCTTCAAGAAGAGCAACCAAGACTGAGAAGATTCGTTAGCATTTCGTAACCAGACCTTTCCCCCTTAGTCCCCCTCTTAAATCTCGGGACGAGATTTCTTGTAGTGGAGGAGAATTGTGACGCCTGGATAATTAAGCTACCATAATTCTCTGCTAATGATGCCACGTCACTTTGATTACTATCACTAATCTCGTGTTAGTTCGAAACCGATTCAAATTCAAATTCAATTAAAGGCAAATAATAAAAGTTTTCAAACAATGAAACCAAAATGTTCAAGGTGGGTCAAATAAATCATGTGTAAATATGATGGAGAAACCAAACCGTGATAAAATGTTTAAGGGCTCTAAACTAATTAAAATAGGAGTGAAAACAATTAAACAAATACCTATTGGATTTTATAAAATATTAAGATATTTTATTATGGGTGAAGAATTGAAGTAACAGCACTTTGTTTATAAATACTACTTTAGGTACTAGTGGTGATTTTTGTAAAAACTAAAAAAATAAAAGAAACTAGAAATAAAACAGAAAAGGAAAAGACAACAACCAAAAAAAAAACACAAGGAACCCCCTCCCCCCGCTGGGCCTTGGCCCAGATTGGCCAACAGGCCAGCCCACCCGCACCGAACCCCCCGGGCTACTAACCGCCCCACCACCCAAACCCTAGCGCCGCACCCTCCCACTCGCGCCCCCACAACCCCTCTTTCTCGATCACGTCATTCCGAGCCTACTCGGCTATATCATTATCGTGCCAAATTTTAACTGTGCTACCTGGTCCTTCTTTCCGGAGCACAATTTCGACGATGGGCTAAGCTTACGTCGATCTTCCTTGTCTTATGGTTTCACCTCAAACAACAAACTTGATTTCAAGTTTGTGTCGTACCCATGGTTCCAATAACCTTTCGCTTCATCATTCATTTGACTTGATGTCATCGCCGACCGATTACATCTCCATGAAACCTCTCGACAGAAATTGTCATGATCATCATCAACATTTTGAGCTCCTCAAGGATATCAATTGAATTCCTTATGAGAAATACCATCCTTGCCCTCGATGATTTGTGTTATCATCGACCACTCGATTGCCTTCCGTTCAACACAAACTTGTTCGTGTTTTGTGTTATACCTTGAGATCCTTGCTATCCAGCATTTGTTCTCCTTTACCTTGGGGTATTGCCATCTTTTATGTCAAGAATGTTGTGAGAATTTCACCACCTCTTGAGAATTCTTGATACATTCCTTCTTGGTCCCCGTGTTGTTTAATACCGGAATGCCGACAAATGGACTAAGATGTGTGAATTCAAAACTTCTAGCAACCCTATTGCTTGTAAGTTAAGAATGATAGTTTCTTTCTTCATATGTTGGTTATTGACTCGTCATCCTAACATTGATCGTGCTACTTAGTCCATGTTTTGTTATGCACTTTTCGATCAATGTTTATTTGCGTATGTTTCCCTCGGGCATACCTCATTATATCATTTTGATCTGACAAATGTTATCTCCCTGTTCACATGATTGAGGAAATCCATCTTTTTGGAGGTCTCAATGAATTCTCGCCAAGTCCATCAGCCACCTCCTCACCCTCCCCTTGGTTTGATGATGAACTCTTGTTTCGGAACTTGCTTCCATAGTTCATTTCCCGAGAATCTTGAAATGCCAGCTCGTCAATTCGTGTTGCACCTTTTTCTTCTCAGGCATCCTGAGTCTGAGGTATCCTGATATCAATCTGATCTGGATCTCGACCAGATATGATGGTTGGAACATATTTCCAAGAGTTATAACATTGGCCTTAGTATAACCCAGTAAGGTGATGTCGTGCCTAGCACAACTAGCCGGAGGACCTATTGTTACAGTTTCCATTTTAGCAAGGTTAACCATTCTTCCATGAGGAAATTGTAAGACTTATTCTATAAGTGGTTCCTGATGAATCCTCTATATATCCAAGTCTGACCTTTGCTTGAAGACCATGTCAATGCTATCTCGAAGCTTGTCTGTGGTACTCTGATTTTCAACAAGAACATTTGAAGCCCAATGCTAAATGTTTCCGGCTCAATTATCCAAACGTCGTTGTATGGGTAATGTCATGAAATTTCTCTCCCCTTACATAAAGAGTTTTTTTTCTCTCTACATTGTATCCTGTCATGGATATCATGCTCTGCTTGTCCTTGGGAAGCCCTTGAAATATGTGTTTAAACACATTTTCCTTTCCATTGTTCTGTTTAATCTGATAATCATATTTTCCTTTCCATTGTTTGGTTTAACCTTCCTTGTGATCTATATGATCTAAGCATTAATATTCTCCTGCTTATGTAAACACCTCGGTGTACAATTCTGTCGGCCAGACTCTGTTACTATTGTTGATGACAATCCGGTAACCGCCGATGGATGAGAACTTTGCCTATTGGTCCGCCTCGTTCAAACGAGCAGGAAAAATGGTTCTCTTCGTCCCTCGCTCTTGGTACCGATGTTGTTGTCGACATAACCGATAGACTAACCTCTGACATGCCTTGCCTACATGACCATGCAAGATGTCAACGCCCTTCCTAGTTTTAACCCACATGGTGGGCCCATAACCCACAGTTCTACAGGATCGAAACCTGACTCTCCTATACACCCTATTGTCGAAGTTAATCCTTGCGCTTGGCTTCGTATTTAATTCACGGGCCACCTTCCTAGTGCTCTAATCTGGTATCAGACGCAATACTTACTCTCGCTGCTCTGAAACCCTTTCTCACTCTGGTTCAGACTTCGAGCAACTATCTATCCACTTGGAACCTCTTATTGTACCTTCGTACCTTACACTTGATGTATTCAATATGTTCAGCTTGAGAGATAATCTTACGCTCATTCATGGGTTAACCCCCAGATTGTTTCCCTCATAAGCATTCTGTCGTAGCCGAGCTGCCCCTTACCTATTCGTAAGTACGTTGGAGTTCCCGAGAAAAGGACGACATCACCATGATGACCTGAAGCAGAGAAATGAAGACGTCAATGTAATGGATCGAACTCTTCAAGAAGAGCAACCAAGAGTGAGAAGATTCGTTAGCATTTCGTAACCAGACCTTTCCCCCTTAGTCCCCCTCTTAAATCTCGGGACGAGATTTCTTGTAGTGGAGGAGAATTGTGACGCCCGGATAATTAAGCTACCGTAATTCTCTGCTAATGATGCCACGTCACTTCGATTACTATCACTAATCTCGTGTTAGTTCGAAACCGATTCAAATTCAAATTCAATTAAAGGCAAATAATAAAAGTTTTCAAACAATGAAACCAAAATGTTCAAGGTGGGTCAAATAAATCATGTGTAAATACGATGGAGAAACCAAACCTTGATAGAATGTTAAGGGCTCTAAACTAATTAAAATAGGAGTGAAAACAATTAAACAAATACCTATTGGATTTTATAAAATATTAAGATATTTTATTATGGGTGAAGAATTGATGTAACAGCACTTTGTTTATAAATACTACTTTAGGTACTAGTGGTGATTTTTGTAAAAACTAAAAAAATAAAAGAAACTAGAAATAAAACAGAAAAGGAAAAGACAACAACCAAAAAAAACACAAGGAACCCCCTCCCCCCGCTGGGCCTTGGCCCAGCTAGGCCAACAGGCCATCCCACCCACGCCGAACCCCCTGGGATACTAACCGCCCCACCACCCAAACCCTAGCGCCGCACCCTCCCACTCGCGTCCCCACAACCCCTCTCGCTCCTCGCTCCTCCCCCCCACGAACGGATCTGGATCGGGGGGCAACCAACGCCCCCGACCCCCCGCTACCGTCGCGTGCCATGGCGCCTCCGCCCTCGTCACCGAACCCCGACGACCGTGTCGCCGTCGCCGCGCAGTCCCCGCCGTCGATGACGCCCGCCTCCTCAAAGCCTCCGCCCCGCGCGGATCTGGTCTGGGCAACCGTCGCCCGATCCCGTCGCCCCCGACCCGAGCCGCCACGACGCAGCCGGACTTCGCCGGATCGCCTCCCCGGCCTCAACCGCACCGGCGTCGCCTCATCGCACGTCGTCCCCGTCTTCCTCCCCGACAACCGCTGCCATTCCCCTACGACTCGCAGTGAGGCCCTCGGCCTCCTCTTCCCCTCTCCGCTGCCTCGCCCCCGTGAAGCCCGCGCCGCGCGCCCCGCCGTCCGCCTCTGCTCACTACTGCCCTCTCCTCCGTGCCTCCCTGCTAGCCATGCCTCCACGCGATGCCCCGCGCCGCTGCAGCCCGGCCGCCGCGTCTGGCTGCACCCTCGCACGCCTGCGTCGGCCTGGCCCGCCCTACTGCAGCCTCCTATGCCACGGACCTCGCCGCCGTCGCTGCCGGACATCTCCGGCCACGCCACCGCTACCGCTGGATGCACCGCGATGCAGACGTTCTAGAGAGCCCATCCACGCGCCCTGGGGTCGCCTGTACCGGGTCCCCAACGCAGCGCCGCCGCCACCTATTGCTCGACGCCTCCCTGACCACTACCGGCGCCGCTCGCCGTGGTCCTGCGTGCCTCGCCGGACCGGGCTACGGCCTTCGCCCAATATCGGGCATCTGCGCCCGTTAGCCGAGCCCCGTTTAACCCCTTAGGCCACTGCCACCTAGGACCCGTGTCCCTCTCTTTCCAGAACGAAAATAAGAATAAGAATAAAAATGAGTAATATAAAAATATAATAATTAATTAATTAACTTACTTAAACTAGTTTAATTAAACTTAATTAACCTAACTATCTAACTAAAACCAAGTAACCTATTAGTTAGGGTAAACAGACTATGACGAATGGGACCCACCCGTCAGTTGACTGGTCAACGGTCAACTTTGACCACTGACGTCACGTTGATGTCACGATGACGTAATAATTCTTTTTTTAATTAATTAAATTAAATTCTAAAAATGCATAAAACTTTGAAAATTAATATAAAATAAACCGTACCTCGGATGAAAATACTTTCTACATGAAAGTTGCTCAGAACGACGAGACGAATTTGAATACGCAGCCCGTTTATCCTCCACGCATCCCTAGCATAGCGAACACGCAACTTCTCCCCTCCGGCTCCTCTGCCCGAAAACGCGAAACACCAGGGATACTTTTCCGGATGTCATCCCCCTTCACCGGTATCACCTACTACCGCGTTAGGGCACCTCTAACGCTGTTACTTGTCATGTCATGCATCACTATGCATATGCTTGCATTATATTTATTGTTTCTTCCCCCTCTTCTCTCGCTAGACACCGAGACCGACGCCGCTGCTACCCAGTACGACTACAGTGTTGACGACCCCTCTCTCTTGCCAGAGCAATCAGGCAAGCCCCCCCCCCCCCCCCCCCCCCCCCCGTGGTCACCAGATATCGCCTACTCTCCTCTATACTGCTTGCATTAGAGTAGTGTAGCATGTTACTGCTTTCCGTTAATCCTATCCTGATGCATAGCCTGTCCTTGCTACTACTGTTGTTACCATTACCTGCTATCCTACTGCTTAGTATAGGATGCTAGTGTTCCATCAGTGGCCCTACACTCTTGTCCGTCTGCCATGCTATACTATCGGGCCGTGATCACTTCGGGAGGTGATCACAGGCATATACATTATACTTTACACAGTTACCTTAACTGTGATACTGTTCGGAGATGGGGGCTGAAGGGGCAGGTGGCTCCATCCAGGTAGTGGTGGGCCTGGGTTCCCGACGGCCCCCGACTGTTACTTGAGGCGGAGCGACATGGCAGGTTGAGACCACCTAGGAGAGAGGTGGGCCTGGCCCTGGTCGGCGTTCGCAGATACTTAACACGTTTAACGAGATCTTGGAATTTGATCTGAGTCTGGCTACTGGCCTATATGCACTAACCATCTACGCAGGGACAGTTATGGGAACTCGACGTCGTGGTATCAGCCGAAGCCTTCGTGACGTCAGCAACGGAGCGGCGCGCGCTGGATTGGACTGGAACGCCTACTAGGCTAGGTCTGCTTCCGGCCGCCCACGCAACGTGCAGGTGTGCTAAGGGCGATGGGCCCAGACCCTTGGGCGCTTAGGTTTAGACCGGCGTGCTGACCTCTCTGTTGGTCTAGGTGGGGCTGCGACGTGTTGATCTTCCGAGGCCGGGCATGACCCAGAAAAGTGTGTCCGGCCAAATGGGATCGAGCGTGTTGGGTTATGTGGTGCACCCCTGCAGGGAAGTTAATCTATTCGAATAGCTGTGATCTTCGGTAATAGGACGACTTGGAGTTGTACTTAATAAAACACACCCTTCCAAGTGCCAGATACAACCGGTGATCGCTCTCTCACAGGGCGACGAGGGGAGGATCATCGGTTAGGATTATGCTATGCGATGCTACTTGGAAGACTTCAGTCTACTCTCTTCTACATGCTGCAAGATGGAGGCTGCCAGAAGCTTAGTCTTCGAAAGGACTAGCTATCCCCCCTTATTCCGGCTTTCTGCAATTCAGTCCACATATGATTCCCTTAATCCATTTGATACCAATGCATACATATGTAGTATAGCTCCTTGCTTGCGAGTACTTTGGATGAGTACTCACGGTTGCTTTCTCCCTCTTTCCCCCCTATCCCTTCTACCTGGTTGTCGCAACCAGATGTTGGAGCCCAGGAGCCAGACGCCATCTTCGACGACGACTCCTACTACACCGGAGGTGCCTATTACTACGTGATGTCCGCTGACGACGACCAGGAGTAGTTAGGAGGATCCCAGGCAGGAGGCCTGCGCCTCTTTCGATCTGTATCCCAATTTGTGCTAGCCTTCTTAAGGCAAACGTGTTTAACTTATGTCTGTACTCAGATATTGTTGCTTCCGCTGACTCGTCTACGATCGAGCTCTTGTATTCGAGCCCTCGAGGCCCCTGGCTTGTAATATGATGCTTGTATGACTTATTTTATTTGTAGAGTTGTGTTGTGATATCTTCCCGTGAGTCCCTGATCTTGATCGTACACGTCTGCGTGTATGATTAGTGTACGATTAAATCGGGGGCGTCACATAAACCCTATCAATTCATTGAGTCCTCTACTTACCTTCCAATCAATCTATCTCCTTTTGGAATCTCCATCTGATCAATATCTTGCTATCCATCCCCCTTAATTTGTTTTGGATGTTATTTGGATCACTTTTGTTTTAGTATTTATTGTTTGTCTTTTGCTATCGTTACAATGAGTAGGGAGTTACGACGGTATTGGACATGGACATAATGACTCAACAACAAAGGCATGCCTCCTTCTTTGATCATATTTATCCTATGTTTACAAAATTGCATTCTGTTTTATGGTTACTATATGCATGCTATTTTAATTCTTGTAGCTAGCATGTCGATTGACACATTACCTTGATCCGCTTGTCGCCTATTCAATTGACACCTGAGTAGAATATAGTATTCTGGTAGAGTAGAAATGCTTAGCCATGCTTATTACCCTATAGGTGCTTTGTTGAATGACCTTTGAGTCATTGACACTTGAAACTTATCGTTGAGCTAGGCTGATTGGCCCTTGTTGATCTCCTCTACTCTCTTCTACTCTGGGTGAAACTTACCATCTGAATACTGGCGCGAGCGACAGCTGAATCAAGGATTGAAGGAGCGATTGGCTGCCCTTCACAGGTTGAAGGGGGCAATTAGTCGTCCGTGCCGCATAAGGCCTAATAAGTCTTGGATTTGAAGATTGTGATAATAGTACAACCACATGCTATATGGGCACTGGCTTGGTCAAGTAAGCTAGTCAGCCTTAGGTGTCGATGTTGCCGTACTGCAGATGGGATAGCTGCCTTGCAAGGAGTATCCTCGGCATAGATGGGAGGACCGGTTTGAGGACGTACTCTCAGTTTCGTGCGCCAGACTCGGTGGGCATGTCACATCTTTGGGGGATCTGGTCCAAAGACCTCGTCACAATCTCTCTGCCGGTATACCAAATGGTGTACTATACCAGCGACCACTGGTGGCATCAAGACGAGATTGTGTCATGTGGGTAAAGTGTACGACCTCTGCAGAGTGTAAAACTATTCGAATAGCCGTGTCCACGGTCATGGACAACACATGAATCTTTCTTGACGTACAAGACCTGTCTTGCTTATTCCCTCTTTGCCCCTATTCTTGAAACCTATGAAGGGCGTGAGTTGATCGAGGATCCTCACTTGATGAAAGTTGTTCTGGAGATAAAACATGTTTTCATCTAAAACTGCTTCCATCCAACTACTTTATTTGTTAAACAAAATTAGCTTTACGCAAATGAGCCATACAGCCTTCCTTTGAAGCCACATGTAGCTATTGGGTCCTTCCCCGAGGGAGGCATGTTGAGTACGTAATGTACTCATGGCAATAATTTTGTTGACAACAGAGTTGCATGGAGATGAAGGTGATGACTACGACTACTATGGCGATCCATAGGAGTGAGGTCACGTGGACTACATCGACTGCCTGTGGCTGAGATGGAGTCGCTACGCATTGTACTTTCCGCTGTTTTCCTGAATGTAATAAGTGTCATGAGACATTTATCTAGGTATGCCTTGTGGCAAGATATATTTAAAATTGTAATACCTTTTATGTATTGTGGAATGATATCATTTCATTGTGTTGTCAACAATGATCCTGGGGTTGACAAATATACACAGGAGGGACTGGAAGTTAATTCCGGGTTCTCACAGAAGGTATTTTTGTTAAAAAATATTCTCATAGTCTTCTCCTTCACTATTTCTCTTCTTGACTTATCTTATTCAAGAAAAGTTTAAAATCTACTTCTCTACCTTGTTCTTATAGTATGACACCCTTTCCTTCCCTTGTTGTTGAAAAGTCAGAAGTTTCTCAAGACATGCCAAGAATTTCAAACTTCAACCCCTGAAGCTCTGAGTAGCAACATTTTTCCAAGAGAAGACACTTTGAGACCTCAAGAAGGCAACAATCATCGATCAAGTGCAGAGCTAGATGGCAGTTCCTTACCTCCCCTCGTAGTTGAGGGATAAATCATGGTTCTTAGATCTTTCAAGTTCTTCATAATGATAAGCAGATATAAATCCCAAGTGACTCAAAGAATAGAGCTATGCTCCCCGGCAACGGTGCCAAAAAATAGTCTTGATAACCCACAAGTATAGGGGATCACAACAGTTTTCGAGGGTAGAGTATTCAACCCAAATTTATTGATTCCACACAAGGGGAGCCAAAGAATATTCTCAAGTATTAGCAGCTGAGTTGTCAATTCAACCACACCTGGAAACTTAATATCTGCACCAAAGTGTTTAGTAGAAAAGTAATATGATAGTAATGGTAACGGTAGCAAAAGGTAACAGTAGTAAAAGTAATGTTTTTGGTATTTTGTAGTGATGATAGCAATAGCAACGGAAAAGTAAATAAGCGGAGAACAATATATGGAAAGCTCGTAGGCAATGGATCGGTGATGGAGAATTATGCCGGATGCGGTTCATCATGTAATAGTCATAACCTAGGGTGACACAGAACTAGCTCCAGTTCATTGATATAATGTAGGCATGTATTCCGAATATAGTCATACGTGCTTATGGAAAAGAACTTGCATGACATCTTTTGTCCTACCCTCCCGTGGCAGCGGGGTCCTATCGGAAACTAAGGGATATTAAGGCCTCCTTTTAATAGAGTACCGGAACAAAGCATTAACACATAGTGAATACATGAACTCCTCAAGCTACGGTCATCACCGATAAGTATCCCGATTATTGTCACTTCGGGGTTAACGGATCATAACACATAATAGGTGACTATAGACTTGCAAGATAGGATCAAGAACACTCATATATTGATGAAAACATAATAGGTTCAGATCTGAAATCATGGCACTCGGGCCCTAGTGAGAAGCATTTAGCATAGCAAAGTCATAGCAACATCAATCTCAGAACATAGTGGATACTAGGGATCAAACCCTAACAAAACTAACTCGATTACATGATAGATCTCATCCAACCCATCACCGTCTAGCAAGCCTACGATGGAATTACTCACGCACAGCGGTGAGCATCATGAAATTGGTGATGGAGGATGGTTGATGATGACGATGGCGACAGATTCCCCTCTCCGGAGCCCCGAACGGACTCCAGATCAGCCCTCCCGAGAGGTTTAAGGGCTTGGCGGCGGCTCCGTATTGTAAAACGCGATGAATTCTTCTCTCTGATTTTTTTCTCCCCGAAACACAATATATGGAGTTGGAGTCGGAGAGGCACTAGGGGGCCCACAAGGTAGGGGGGCGCGCCCTAGGGGGGCAGGCACGCCCCCCACCCTCGTGGTCAGGTGGTGGGCCCCCTGGCCTTCATCTTTTGCGGGTATTTTTTATATTTTCCAAAAAGTTGCTCCGTGAAGTTTCAGGTCATTCCGAGAACGTTTGTTTCTGCACATAAATAACACCACAGTAATTCTGCTGAAAACAGCGTCAGTTCGGGTTAGTTCCATTCAAATCATGCAAGTTAGAGTCCAAAACAAGGGCAAAAGTGTTTGGAAAAGTAGATACGACGGAGACGTATCAACTCCTAGGGGGATATATTGGTAGTAAAAGACCATTGCTCGTCCCTGACCGCCACTCATAAGGAAGACAATCAAAGAACACCTCATGCTTCAAATTTGTCACACAACGGTTACCATACGTGCATGCTACGGGACTTGCAAACCTCAACACAAGTATTTCTCAATTTCTCAATTACTCAACTAGCACGACTCTAATATCACCATCTTTATATCTCAAAACAATTATCAAGTATCAAACTTGTCATAGTTTTTAATGCACTATATATGAAAGTTTTTATTCTACCCATCTTGGATGCCCATCATATTAGGACTAATTTTATAACCAAAGAAAATTGCCATTCTGTTCTAGAAGACTCTCAAAATAATATAAGTGAAGCATGAGAGATCAATAATTTCTATAAAATAGAACCACCACCGTGCTCTAAAAAGCTATAAGTGAAGCACTAGAGCAAAATTATCTAGCTCAAAAATATAAGTGAAGCACATAGAGTATTCTAATAAATTCCGGTTCATGTGTGTCTCTCCCAAGAAGTGTCTACATCAAGGATTATTGTGGTAAACTAAAAAGTAAAGACTCAAATCATACAAGACGAAAGAGGGGATGCCTTCCGGGGCATCCCCAAGCTTAGGATTTTGGTTGTCCTTGAATTTTTACCTTGGGGTGCCTTGGGAATCCCCAAGCTTAGGCTCTTGCCACTCCTTGTTCCAAAATCCATCAAATCTTTACCCAAAAACTTGAAAACTTCACAACACAAAACTTAAAAGAAAATCTCATGAGCTTCGTTAGTATAAGAAAACAAACCACCACTTTAATGTACTGTAATTAACTCATTATTTATTTATATTGGTGTTAAAACTACTGTATTACAACTTCTCTATGGTTCATACCCCCCGATACTAGCCATAGATTCATCAACTTAAGCAAACAACACGAAAAACAGAATCTGTCAAACAGAACAGTCTGTAGCAATCTGGAGGTTTAGAATACTTCTGTAACTCCAAAAACTCTGAAAAATTAGGACGACCTAAATAATTTGTATATTTGTCTACTGCAGTTGGAATTGGTATTTTATCTCTCTCTGGTAAAAAACTAAAATTATTTTCGTGAGCGCATACTTTCTGTTTTTATCAGCAAGATCAAACAACAATCACCGAAGAAGATCCTAAAGGCTTTACTTGGCACAAACACTAATTAAAACGTAAAAAACACAATCATAACAGAGGATAGATATATTATTTATTACTAAACATGAACAAAAAGTAAATAACAAAAATAAAATTGGGTTTCCTCCCAACAAGCGCTATCGTTTAATGCCCCTAGCTAGGCATTGATAATTTCAATGATGCTCACATGAAAGACAAGAATTGAAGCACAAAGAGAGCATCACATGACAAACACATCTAAGTCTAACATAATTCCTATGCATAGGAATCTTATAGGCAAACAAATTATCATAGCAAGCAAAAACTAGCATATGCAAGGAAGCGGAAAGAAACAATAGCAATCTCAACATAATGAGAGATAATTTAGTAACATGAAAATTTCTACAATCATATTTTCCTCTCTCATAATAATTACATGTGGGATCATAAGCAAATTCAGAAAAATAGCTATCACATAAAATATTTTCAACACGATCCACATGCATGCAAAGCTCACACTCTTCCAAAATAGTGGGATTAACATTAACTAAAGTCATGACCTCTCCAAATCCACTGTCATCGAAAATTGCATAAGATTGAACATTCCCCAAATACGTGGGATCTAAAGTTGACACTCTTCCAAACCCACTTTCAATATTGCAAACATTATTATCAATCTTATATTCATTATTGGGCTTAAATAAAGTTTCAAGATCATAAGAAGAATCACCCCAATCATGATCATTGCAACAAGTAGTGGGCATAAAAAATCTAGCATCCCCAAGATTAGGGTTTTGCATATTATTAGCACAATTGACATTCATAGAATTTATAATGGCATCATTGCAATCATGCTTTTTATTCAAAGATCTATCGTGAATCACTTTATAAAGCACTTCATCAGAATTTTCAGATTCACAGATTTCAAGCAAAACTCCATAAAGATAATCTAGTGCATTCAACTCACTAGCAATTAGTTCATCATAATTGTATCTTTTAAAAAGATTAGCAAGAGGTTGAGGATCCATAACAATAGATATTTAGCAAGCGAAGATGCAAGCTAATAGAAGGCACACGGTAACACGAGCAAACAGAAGGACGAACGGAAGAGGGCGAATAAAATGGCAAAGGTGAAGTGGGAGAGAGGAAAATGAGAGGAAAATGGCAAATAATGTAATGCGAGGGAGAAGAGTTTATGATGGGTACTTGGTATGTCTTGACTTGAGCGTAGATCTCCCCACAATGGCGCCAGAAATCCTTCTTGCTACCTCTTGAGCATGCATTGGTTTTCCCTTGAAGAGGAAAGGGTGATGCAGCAAAGTAGCGTAAGTATTTCCCTCAGTTTTGAGAACCAAGGTATCAATCCAGTAGGAGATAACACGCAAGTCACCTAGTACCTACACAAACAATCAAGAACCTCGCAACCAACACGATAAAGGGGTTATCAATCCCTTAACGGTCACTTGCGAAAGTGAGATCTGATAAAGATAGTAAGATAAATATTTTTGGTATTTTTGTTGTATAGATTGGAAAGTAAAGATTGCAAAATTGTAAATGAGATGCGATAATAAAAGAGATGCAATATAATAAGAAAGAGCTCCGGGGGCCATAGGTTTCACTAGTGGCTTCTCTCATCATAACATATATTACTGTGGGTGAACAAATTACTGCCGAGCAATTGATAGAAGAGCGCATAATTATGAGAATATCTAGGCAATGATTATGAATATAGGCATCATGTCTATGTTAAGTAGACCGAAATGATTCTGCATCTACTACTATTACTCCACACATCGACCGCTATCCAGCATGCATCTAGAGTATTAAGTTCATAAGAACGGAGTAATGCTCTAAGCAAGATGGCATGATGTAGAGGGATAAACTCAAACAATATGATATAAACCCCATGTTTTTATCCTTGATGGCAACAATACAATACATGCCTTGCTGCCCCTAGTGTCACTGGGAAAGGACACCACAAGATTGAACCCAAAGCTAAGCACTTCTCCCATTGCAAGAAAGATCAATCTAGTAGGCCAAACTAAACCGATAATTCGAAGGGACTTGCAAAGATATCAAATCATGCATATAATAATTCAGAGAAGAGCCAAATATTATTCATAGATAAACTTGATCATAAATCCACAATTCATCGGATCTCGGCAAACACACCGCAAAAAGTATTACATCGAATAGATCTCCAAGAACATCGAGGAGAACTTTGTATTGAGAACCAAAGAGAGAGAAGAAGCCATCTAGCTAATAACTATGGACCCGAAGGTCTGTGGTAAACTACTCACACATCATCGGAGAGGCTATGGTGTTGATGTAGAAGCCCTCCATGATCGAATCCCCCTCTGGCAGATCGCCGGAAAAGGCCCCAGATGGGATCTCATGGGTACAGAAGGTTGCGGTGGTGGAAAAGTGGTTTCGTGGCCTGATAACCCACAAGTATAGGGGATCGCAACAGCTTTCGAGGGTAGAGTATTCAACCCAAATTTATTGATTCGACACAAGGGGAGCCAAAGAATATTCTCAAGTATTAGCAGCTGAGTTGTCAATTCAACCACACCTAGAAACTTAGTATCTGCAGCAAAGTGTTTAGTAGCAAAGTAATATGATAGTGGTGGTAGCGGCAACAAAATTAAAGATAGCAAAAGTAATGTTTTTGGTATTTTGTAGTGATTGTAACAGTAGCAGCGGGAAAGTAAATAAGCATAAACCAATATATGGAAAACTCATAGGCACCGGATCAGTGATGGATAATTATACCGGATGCGGTTCATCATGTAACAGTCATAACATAGGGTGACACAGAACTAGCTCCAATTCATCAATGTAATGTAGGCATGCATTCCGTATATAGTCATACGTGCTTATGGAAAAGAACTTGCATGACATCTTTTGTCCTACCCTCCCGTGGCAGCGGGGTCCTATCAGAAACTAAGGGATATTAAGGCCTCCTTTTAATAGAGAACCGAAACAAAGCATTCGCACATAGTGAATACATTAACTCCTCAAACTATGGTCATCACCGGGAGTGGTCCTGATTATTGTCACTTCGGGGTTGCCGGATCATAACACATAGTAGGTGACTATAGACATGCAATATAGGATCAAGAACTCACATATATTCATGAAAACATAATAGGTTCAGATCTGAAATCATGGCACTCGGGCCCTAGTGACAAGCATTAAGCATAGCAAAGTCATAGCAACATCAATCTCAGAACATATGGATACTAGGGATCAAACCCTAACAAAACTAACTCGATTACATGATAAATCTCATCCAACCCATCACCGTCCAGCAAGCCTACGATGGAATTACTCACGCACAGCGGTGAGCATCATGAAATTGGTGGAGGATGGTTGATGATGACGACGGCGACAAATCCCCCTCTCCGGAGCCCCGCACGGACTCCAGATCAGCCCTCCTGAGAGGTTTTAGGGCTTGGCGGTGGCTCCGTATCGTAAAACATGATGATTTCTTCTCCTTGATTTTTTTCTCTCCGAAAGCAAATATATAGAGTTGGAGTTGGCATCGGAGGGCATCCAGGGGGCCCACGAGGTAGGGGGCGCGCCCTAGGGGGGGCGCCCCCACCCTCGTGGACAGGGTGTGGGCCCCCTGGTCTTCATCTTTGGCAAGGATTTTTTATTATTTTTTTTCTAAGATGTTCTGTGGAGTTTCAGGTCATTCCGAGAATATTTGTTTTCTGCACATAAAACAACACCATGGCAATTCTGCTGAAAACAGCATCAGTCCAGGTTAGTTCCATTCAAATCATACAAGTTAGAGTCCAAAACAAGGGCAAAAGTGTTTGGAAAAGTAGATATGACGGAGACGTATCAACTCCCCCAAGCTTAAACCCTTGCTTGTCCTCAAGCAATTCAGTTGACAAACTGAAAGAAAGAAAAACTTTTACAAACTTTGTTTGCTCTTGTTGTTGTAACTATGTGAAGCCAGCATTCAAGTTTTCAGCATAGATCATAACTAACCACATTTGCAGTAATTCTCAGGTCTCATAATTACTCATATCAATAGCATAATCAACTAGCAAGCCATAATAATAAATCTCGGATGACAACACTTCCTTAAAACAATCATAATATGATATAACAAGATGGTATCTCGCTAGCCCTTTCTGAGACCGCAAAACATAAATGCAGAGCACCTTTAAAGATCAAGGACTGACTAGACATTGCAATTCATGGTAAAAGAGATCCAATCATAGTCACACCCAACATAGATTAATAGTGATGAATGCAAATGACAGTTGTGCTCTCCAGCTAGTGCTTTTTAATAAGAGGGTGATGACTCAACGTAAAAGTAAATGGATAGGCCCTTCGCAGAGGGAAGCAGGGATTTGTAGAGGTGCCAGAGCTCGGTTTTGAAATAGAGATAAATTGTATTTTGAGCGGTATACTTCCATTGTCAATGTAACAACTAAGAGATGGCGATATCTTCCATGCTAAACACATTATAGGCGGTTCCCAAATAGAATGGTAAAGTTTATACTCCCCCTCCACCAACAAGCATCAATCCATGGCTTGCTCGAAACAACGAGTGCCTCCAACATACATCAGGTCCCAGGGGGAGTTTTGTTTGTAATTAATTTTGATTTAGTTTGCATAAAGCATGGGACTGGGCATCCCGGTGACCAGCCATCTTCTCGTGAGTGAGGAGCGGAGTCCACTCCTCTTGAGAATAACCCGCCTAACACGGAAGATAAGGACAGCCTTGGTTGGTACATGAGCTATTCGAGCATACAAAAACAGAATGTTTATTTGAAGGTTTAGAGTTTGGCAGATACAAATTTACTTGGAATGGCAGGTAGATACCGCATATAGGAAGGTATGGTGGTGTAACATCCCAAAATTATAAATTTTGGAATGTATAATAATTAAAATATATGATTGTTGATTGATTGTTGAGTGATTGATTGAGTGAAATTTATTAGAATTTTAAACTTTTGAAGTTTTGTTGAGAGGGAATAAAAAGGACTTTCCAAAAAAAAGTTTCTGTTTGAAAATATTTGAATTTGGAAATATTTCAAACTTCATGCCACTCAATGATCCTCATGATTTCTTCAATGAAAGAGAGTGGGAAGTAAAGAAAAATTTCATTTTGAAGTTGTCATTTAATTTATTTATTTTAACTCAAAGTGGCATTTGAGTTTTATTCAAAAAACTTTTCTGACAAAGAACACTTGAACAAAAGTGTTGAGAGGGAGTAACATGACACCCCAAAATGTTGGAATATTTTTTTCATAGAGTTTTGGAAGTCATTTGGATTTTTGTTTGAATTTTTAAAAAAATGATTTTTTTCAAAAAGTATTTTATTTGCCCCTGGAAATTATCCCATTAAATTGGGCTTAATTTTCTGATCGTTTTGATATATAATACTCCTATATTTTTTATTTTATTTTAAATGATTTTTATTCGCGGAATCTTTTTAAAAAGGAAAGGTATTTTTTTGTTTTGGGCCAAATCCGGCTCGGTAGTGCCAGATCATCTCCTTCCTCACGAACGGGATTTCGTTCCCGAGCACAGCCGCGTCGGCCATCACCGAAGATCGCGGGATTCGTGAAATCCTTTGCCCCCTCCTCCAAGTCTACCCCCCTATATATATACTCCTCCCCTCGACCCGTTCCCAAGCTTTCCCCTCGCCGAAACCCTTTGCCTCGCCCGCCATTTCTCGCCGGAGTCCGAGACACCCGCCGCCGCCATTGATGCCCTAGAGCCCGCCCTCGACCACCTCACCCGTCGCCGAGTCCGCCAACCGCTCCCGCAAGCTCACCCGCACCTCCCCAACCCCTCGCCCGAGCTCCATAGCCACCAAAACGCCGCCGCCATCTCCACCACCGACGCCACCGCTGGAGCCGAAGCCCGCCAAGCTCGCCTCGGACCTCCCTGGAGACGAACTCCACCACCATCGAGACCGCAGCGACGCGCCGCGTCCGCCCGTCTCCTTCGCCGTTGCCGAGGACCACCGGAGGCCTCGCCTGCGTCATCCCCAAGCCACCACCGCCGACGGCAACCTCGCCGGAGCTCTTCCGTCGCCGCGGTAAGCCCTCGACCGCCCGATCTCCCTTCGACGGTGTAGATTAGATGTAATGAACGGGTAGTTTTTTTTTAGATTAGATCGGTTTAATTCCGGTTTTTATTCGGTTTAGATCGGTTCATGTATAGTCGGTTTAGCCGATCGGTCTTTCTCTTTTAGCCCATGCGCGTTTCGGTAATTTTCCGCCCGAGCACTGTTTAGTTTCAGCTCGCACACCCCGTAGCGCCCGTTAGTTTTTTTTTGGTTAATTTCGTTTCTGTTTTAAGAACAGAATAGTTCTGATTTTATATTGCCTATAACTTTTATGTTTTAGATCCAAATTGAGTGATTCTTTTTGCTTTGTGTCACAAATTTGTTGAAGTTTCTGTTTGCGTACTTAGTTTTACAATTTGAGTAGTTTAAATTTGAGTTGGATAAAATTTGTTGAAATCACTATTTTGGCCATAACTTGAGTTTTACAAAATATTTTGGATTGATTCTTTTTGCTAATGTTTCATTATGGTTTTGTCTATCCAGTAGAATATAGTTATTTATTTTTAGTTCATTTTAAATTAAGTTTTTAGCAAAACAGTACTGTTTTAGTTATAGTTTTGTTTTAGTCTTTTCTTTATTGTTTTTATTAGTTTTAAATTATTTCTTTTTCTCACTCTTGAAAATTTAGTTTTGTTTCTGTTAGTCAACAAAAGAAAAATTTGTTTTTATTTTAAAAATTTATTTTACTTAGTTTTGTATGAGAACTTGTTTAGGTCATAGTTAGTGTTTCATAAAAGCTTTTTATTTTCTTTTTGCAAATAAAATTTTATGGAAAAAAATACTTTCTGTTAAATTAGTTATTTTACATTTTATTTTCTGTTAATTTATTAGTTTAGTATTTTAATTGTTGTTAAATTTTTACTTACGGCAAAACTATATTAGATGTTTGTAGCAAAGTCATAGATCTTCGTTAGTAGTTTTTCTTTGTAGTTTTATTTGAAGTTTCTTTTGATTTTTGTTTGAGTTTTATTATCGATTTTCCTTGCTGTTTTGATTTTTATTTCGAGTGCTAAAATTGTTTGCTAGGATGTTTGCTTATGTGAATGCTATGTTTGACTATATAGATTTTAAACGGAGTGACGATTAGTTCTACCAAGTCATTTTCTGACAGCGTTGTTATCTTCATCAAGTATTACCAGGCAAGTTCACTTTGACCATGCTTTCATACCTATGTTTTATTGCATTTAGTGTCATCTTCGCAACAATCCCTCCAGTAGTGATATTGAATTCTTGTAGTTGATTAGTATGCATGAGGTAGGAACCCATCACCCTGTTACCAAGCCCGGGACGTTATTTATTTTAATGCTACGCTATAGTAGACGGGGTTTGGTATGAGTGCTCGAGAGTGGTGTGAAGAAGGAGGACTCTACGTCAATGATGACAACTCCATGATGGCATCTGCAAGGACTGCATTTTCAAGGCCTCAAGACTTCAAGACTCGAGACAAGAATTTAATACACACTACTGGGTGAAGGACGGTTGACGGGCACCCTGGAGAAACCAGTGGTTGGCCGGGATGCATGGAGAAGCGCCATGACATCTTGCGGAAAGCTTCACCCAGACTCAAAGAGACGGAAGAATACTTCACGCCCGGAAGCTTACCTGTGCAACCGCAAGTCATTATGGGCTCTGGCTTGGTTGACCTTAGTTGTGACTCTGGCTGGGACGGTACTAGCAGATGTAGAACTACGGTAGGATGGGTTGAGTACCGGACAGTGGTCAGAGGAACTCTTTGGAAGACCATGTTTCGGTCATCTTGTTCTCAAACACTCTGAAGTACGAGAACGTAAAGAGAGGGATCGAATCTTGCGGGAAAGTGTACAAACCTCTGCAGAGGGTTTAAACCTAATCGATTAGCCGTGTCCCCGGTTACGGACAATTTGAGCCTCTGGACTTGGATCTATCTCAGAACTCTCAACACTGGACTGATAACTTAATTGTGGGCAACCTATGATGATTTTGGGCTATGAGACATCGGTTGGCGGAACCATGTCATGATAGAAAACTCCATAGTACAGACTTCACTTTTGCCTTTGATGTAGGTAAAATAAAACCAGCTTTTACGCAAACAAAATTCAGATACAGAGCCACAAAGCCGTAATGCATATAGTATAGTTTTATCATCTGTTCTTTTTATTGTGATCTTGCCGGTACATTCAATGTACTGACCTACACGGCTGCAACGTATCATGTTGCAGATATTTCCTCGACGAGTAAGAATTACGATACAGGGTTACGGTCTACACTCAACCTGCCGATGGCGTTGATGGGACTCCACACCCGTTTGATTGTTTCCGCTGAGTATTATGAGGTATATATCATTTTACGTTATTTATACATGTGATTGCACTTTGATATATACATTGATGTACTGTGTGTGCCAGCATACTGATCCAGGGATGGCACAGTAACACAGAGGCTTGACCGTCTGAGGTCGGGTCGCTACAGGTGGACTCATCTGGAATAACTTTGGGGTTTATGGGATTGGATGCACAAGCAGTATTCCCGCTTAGTACAAGTGAAGGCTAGCAAAAGACTAGGAAGCGACCAACTAGAGAGCGACAACAACCATGTAAATGCATTAAAATTAATAAACATTGGATGCAAGCATGAGTAGGATATAATCCACCATGAACATAAATATCGTAAAGGCTATGTTGATTTGTTTCAACTACATGCGTGAACATGTGCCAAGTCAAGTCACTTAACTCATTCAATGGAGGATACCACCCCATCATACCACATCATAATCATCGCAATAGCATGTTGGCACACAAGGTAAATCATTAGAACTCATAGCTAATCAAGCATGGCACAAGCAACTATGATCTCTAATTGTCATTGCAAACATGTTTATTCATAATAAGCTGAATCAAGAACGAGGGACTCATCATATTTACAAAAACAAAAGAGGTCGAGTTCATACCAGTTCTTCTCATCTCAGTCAGCCCATCATATATCATCATAATTGCCTTTCACTTGCACGACCGAACGGTGTGAATAATAATAAGAGTGTATGTGCATTGGACTAAGCTGGAATCTGCGAGCATTCAATAAACAGGAGAAGACAAGGCAATATGGGCTCTTGGTTAAATCAACTATAATGCATATAAGAGCCACTTCAACAATTTAATTATGGTCTTCTCCTACTGACCCCCAAAGAAAAGAAAAGAAATAAAACTATTTACACGGGAAAGCTCCCAACAAGCAAAAGAAGAACAGGAAATATTTTTGGGTTTTCTTTTTAACTATTACTACTATAGCAGAACAATAAACTACTACTAATTTTTTTTTGGTTTTTCTTAAGGTTTAGCAAACACACAAGAAGAAAGCAGGAAAAAGAAAATAAACTAGCATGGATATTACAGTGAAAAAGTATGAGCAGCGACATCTAGCAATGAGTGTGTGTGAACATAAATGTAATGTCGGTGAGAAATACATACTCCCCCAAGCTTAGGCATTTGGCCTAAGGTGGTCTATGGCCATGGCTGGCCTGGCTGATATCCATAATAATAGTTGTTGGGGTCGTACTGTGATGAGGAAGAAGAAGGCTCCGATTGCCACTGGCTGGCAATCATCTCCGGATCCCACTGATAGTTAGACTGCCGTGAAGGATCAAAATGTGGTTCCGGTTCTGGCTCCTCGGCCGGTGCAGGGTTCCGGTAGGCGTGAATAGCCGTCAACGGAACAAGGTACGTGCCTACAGTCAAATCAAACAAAGAAGGAGCAGGCAGGATAATAGTCTCAGGATGATGTTTGTTAAAGAACAATTGATATTTAAGCTCTCCTGCCCTATTCTTAACAATAAAATCATGTGCCACCATACTTTTATGATCTAGATAAACACAGGGCAGCACCTTCTCTTCTTTCTCAGCATGCCTAATAGGTATGTTAAAATGTACGGCTAGGCGTGTAGCATAGATGCCTCCAAAGATGGGGCCTTTGGTACGGTTCATACTTAACCGTCTAGCAATAATACCGCCCATACTAAAAGTGTTATCACTTTATAAACTGTGGAGCAGAATAATTATATCAGGGATACTAAGGTTTCCACAGTTTACGCGTCCAATTAAACAACGACTAGCAAATAATGCAAAGTAACGTAAAACAAGGAAATGTAAGCTAGTGATTCGTGCATTGGAAACCTTCCTAGTTTCTCCTACAGTGATAGTATCAATAAACCCAACCACATCATCATGATGTGGTTCTTCTGTCTTGCCCTCAAAAGGGACTAAACAAATCCGACAGAAATCATAAAGTGACATCTCCTTATGCTCATCATATAAATGAAACTCCACCGTAGGTGGTGAGTTACTAGAATGAAAATGAAAGTTTTGCACAAAGGTATTTGTGAGTAAGAGATACTGATCGCATTGGTCGTGGAGGAAAGTGGTGAGGCCTACATTGTGAGCCAATTCATGAAAATCTTCATAGATACCGGATGCTCTCAAGAAATCATCAGAAGGCCATTCACACGTCCGAATCTCTGCGGTGCGCGGCAAATTATACTTAGGCTTCGGTGCCTTTTCCTTCGAGCTTTGGCTCGATGAGCCCCTCAAAAATCTCCTCATTATTTTTCTGAAATAATCTGAAATTTTTAGTAACTTCAAACAAAAGTGAACTAACTTCAATAAAACTGATAGCAACTACTCCTACAAGTGCCTGGAGCCTAAATCAAGCATTAGAACTACTTGGAACCATATAAATTTGACATGCAAACTCGAGAACATGGTCACCTATGCAGCACAAATTTGTAAAGAATAAAGCACTAGAACAAAAACTAATTGGACCAATGGAGGAGTCACATACCAAGGAATGATCTCCCTAAGCAGTTTTGCGAGAGGTGCCTTGAGCAAGGAGATCGAAAATCACAGCAAAAGTGGCTGGAACTCGTGCTTGAGTTGGTTTTTTGGGTTTGTGCGAGACAGAGGAAGAAGATGGGTGCTGGGATAAGTGGAGGAGGGCCACCGTGGGCCCACGAGGCAGGGGGCGCGCCCTAGAGGGGGGGGGGCACCACCCTCGTGGCCAGGTGGCAGCTCCTCCCATGGTAATTTTTGCATAGTAAATCCTCAAATATTCCTGAAAAAATCATATTAAATTGGCATGGCATTCTAAGGATTTTTATTTTCGGGATATTTTTATATTGCACAGATAAGTCAGGGAACTGACAGAAAAATACTATTTTTACTTTATTTCTACTAATTAACAGAAAATATAGAGAGGGTACATAAGTTTGTGCTTCTAGTTTCATCCATCTCATGCTCATCAAAAAGAATCCACTAACAAGGTTGATCAAGTCTTGTTAACAAACTCATTCCGATAATCATGAAACCGGAGAAATTTCGAATAACACTAAGTTACCTCAACGGGGATATGCACATCCCCAATAATAAGTATATCATATTTCTTTTTGACAGTAGGAAAAGGAAATTCAAAACCTCCAATTATAATCGATGGAATTTTTCCAATGGAGTTGATACTATGAACTTGAGGTTGTTTCCTCGGGAAGTGTACCGTATGCTCATTACCATTAACATGAAAAGTGACATTGCCATTGTTGCAATCAATAACAGCCCCTACAGTATTAAGAAAAGGTCTTCCAAGAATAATAGACATACTATCATCCTCGGGAATATCAAGAATAACAAAGTCCGTTAAGATAGTAACGTTTGCAACCACAACAGGCACATTCTCACAGATACCGATGGGTATAGCAGTTGATTTATCAGCCATTTGCAAAGATATTTTGGTAGGTGTCAACTTATTCAAGTCAAGTCTACGATATAAAGAGAGAGGCATAACACTAACACCGGCTCCAAGATCACATAAAGCAGTTTTAATATAATTTATTTTAATGGAGCAAGGTATAGTAGGTACTCCGGGATCTCCAAGTTTCTTTGGTATTCCACCCTTAAAAGTATAATTAGCAAGCATGGTAGAAATTCCAGCTTCCGGTATCTTTCTTTTATTAGTAATGATATCCTTCATATATTTAGCATAAGGATTTGTTTTGAGCATATCAGTTAATCGCATATGCAAAAAGATAGGCCTAATCATTTCAGCAAAGCGCTCAAAATCCTCATCATCCTTTTTCTTGGATGGTTTTGGAGGAAAAAGCATGGGTTTCTGAACCCAAGGTTCCCTTTCTTTACCATGTTTCCTAGCAACAAAGTCTCTTTTATCATAACATTGATTCTTTGATTGTGGGTTATCAAGATCAACAGCAGGTTCAATTTCTACATCATTGTCATTACTAGGTTGAGCATCATCATGAACATCATTATTAATATTTTCATCAGGTTCATGTTCATTACCAGATTGTGTTTCAGCATCAGACATAGAAATATCATTTGGATTATCAGGTGGTTCAGCAATAGGTTCACTAGAAGTTTGCACAGTTCTATCATTTTTCTTCTTCTTCTTTTTAGAAGAACTAGGAACATCAATATTATTTCTTTGAGAATCTTGCTCGATTCTCTTAGGGTGGCCTTCAGGATACAAAGGTTTCTAAGTCATTCTACCAGTTCTAGTAGCCACTCTAACAACATAATCATTTTTCTTACTATTCATTTCATCAAGCACTTCTTTTTGAGCCTTAAGTACTTATTCTACTTGAGTGGTAACCATAGAAGCATGTTTGCTAACAAGTTTAAGTTCACCTTTAATATTAGCCATATAATCACCCAAGCGTCTAATCATATAAGCATTTTCTTTTAATTGTCTACCAAAATAAGCATTGAAGTCATCTTGCTTAAACATAAAGTTATCAAACTCATCCAAGCACTGACTAGCAATTTTAGTAGGAGGGACTTCAGCTTTATCATATCTATAGAGAGAATTTACCTTTACTACCTGTGTTGGGATATCGGGATCAGGATGTTCTTCAGTAAATAAAGAATTGAGATCATATGTTTCTTCAATAGGCGGTATATTAAGACCATGTATTTCTTCAATAGGAGGTAAATTCTTAACATCTTCAGCTTTAATACCTTTTTCTTTCATAGATTTCTTTACCTCTTGCATATCTTCAGGACTGAGAAATAGAACACCTCTCTTCTTTGGAGTTGGTTTAGGAATAGGCTCAGTAATTGGAGCAGGAGTTGGCTTAGGAGCTGGCTCATGAGGTGCCCAATTATTTTCATTTGTCAACATATTATTCAATAGAATTTCAGCTTCATCCGGTGTTCTTTCCCTGAAAAGAGAACCAGCACAACTATCCAGGTAATCTCTGGAAGCATCAGTTAGTCCATTATAAAAGATATCAAGTATTTTAGGTTTCTTAAGAGGATGATCAGGCAAAGCATTAAGTAACTTGAGAAGCCTCCCCCAAGCTTGTGGGAGACTCTCTTCTTTAATTTGCATGAAGTTGTATATTTCCCTCAAAGCAGCTTGTTTCTTATGAGCAGGGAAATATTTAGCAGAGAAGTAATAAATCATATCCTAGGGACTACACACACAACCAGGATCAAGCGAATTAAACCATATCTTAGCATCACCCTTTAATGAGAACGGAAATATTTTGAGTATATAGAAGTAACGTGATCTCTCATCATTAGTGAACAGGGCAGCTATATCATTTAACTTAGTAAGATGTGCCACAACAGTTTCAGATTCATAGCGATGAAACGGATCAGATTCAACCAAAGTAATTATATCAGGATCAACAAAGAATTCCTAATCGCTATCAAGAACACAAATAGGTGAAGTAGCAAAAGCAGGGTCGGGTTTCATTTTATATCTAAGTGATTCTTTGTTCCATTTAACTAATAACCTCTTAAGCTCATATCTATCTTTGCAAGCTAAAATAGCGGCAGAAGATTCCATATCAAAAAGATAGCCCTCACGAATAACAGGCATATTTTCATCATCACTTTCATCATCGTATTCAGATTCAATAATTTATTTTTCTCTAGCCCTAGCAATTTGTTCATCAAGAAATTCACCAAGGGGCATAGTAGTATCAGGCATAGAAGCAGTTTCATCATAAGTATCATGCATAGCAGAAGTGGCATCATCAATAACATGCGACATATCAGAACGAATAGCAGAAGCAGGTGTAGGTGTCGCAAACTTACTCATAATAGAAGGTGAATCAAGTGCAGAGCTAGATGGCAGTTCCTTACCTCCCCTCGTAGTTGAGGGATAGATCTTGGTTTTTGGATCTCTCAAGTTCTTCATAGTGTCCAGTAGATATGAATCCCTAGTGACTCAAAGAATAGAGCTATGCTCCACGGCAACGGCGCCAACAATTAGTCTTGATAACCCACAAGTATAGGGGATCACAACAGCTTTCGAGGGTAGAGTATTCAACCCAAATTTATTGATTCGACACAAGGGGAGCCAAAGAATATTCTCAAGTACTAGCAGCTGAGTTGTTAATTCAACCACACCTGGAAACTTAGTATCTGCAGCAAAGTGTTTAGTAGCAAAGTAATATGATAGTGGTGGTAGCGGCAGCAAAAGTAAAGATAGCAAAAGTAATGTTTTTGGTATTTTGTAGTGATTGTAACAGTAGCAGCAGGAAAGTAAATAAGCGTAAACCAGTATATGGAAAACTCGTAGGCACCGGATCGGTGATGGATAATTATGCCGGATGCGGTTCATCATGTAACAGTCATAACATAGGGTGACACAGAACTAGCTTCAATTCATCAATGTAATGTAGGCATGTATTCCGTATATAGTCATACATGCTTATGGAAAAGAACTTGCATGACATCTTTTGTCCTACCCTCCCGTGGCAGCGGGGTCCAATCGGAAACCGGAAGAAAGCATTAGCACATAGTGAATACATGAACTCCTCAAACTATGGTCATCACCAAGAGTGGTCCCGATTATTGTCACTTCAGGGTTGCCGGATCATAACACATAGTAGGTGACTATAGACTTGCAAGATAGGATCAAGAACTCACATATATTCATGAAAACATAATAGGTTCAGATCTGAAATCATGGCACTCGGGCCCTAGTGACAAGCATTAAGCATAGCAAAGTCATAGCAACATCAATCTCAGAACATAATGGATACTAGGGATCAAACCCTAACAAAACTAACTCGATTACATGATAAATCTCATCCAACCCATCACCGTCCAACAAGCCTATGATGGAATTACTCACGCACGGCGGTGACCATCATGAAATTGGTGATGGAGGATGGTTGATGATGACGACGGCGGCGAATCCCTCTCTCCGGAGCCCCGAACAGACTCTAGATCAGCCCTCCCGAGAGGTTTTAGGGCTTGGCGGCGGCTCCGTATCGTAAAACGCGATGATTTCTTCTCCTTGGTTTTTTTCTCTCGGAAAGCAAATATATTGTAGCGACCCGACCCGAATGGATCAAGTCTCTGTGCTTAAGTGTCATCCCTGGATCAGTATGCTGACACACACAGTACTCGAGGATTTATAATAGATGTAAATCACATGTAAAAGTAACATAAATACTATTACCTCAATCCAAAATAGCGTAAGTAACAAGGTTGTGGATTCCCATCAACACCAACGGCAAAGTTGTGTGTAGAAATCGTACCCTAACGTATCACTTACTCGTCGTAAGATAATCCTGCAACATGAGACGTTGCAGCCACAAAGGGTCAGTACATTGAATATACTAGCAAATTCACACCATAGAGAATGATGAATAAAGGCTATCACTACATGCATATTTGGCTGGTGGAAAAGCTCTATTGTTATAAGGTTTTTGCGAAAAGCCAATTTTTCCCTACTGCAAAGGAATAAATTTTATTTAACTATCATGGTGGTTGTTAAACATTGAGAATGGTTGACAACATTCTCAATCCCAATTAAGCATCATCATTAAAACCCAACAATATTCATTTAAAGTAATGTGATGAGATTCACATGATAATCCAGGTACTAGATACTCAAGATGTCCATAACCGGGGACACGGCTAATCATGATTAGTTTATACACTCTGCAGAGGTTTGCGCACTTTTCCCCACAAGACTCGATCGCCTCCATTTGGTTTCTCGCACTACACGGTGTTTGAGAAATGGATGACCGAGACATAATCTTTCAGAAGCGCTAGCACCTTACGATGGATAGACCGTTACACCTACTTTCCCCTACATATGCTAGTCTACCCTGTAAGAGTTCGCACGACTTAATCAACTATGCTAGAGCCCATAATAGCTTGTGGCTGCACACGAAAGTTTCTAGTATGAAAAATCTCATGATCCCTTTGAGCCTGGGTGGCGGTCCATAAAAAAACAGGCAATCCTGGTCTACCCAGGTGCTAGACAGGCAATCCTGGAATACCCAGGTACCTCAATCCACCCAGATGTGTGTTTAAATTTCCACCTTAAGTAAACCATTAATTAACAATCTCACATCTGTCATGAATACTCTCAAAACCCAATCCACGTCTACGAGCATAGCATGACACTATAAGCATAATGTAATAGTAACTCCCAAGGTTTGAATGCAGGTCAATATGTTCCTACCTCATCAACTACTTCCTAATACCCACATGTTATCAATCCTACTCATGCAATGTTCGAGGGTGAAACTAATGCATAAAAACTGGGTATGAAAGAGGATATGATCAAAGTGTGAACTTGCCTGCAATGTTGATGAAGATGATTCGCACTCAAAACTCTTGATAGCTCTACTCGTCACACTCCGGTCAATCTATCGTAATCAAGCAATAGTAACCACACATAAGCAATCACTCAAAACCCCAGAAAGATCGAAGCAGACGTTCCGAAAAACATCAAACCAAGCAAATAACTCTTGCAACATAAAACAATTTCTAACAGTACCAAAATTGTATGAATTTGGCCTTATCAGAAAGTTTAGGTCAAGAGTTTGATTTGCAAAAAGAATCAACTCAAACGAAGTTACGGATAAAAGATATGATCAAAAGAAGTTTGAATATGAATCTGAACAAAATTCGAAATTTGAAAATTTCAAAAAGTTGATGTGACAGGTTCACTGGATAGGTGAAAACAAGACGAAGCTATAGACGCTGGTTTCATCTAATTTGGATAAACGAGTGAAAAGTTATGGCTATTTGAAAAATCAGGGCCAAACTGTTTTACGAAAGAAAAAATAGCTACGGTTAAGGTCTAACGTATAATTACATAGACTAATTAATAATCTAATTATTCTATCGTATTAGTCTAAAAATAATAAACTACGGAAGTATATGAAGAAGAAAAAAAAAGAAAGATACCTTTATAAGACAAAGAAAAGATGACTTTGGAGAGAGGAAACAACTTTCAGAAGTCGCGCCGGAGAGGAGAAAAATATTTTTCTTAAATGGATCTAGTCAAACGAAAATATTGATTTAACCCGAATCAGATGATTTTTGGAGGCTCTATGAGTCTATATTTATTGGTGGAAAAGAGGCTTAGGGGTCAAAGGCTAGGCAATGTGGGACTAAACATAGACGGAAATATACGAAACAGAGAAGAAAAGAGGCGGATGGGCCTAAAGCCCTTTGGCCGGCCGCACGCGCACGCTGCGGCTGCGTTTTGTTTTTTACAAAATTCGCCCTTAAAAAAATAATAAATAAAAAATAAAAAGGCTGACTGGGCCTGGCCCATTTAAGAGAGAAAAAAAACAATGGGGCGCCAGAAGCTACTATATTGCGCATGTGGGCGACAGTTAGTTTCAGGCGCGCGCACAGTTTTTTTTAAACAGAATGCGATAAACTGAAAAATGAAAATAAAAACAAAACTTTATATAGGCATATTATATATCAAAATTTTCAGAAAAAGATTTTCTACAAGATGAACATTTTCCTAGCATTAAATAAAATTCACACAAATTCGGATAATTCAAAGAGTGCTACTGATCTAATAAAATCCAATAAAAAATCATTTAAAAAATACCAAAATGATTTCGAATTAATTTTTCTCCAATTTTCTATTGTAGGGAATCATTTTACCCTATTTTCCATGTATTTTGTTTTTGAAGAAAAATAATTTGAATAAAACGCAAATAAATCCAAATTGAAAATTTATTCCAAAAGGACTTTGAAATTGATCATTTGAAACTCCCAACTCATATTTCATATAATTTGAAGAAGTAATTTTATCTTCGCTCATGAAAATCATTGAGTTGCATAAAGTTTCAGAGTTGGAAATATTCTCAAATGGAATTCAAATATTTTCAACACCCCTTGTCATTTAAATAAATGGAAGAAGTCATGTCATCTTCTCTCCAGGGTTTTGTGATGAAAAGAATTTAAATTCACGGAGATCATAAAAGCAGAAAAGTTTGAGAAAGTCCTTTTATTCCCTCTCATTTAACTTCTAAAAAGTTTTGAATTTCACTCAATCAATCACGCAACAATCAAACAATAAATCAATCTATCTATTTATTATAACATTCCAAAATTTAGAATTTTGGGATGTTACATATATAGAGTTGGAGTTGCGTCGGAGGGCATCCAGGGGGCCCACGAGGTAGGGGGGCGCCCCCCACCCTCGTGGACAGGGTGTGGTCCCCCTGGTCTTCAGCTTTAGCAAGGATTTTTATTATTTTTTATAAAATGTTCTATCGAGTTTCAGGTCATTCCGAGAATATTTGTTTTTTGCACATAAAACAACACCATGGCAATTCTGCTGAAAACAACGTCAGTCCGGGTTAGTTCCATTCAAATCATACAAGTTAGAGTCCAAAACAAGGGCAAAAGTGTTTGGAAAAGTAGATACGACAACGTATCATGGCCCCCTGATGTTTTTAGCGTATAAGAGTATATATAGGTGAAAGAAGTACGTCAGTGGAGCTCCGTGGGGCCCACGAGGGTGGGGGCGCGCCTTCCTATCTCGTGGAAGCCCCGCGGAGCTCCAGACTTCCACTCGAAGTCTCCTGGTTTGCATTTGTTCCAAGAAATATCCCCGCGAAGGTTTCGTTCCGTTTGGATTATGTTTGATATTCCTTTTCCGCGAAACACTGAAATAGGCAAAAAAACAGAAACTGGCACTGGGCCTCCGGTTAATTGATGGGGAACGTTGCAGAAAACAAAAATTTTCCTACGGTTTCACCAAGATCCATCTAGGAGTTCATCTAGCAATGAGTGATTGGATTGCATCTACATACCTTTGTAGATCACGCGCGGAAGCGTTCAAAGAACGGGGATGAGGAAGGCGTACTCGACGTGATCCAAATCACCGGAGATCCTAGCGCCGAACGGACGGCACCTCCGCGTTCAACACACGTACGGTCAACGTAACGTCTCCTTCTTCTTGATCCAGCAAGGGGGAAGGAGAGGTTGAGGAAGATGGCTCCAGCAGCAGCACGACGGCGTGGTGGTGATGGAGCTGCAGTACTCCGGCAGGGCTATGCCAAGCACTATGGAGGAGGAGGAGGTGTTGGAGAGGGAGAGGGAGGCACCAAAGGCAAGGGTAAGAAGTCCTCCATCTCCCTACTATATATAGGAGGGCCAAGGGGGGGGGGGCTCCGGTCCTAGGAGATCTAATCTCCTAGGGGGTGCGGCCAAGGGGAGGAATCCCTCCTCCCCAAGGCACCTAGGAGGTGCCTTCCCCTCCTAGGACTCTTCCTCCCTTGAAACCCTAGGCGCATGGGCCTCTTGGGGCTGGTGCCCTTGGCCCATGTAGGCCAAGGCGCACCCCCTACAGCCCATGTGTCCCCCCCGGGATAGGTGGCCCCACCCGGTGGACCCCCGGGATCCCTCCGGTGGTCCCGGTACAATACCGGTGACCCCGAAACTTGTCCCGATGCCCGAAATAGCACTTCCTATATATAATTCTTTACCTCCGGACCATTCCGGAACTCCTCGTGACGTCCGGGATCTCATCCGGGACTCCGAACAACATTCGGGTTACTGCATATACATATCCCTACAACCCTAGCGTCACCGAACCTTAAGTGTGTAGACCCTACGGGTTCGGGAGACATGTAGACATGACCGAGATCGCTCTCCGGTCAATAACCAACAACGGGATCTGGATACCCATGTTGGCTCCCACATGCTCCTCGATGATCTCATCGGATGAACCACAATGTCGAGGATTCAAGCAACCCCGTATACAATCCCCTTTGTCAATCGGTATGTTACTTGCCCCGATCGTCGGTATCCCAATACCTCGTTCAATCTCGTTACCGGCAAGTCACTTTACTCGTACCGTAATGCATGATCCCGTAACCAGACACTTGGTCACTCTGAGCTCATTATGATGATGCATTACCGAGTGGGCCCAGTGATACCTCTCCGTCATATGGAGTGACAAATCCCAGTCTTGATCCATGTCAACCCAACAGACACTTTCGGAGATACCCGTAGTATACCTTTATAGTCAACCAGTTACGTTGTGAAATTTGGTATACCCAAAGCACTCCTACGGTACCTGGGAGTTACACGATCTCATGGTCTAGGGAAAAGATACTTGACATTGGAAAACTCTAGCAAACGAACTATACGATCTTATGCTATGTTTAGGATTGGGTCTTGTCCATCACATCATTCTCCTAATGATGTGATCTCGTTATCAATGACATCCAATGTCCATAGTCAAGAAACCATGACTATCTGTTGATCAACGAGCTAGTCAACTAGAGGCTTACTAGGGACATGTTGGTGTCTATTATTCACACATGTATTACGATTTCCGGATAATACAATTATAGCATGAATAAAGACAATTATCATGAACAAGGAAATATAATAATAATGCTTTTATTATTGCCTCTAGGGCATATTTCCAACAGTCTCCCACTTGCACTAGAGTCAATAATCTAGTTACATTGTGATGAATCGAACACCCATGGAATTCTGGTGTTGATCATGTTTTGCTCTAGGGAGAGGTTTAGTCAACGGATCTGCTACATTCAGGTCCGTGTGCACTTTACAAATATCTATGTCTCCATCTTGAACATTTTCATGAATGGAGTTGAAGCGACGCTTGATGTGCCTTGTCTTCTTGTGAAACCTGGGCTCCTTGGCAAGAGCAATAGCTCCAGTGTTGTCACAGAAGAGCTTGATCGGCCCCGACGCATTGGGTATGACTCCTAGGTCGGTGATGAACTCCTTCACCCAAATTGCTTCATGTGCTGCCTCCGAGGCTGCCATGTACTCTGCTTCACATGTAGATCCCGCCACGACGCTCTGCTTGCAACTGCACCAGCTTACTGCCCCACCATTCAAAATATACACGTATCCGGTTTGTGACTTAGAGTCATCCAGATCTGTGTCGAAGCTAGCATCGACGTAACCCTTTACGATGAGCTCTTCGTCACCTCCATAAACGAGAAACATTTCCTTAGTCCTTTTCAGGTACTTCAGGATATTCTTGACCGCTGTCCAGTGTTCCTTGCCGGGATTACTTTGGTACCTTCCTACCAAACTTACGGCAAGGTTTACATCAGGTTTGGTACACAGCATGGCATACATAATAGACCCTATGGCCGAGGCATAGGGGATGACACTCATATCTTCTATATCTTCTGCCGTGGTTGGACATTGAGCTGAGCTCAATTTCACACCTTGTAATATAGGCAAGAACCCCTTCTTAGACTAATCCATATTGAACTTCTTCAATATCTTATCAAGGTATGTGCTTTGTGAAAGACCTATGAGGCATCTTGATCTATCTCTGTAGATCTTGATGCCTAATATATAAGCAGCTTCTCCAAGGCCCTTCATTGAAAAACTCTTATTCAAGTAGGCCTTTATGCTGTCCAAGAGTTCTATATCATTTCCCATCAAAAGTATGTCATCTACATATATATGAGAAATGCTACAGAGCTCCCACTCACTTTCTTGTAAACACATGCTTCTCCATAAGTCTGTGTAAACCCAAACGCTTTGATCATCTCATCAAAGCGAATGTTCCAACTCTGAGATGCTTGCACCAGCCCATAAATTGAGCGTTGGAGCTTGCACACCTTGTCAGCATTCTTAGGATCGACAAAACCTTCCGGCTGCATCATATACAATTCTTCCTTAAGGAAACCATTAAGGAATGCCGTTTTGACGTCCATTTTCCATATTTCATAATCATAGAATGCGGCAATCGCTAACATGATTCGGACGTACTTCAGCTTCGCTATCGGTGAGAAAGTCTCATCGTAGTCAACCTCTTGAACTTGTCGATAACCCTTAGCGACAAGCCGAGCTTTATAGATGGTCACATTACCATCCACGTCTGTCTTCTTCTTAAAGATCCATTTATTCTCTATGGCTCGCCGCTCTACGGGCAAGTCAGTCAAAGTCCATACTTCGTTTTCATACATGGATCCTATCTTGGATTTCATGGCTTCTAGCCATTTGTCAGAATCCGGTCCCGCCATCGCTTCTTCATAGGTTGAAGGTTCACCGTTGTCTAACAACATGATTTCTAAGACAGGGTTGCCGTACCACTCTGGTGCGGAACATGTCCTTGTGGACCTTCGAATTTCAGTAGGAGCTTGATCAGAAGTATCTTGATCATCATCATTATCTTCCTCTCTAGTCGGTGCAGGCACCTCAGGAACATTTTCTTGAGTTGCGCCTTTTTCCGGTTCAAGAGGTAATACTTCATCAAGTTCTACTTTCCTCCCACTTACTTCTTTCGAGAGAAACTCTTTCTCTAGAAAGGACCCATTCTTGGCAACAAAGATCTTGCCTTCGGATCTGAGGTAGAAGGTATACCCAATAGTTTCTTTAGGGTATCCTATGAAGACGCATTTTTCCGACTTGGGTTCGAGCTTTTCAGGTTGAAGTTTCCTGACATAAGCAACGCATCCCCAAACCTCTAGAAACGACAACTTAGGTTTCTTCCCAAACCATAATTCAAACGGTGTCGGCTCAACGGATTTTGACGGAGCCCTATTTGAAGTGAATGTGGCAGTCTCTAAAGCATACCCCCAAAAGGATAGCGGTAAATCGGCAAGAGACATCATAGATCGCACCATATCTAATAGACTGCGATTACGACGTTCGGACACACCATTACGCTGAGGTGTTCCAGGCGGCGTGAGTTGTGAAACTATTCCACATTTTCTTAAGTGTGTGCCAAACTCGTGACTCAAGTATTCTCCTCCATGATCTGATCGTAGGAACTTGATTTTCCTATCACGTTGATTCTCAACCTCACTCTGAAATTCCTTGAACTTTTCAAAGGTTTCAGACTTGTGTTTCATTAAGTAGACATACCCATATCTACTTAAGTCATCAGTGAGGGTGAGAACATAACGATAGCCATCGCGAGCCTCAACACTCATTGGACCGCACACATCAGTATGTATGATTTCCAATAAGTTGGTTGCTCGCTCCATTGTTCCTGAGAACGGAGTCTTGGCCATTTTACCCATGAGGCATGGTTCGCACGTGTCAAATGATTTGTAATCAAGCGACTCTAAAAGTCCATCAGCATGGAGCTTCTTCATGCGTTTGACACCTATGTGACCAAGGCGGCAGTTCCACAAGTATGTGGGACTATCATTATCAACCTTGCATCTTTTGGTACTCGCACTATGAACATGTGTAGCATTACGCTCGAGATTCATTAAGAATAAACCATTCACCATCGGAGCATGACCATAAAACATATCTCTCATATAAATAGAACAACCATTATTCTCGGATTTAAATGAGTAGCCATCTCGTATTAAATGAGATCCTGATACAATGTTCATGCTCAAACTTGGCACTAAATAACAATTATTGAGGTTTAAAACTAATCCCGTAGGTAAATGAAGAGGTAGCGTGCCGACGGCGATCACATCGACCTCGGAACCATTCCCGACGCGCATCGTCACCTCGTCCTTCGCCAGTCTCCGCTTATTCCGCAGCTCCTGCTTTGAGTTACAAATGTGAGCAACTGCACCGGTATCAAATACCCAGGAGCTACTACGAGTACTGGTAAGGTACACATCAATTACATGTATATCACATATACCTTTCGTTTTGCCGGCCTTCTTGTCCGCTAAGTATTTGGGGCAGTTCTGCTTCCAGTGACCACTTTCCTTGCAATAAAAGCACTCAGTCTCGGGCTTGGGTCCATTCTTTGGCTTCTTCCCGGCAGCTTGATTGCCGGGCGCGGCAACTCCCTTGCCGTCCTTCTTGAAGTTCCTTTTACCCTTGCCCTTCTTGAACTTAGTGGTTTTATTGACCATCAACACTTGATGTTCCTTCTTGACTTCTACCTCTGCTGATTTCAGCATAGCAAATACTTCAGGAATGGTCTTTTCCATCCCCTGCATATTGAAGTTCATCACAAAGCTCTTGTAGCTCGGTGGAAGCGACTGAAGGATTCTGTCAATGACCGCGTCATCTGGGAGATTAACTCCCAGCTGAGTCAAGCGGTTATGTAACCCAGACATAGTGAGTATGTGCTCACTGACAGAACTATTTTCCTCCATCTTATAGCTGAAGAATTTGTCGGAGACTTCATATCTCTCGACCCGGGCATGAGCTTGGAAAACCATTTTCAGCTCTTCGAACATCTCATATGCTCCGTGTCTCTCAAAACGCTTTTGGAGCCCCGGCTCTAAGCTGTAAAGCATGCCGCACTGAACGAGGGAGTAGTCATTGGTACGTGCCTGCCAAGCGTTCATAACGTCTTGTTCTGCAGGGAGAACATGTGCATCACCTAGCGGTGCTTGTAGGACATAATCTTTCTTGGAAGCTATGAGGATGATCCTCAGGTTCCGGACCCAGTCCGTATAGTTGCTGCCATCGTCTTTCAGCTTGGTTTTCTCTAGGAATGCGTTGAAGTTGAGGACTACGTTGGCCATTTGATCTACAAGACATATTGTAAATATTTTAGACTAAGTTCATGACAAATAAGTTCATCTAATCAAATTATAATGAACTCCCACTTAGATAGACATCCCTCTTCTAGTCATCTAAGTATAACATGATCTGAGTTAGCTAGGCCGTGTCCGATCATCACGTGAGACGGACTAGTCAACGTCGGTGAACATCTTCATGTTGATCGTATCTTCTATACGACTCATGCTCGACCTTTCGGTCTTCTGTGTTCCGAGGCCATGTCTGTACACATGCTAGGCTCGTCAAGTCAACCTAAGTGTTTGCATGTGTAAATCTGTCTTACACCCGTTGTATGTGAACGTTAGAATCTATCACACCCGATCATCACGTGGTGCTTCAAAACAACGAACTGTCGCAACGGTGCACAGTTAGGGGGAACACTTTCTTGAAATTATTATGAGGGATCATCTTATTTACTACCGTCGTTCTAGGTAAACAAGATGCAAAACATGATAAACATCACATGCAATCAAATAATAATAGTGACATGATATGGCCAATATCACATAGCTCCTTTGATCTCCATCTTGGGGCTCTATGATCACCTTGTCACCGGCATGACACCATGATCTCCATCATCACGATCTCCATCATTGTGTCTCCATGAAGTTGCTCGCCAACTATTACTTCTACTACTATGGCTAACGTGTTTAGCAATAAAGTAAAGTAATTTACATGGCGTTTCTCAATGACACGCATGTCATACAAAAAATAAAGACAACTCCTATGGCTCCTGCCAGTTGTCATACTCATTGACATGCAAGTCGTGATTCCTATTACAATAGCATGAACATCTCATACATCACATATAGATCATTCATCATTCATCACAACTTTGGCCATATCATATCACAAAGCACTTGCTGCAAAAACAAGTTAGACGTCCTCTAATTGTTGTTGCAAGTTTTACGTGGCTGAAATAGGATTCTAGCAAGAATGTTTTCTTACCTACGTGAAAGCCACAACGTGATTTGTCAACTTCTATTTACCCTTCATCAGGACCCTTTTCATCGAATCCGCTCCAACTAAAGTGGGAGAGACAGACACCCGCCAGCCACCTTATGCAACTAGTGCATGTTAGTCGGTGGAACCGGTCTCACGTAAGCGTACGTGTAAGGTTGGTCCGGGCCGCTTCATCCCACAATACCGTTGAAGCAAGATAAGACTAGTAGCAGCAAGAAAGTTGACAACATCAACGCCCACAACAAATTGTGTTCTACTCGTGCAAGAGAACTACGCATAGACGTAGCTCATGATGCCACTGATGGGGAACGTTGCAGAAAACAAAAATTGTCCTACGGTTTCACCAAGATCCATCTAGGAGTTCATCTAGCAACGAGTGATTGGATTGCATCTACATACCTTTGTAGATCACGCGCAGAAGCGTTCAAAGAACGGGGATGAGGAAGGCGTACTCGACGTGATCCAAATCACCGGAGATCCTAGCGCCGAACGGACGGCACCTCCGCGTTCAACACACGTACGATCAGCGTAACGTCTCCTTCTTCTTGATCCAGCAAGGGGGAAGGAGAGGTTGAGGAAGATGGCTCCAGCAGCAGCACGACGGCGTGGTGGTGATGGAGCTGCAGTACTCTGGCAGGGCTACGCCAAGCACTATGGAGGAGGAGGAGGTGTTGGAGAGGGAGAGGGAGGCACCAAAGGCAAGGGTAAGAAGTCCTCCATCTCCCCACTATATATAGGAGGGCCAAGGGGGGGGGGCGCCGGCCCTAGGAGATCTAATCTCCTAGGGGGGTGCGGCCAAGGGGAGGAATCCCTCCTCCCCAAGGCACCTAGGAGGTGCCTTCCCCTCCTAGGACTCTTCCTCCCTTGAAACCCTAGGCGCATGGGCCTCTTGGGGCTGGTGCCCTTGGCCCATGTAGGCCAAGGCGCAGCCCCTACAGCCCATGTGGCCCCCCGGGACAGGTGGCCCCACCCGGTGGACCCCCGGGACCCCTCCGGTGGTCCCGGTACAATACCGGTGACTCCGAAACTTGTCCCGATGCCCGAAATAGCACTTCCTATATATAATTCTTTACCTCTGGACCATTCCGGAACTCCTCGTGACGTCCGGGATCTCATCCGGGACTCCGAACAACATTCGAGTTACTGCATATACATATCCCTACAACCCTAGCGTCACCGAACCTTAAGTGTGTAGACCCTACGGGTTCGGGAGACATGTAGACATCACCGAGATCGCTCTCCGGTCAATAACCAACAACGGGATCTGGATACCCATGTTGGCTCCCACATGCTCCTCGATGATCTCATCGGATGAACCATGATGTCGAGGATTCAAGCAACCCCGTATACAATTCCCTTTGTCAATCGGTATGTTACTTGCCCGAGATTCGATCGTCGGTATCCCAATACCTCGTTCAATCTCTTTACCGGCAAGTCACTTTACTTGTACCGTAATGCATGATCCCGTGACCAGATACTTGGTCACTCTGAGCTCATTATGATGATGCATTACCGAGTGGGCCCAGTGATACCTCTCCGTCATATGGAGTGACAAATCCCAGTCTTGATCCAGGTCAACCCAACAGACACTTTCGGAGCTACCCGTAGTATACCTTTATAGTCACCCAGTTACGTTGTGACGTTTGGTATACCCAAAGCACTCCTACGGTATCCGGGAGTTACACGATCTCATGGTCTAAGGAAAAGATACTTGACATTGGAAAACTCTAGCAAACGAACTATACGATCTTATGCTATGTTTAGGATCGGGTCTTGTCCATCACATCATTCTCCTAATGATGTGATCTCGTTATCAATGACATCCAATGTCCATAGTCAGGAAACCATGACTATCTGTTGATCAACGAGCTAGTCAACTAGAGGCTTACTAGGGACATGTTGGTGTCTATTATTCACACATGTATTACGATTTCCGGATAATACAATTATAGCATGAATAAAGACAATTATCATGAACAAGGAAATACCAAAATGATTTCAAATTAATTTTTCTCCAATTTTCTATTGTAGGGAATCATTTTACCCTATTTTCCATGTATTTTGTTTTTGAAGAAAAATAATTTGAATAAAACTCAAATAAATCCAAATTGAAAATTTATTCCAAAAGGACTTTGAAATTGATCATTTGAAACTCCCAACTCATATTTCATATAATTTGAAGAAGTCATTTTATCTTCGCTCATGAAAATCATTGAGTTGCATAAAGTTTCAGAGTTGGAAATATTCTCAAATGGAATTCAAATATTTTCAACACCCCTTGTCATTTACATAAATGGAAGAAGTCATGTCATCTTCTCTCCAGGGTTTTGTGATGAAAAGAATTTGAATTCACGGAGATCATAAAAGCAGAAAAGTTTGAGAAAGTCCTTTTATTACCTCTCATTTAACTTTTAAAAAGTTTCGAATTTCACTCAATCAATCACGCAACAATCAAGCAATAAATCAATCTATCTATTTATTATAACATTCCAAAATTTAGAATTTTGGGATGTTACATATATAGAGTTGGAGTTGCGTCGGAGGGCATCCAGGGGGCCCACGAGGTAGGGGGCGCCCCCCACCCTCGTGGACAGGGTGTGGTCCCCCCTGGTCTTCATCTTTAGCAAGGATTTTTATTATTTTTTCTAAAATGTTCTGTCGAGTTTCAGGTCATTCCGAGAATATTTGTTTTTTGCACATAAAACAACACCATGGCAATTCTGCTGAAAACAGCGTCAGTCCGGGTTAGTTCCATTCAAATCATACAAGTTAGAGTCCAAAACAAGGGCGAAAGTGTTTGGAAAAGTAGATACGACGACGTATCATGGCCCCCTGATGTTTTTAGCGTATAAGAGTATATATAGGTGAAAGAAGTACGTCAGTGGAGCTCCGTGGGGCCCACGAGGGTGGGGGGCGCACCTACCCCCTGGGCGCACCTTCCTATCTCGTGAAAGCCCCGCGGAGTTCCAGACTTCCACTCGAAGTCTCCTGGTTTGCATTTGTTCCAAGAAATATCCCCGCGAAGGTTTCGTTCCGTTTGGATTATGTTTGATATTCCTTTTCTGCGAAACACTGAAATAGGCAAAAAAACAGAAACTGGCACTGGGCCTCCGGTTAATAGGTTAGTCCCAAAAATAATATAAAAGAGCACATTCAAGCCCATTAAACATCCAAAACAAATAATATAATAGCATGGAACAATCAAAAATTATAGATACATTGGAGACGTATCAACCCATATCTTTTGCCGGGGGTGCCCGGAACCCCTTCCGGTGACCCGATATGTACCCGGTGCCTCCGGAACACTTACAGTGTTCGAATACCATCATCCTATAAATCAATATTTACCGCTCGACCATTTTGAGATTCCTCCTCATGTACGTGATCTCATCCGAACAACATTCGGTCACCAAATCACATTACTCATATAATACTATATCATCGTCAAACGTTAAGCATGCGGACCCTACGGGTTTGAGAACTATGTCGATAACCAATAGTGGAACCCGGATGCCCATATTGGCTCCTACATATTCTAGGAAGATCTTTATTGATAGAACCATTATGACAACATACATAATTCCCTTTGTCCATCGGTATGTTACTTGCCCGAGATTCGATCGTCGGTATCTTTATACCTAGTTCAATCTCGGTACCGGCAAGTCTCTTTACTCGTTCCATAATACCTCACCTCGTGACTAACTCCTTAGTCATTTGCTTGCAAGATTATGATGTGTATTACCGAGAGGGCCCAGAGATACCTCTCCGATACTCATAGTGACAAGTCCCAATCTATGCCAACTCAACAAACACCTTCGGAGATACCTATAGAGCATCTTTATAATCACCCAATTACGTTGTGACGTTTGATGGCACACAAGGCATTCCTCCGGTATCCGAGAGTTGCATAACCTCATAGTCGAAGGAATATGTATTTGACATGAAGAAAGCAATATCAATAAAACTGAACAATCATTATGCTAAGCTAATGGATGGGTCTTATACATCACATCATTCTCCTAATGATGTGATCCTGTAGTCAAATGACAACACATCTCTATGGTTAGGAAACCCTAACCATCTTTATAAAATGAGTTAGTCTAGTAGAGGCTTACTAGGGACATGGTATTTGTTTATGTATTCACACATGTATTTAAGTTTCCGGTCAATACAATTCTAGCTTGAATAATAAACCTTTATCATGATTTAGGAAATATAACAATAACCATTTTATTATTGCCTCTAGGGCATATTGCCATCAATCTCCCACTTGCACTAGAGCAATAATCTAGTTCACATCGCCATGTGATTAACACCCAAAGAGTACCAAGGTGTGATCATGTTTTGCTTGTGAGAGAAGTTTAGCCAACGGGTCTGCCACATTCAGATCCGTATGTATTTTGTAAATTTCTATGTCTACAATGCTCTGCATGGAGCTACTCTCACTGGTGCGCGTCGGTCCTAAACAAACGGTTTAAAACCCCTTTCCATGACGACATTTGGAACCGTCACCAAGTGAGTGTGGGCGATAGGGGCGTCCTTCCCACACGACCCAGAAAGTGTCGGGGATAGGGCCCCTACAATACTCCTACTCGTTTCTGCTCACATTGCCATCGTAGTCGGTATTCTGTGGTGCTACGTCTACGATGCGCGGCCCATCATAAATGGTTCACTATTATAGAACATGTATGATGAGCCGCCCATAACAAACGGTTCACCGTTAAGAAGATTAGCTAATCGTCGTACGAGTGTCGGACAAGATTACGAAACATCGAACCATCGTAACATCATCGTACACGACAACTATCGCACACGCTATTATGTGGTGCAACGTTTATGATGCATACTTCATCAGAAATAGTTCATGGTTTCAAATCTTGTATGATAAGGCAACTAACACAAATGTTTAGTTTACCCGCACCGTTTGTGATATTGTCTGACATCGCACACGCTTTGCAAACGGCAACTGTGTGCATGCTTGCACATGTTTCCTCTCTGTGAATTGTCTCCGATTATGGTGCATATCGCAAACATTTGTGTTTTACCAAACGTGTGTGCCGTAACAACCTAGAGAGCGTAATTCTCACCGTAATTTAATTGCTGCTTTTCCAAATTGTACCGGATTTGGATTTGGATTTGAATGTATGCTACAACTTTATTCATATCCATCAGGTTCAAATAACCAATGCATTATTTGACTCATAGGTAAATATGTTCAAGAATTACATAAGTACAAAATAAAGAATGATGAACCATAGTTGTATACTTGTACTATTAAAGACGGTAAAGAAAGAGGTGAAATATATTCTGGTTGCTAAACAAGGTGAAGTGGAATGCCCATATTGTGCCCTCCTCCATGCAGAAGGCACACATAGGGATGGCAATGGGTCGGGTTTGGGGCGGGTGGAGCTGGTCCAAATCCAACCCATGACCCATCTTTCTACCCTCTGCACATCCACCAAATTAGCCATGGGCACAACTTGTGCCCATGCCCAAACCCGCCGGATACCCACATACCCATGGAGCTCCATGGTCATAGAAAATTTAGCATGAAGCCTTCCCAAACATCAAATTAACTCATCATCATTCACTCACAAATGACAACATAAGCTACATGCATAAGTAGGTAACAAGTAATATGATGAGTCCTTCAGTGTGACATACCAGCGCTTGATTCTGCAGCATATAGCTCATGGCACAAGTTGCATATTTCCTGCCATTTCCCATTAATTCATTCTTTCTACTATCACTGGCATATGGCCCCACATGTCATATGGGTATCCATTGGATATCCATGGAGCACAAACTATAACCATGCCCAACCCGGCTATTCGTGGGTATCCATATCCACGGACCCATGGGCAGAAATGTTCTCCATACCCTTGCCCAACCGGGTCGGGTATCCAGATCCATGGATAAAATTGCCATCCTCAGGCACGGACGACTCTAGTCCAACCCCCTGTGATGGCCGACCGCCCATCCTTCACGGTCTTCATGAAAACATCTAGATAATCATCATGTTCTGGTAGAAATACTTTAACCTTTGCATGCCCACCAATCATGTAGTTTGAGCAGTAATCTTGAGTAAACTGCTTTGGAAACCACTGCAGAGGAAAAAGATTCAGACATTGTCATCTAACACAATTCATTATGGGCAGTAAAAAGAAGGCTGTAGAGTTCTTACTTACCATCCTGCAGTTCGCTATTGTCTTGGATAAAGTGTAAACAAATAGTTTAATTTCCATATTTGGACCCATTTTACTAGCAATCTTTATCAGCTTCCTCACTTGATGCTGGTTCATCGATATCTCATTGCCCCATACGCAGAAAGGGTCAAAACGCGGATCTTTACCAATGATATATGTACCTAAAAGCACCAAGTTAATATTAGAAGTTAAACAACAATTGCACAATGATGTAGTACAACACTATTTTATAATATGTCTATATACATCCGTATGTGGTAGTACATTTGAAATCTCTAAAAGGACAAATAGTTAGGAACGGAGGGAGTATCTTATAACATCCAATATACTCACATATTAGATGAATTAACATCTTATATTATGGGCCGGAAGGAGTTTAATTCATTCTTACAAATTATCTGCTGCTGTATCCACATGTTACAATTAGTTTGAGCTAGTTTGGGCTCAAATAGCCCTAAAGTATATCTAAACAAGAGGGCTAGTTTGAGCTAGTTGCATCTATAACCCACCCAAAAAACTAGTATCCAACCCAAGGGATGCTAATTGGAGCTAGTTCTCCTAGTGCATTTATTGTCAATCTAACCCTGCCATCCAAACAACTCTTTGGATGGAGTTAGTTCAGGGTTAGTAATGAGCTAGAAACTAACTCTAACCTCTAGCTAAGTTGAGTAGCCAAACAGGGTTGTGTTGTTGCTGTTGTTGTTGCTGCTGCTCTTCTACGTATATCTAGACATCATTAGAACATTAATGTAACACTCTTCCTTATTGCTATGTAGCCTAGGATTGCATATTTAGACATTAAGTACAGTGCATGTTGCTATGTAGCCTCAGATATATTACATACGACCCTAGTTAACCTAAGGAAAAATGGGTTGCAGATATATTCAGTTAGAAGTCCGATTCACCGATTAGTCCCTTATTAGCTGCCGACCTATATGGTACCAGCTACCGATATCCTGAATAGTGAGCATATATAAGCCATGGGATGAAACTAACCTCGATGGAAAACAACAGTTGTTCCCAAAATTGTCCCATGTAGGTACATCAAGAAGCATGTTAAGCACAACAGGCTAAACATCAACCAAAATTACACATGGCAGACAAAATAATCTCCAAAAGATAGCTTCAGTGTGCAGGTTTAAGCATGCTAGTAAATCAAAACAAATGGAAAGGTGTGCTAACTGCAACGGGCCAAACATTTAACAACAAGCAAACATGGTCATTCAAACTGGTATTGTGCCGGTCTAAGTACACTGGTTATGGTTAAATAAAAATGGAAAGGCGTGTTAACTACAAGATGCAACAACCAAATGTAGTCACTCATAGTGGTATTGTTGAAACTGGTACTGATGAAATTGAACTGCACAGTTCATACTTGCACATATAGAACATCACGTTGTGAATAACTGGAATAAACAAGGCATACTACGAACAACCAAAGATAGCATTTGAAACTGAACATATGCTAACCACAAACAACCGAACAATCAAAAAACTTTAAAAGAGGCATATGCTAGCTATAACAGGTTTAACAGCAAGCAAATATATGCATTCCTATCGGTATGTTTAAAACTGGATTGATGAAATGTACTGCACAGTAAATAATTGCACATATAGAGCATCACATTGTGAACAACTGAAATAAACAAGTCATACTGCAAACAACCAGATATAGAAATTAAAACTGGACATATTCTCACTACACTACAAAAGGGACTCGACAAAACAAATCATGGGTTTCCCCCCATGAAGAGGCACAACAAAACAAATCATGGGTTTCCTCACTTGTCATGAATGGGCTCGTTCCCGTGGGAAGAGCATGGACCCTAGATGCGCTCCATGTTGTCGCAGATGGGATCCTTCCCCTTGGAAGAGCACGGCTGTAGGGTGCCCTCCCTGATGTCGCATACGGGCGCTTTCCCCTTGGAAGAGCAGATGGGCTCTTTCCCCTTGGAAGAGCCGGAGAGGGTGCCCTCCTCGTGGTCGCCGTCGATGAGGTCTGACTTGGAAGCTGTGGATCCCAAGCCAGCGTCGCAGAACATGTCCTTCAGAAATGACAAAAGGGGCTCGATGGCGATGTAGAATGGCAAATTGTTCACAGCGAGCCAGAGGAGATCAGTGGCGGGGCCATGGATGAGATCGACGGCGGTTGAACCCGAGGGTTGGGGGTGGGCCACTTAACCTATGACACAGCCCACCTCAGGGCTCCGCTGCCGATGACCTCGATGTCGTAGCCGGTGGATGAGACATGCCCACATACTCTAGCCCGCTGCTTGAGTGCCTGCCGCCAGTAATGGTCGTCAGCTTCCTCGGTGATGTCGGGCGAAGAGATGGCTATACACCTCTTTTGGGCTAGTCGCTCCTCGAGCTCCACGGGAAGCATAGCCGGGCTTAGGCTGCGACGCTCTGGAGTGGGGGATGGGGATCTGTGGGAAAGGGGGCGTTTGGCAGGCGTCATCTAAGAAACTCAGGGCAGCCTGGGTATGGAGATCGTTGGGTAAGTTGCACGAGCAAACCGGCAGATGTTGACAATGGAGGCCTTGCAGCGGCGGCAGCGGCGGCGGGGACTTTGCTAGGGTTTCGAGCGAGGGAGGGTGTGTGTGTGCGCGCGCGCACTCCCGAGGAGGCTTTGGTGTGTGTGTGTGTGTGGAGGGGGGGGGGTGTTTGAGGAAATGACACGGGTACTAAAAATTTTACTACGCGGGAGTCAAAGGCGGGAGTGAAATGTCGGGCTATTGAAAATTTTGATGATAGTGCATCGCACATGGTCCGGAGATAACAACCATGTGTTATGAAACAAAAAAACCCTCTAGGCGGGCCGATATTTTGTAGGGATGCAGGCGGGATTGGGAACAAGAAACATCGCACACGGTCTGGAGATAACAACCGTGTGTTCTGAAACAGAAAACCCCTCGAGGTGGGCATATATTTTTGAGAGGGGGAGCCTCGTGGAGCCCAATGTACTGTGCGGATGTGTGTGTGACAGGTGCACCGGCGTGGCACATGGTTAGTTTGAGTGAACCGTGTCTGTTGCGTCATCCGACTTGTCTAACGTTCATAAATTTGGCGAAAAATGACGCGGGAGAGGGTCAGAACACGAACACACTTGCATGTGGACCAAATTTATGTATCAAAAGGGTGGTTTGGTTTTCAAATACCAAATGCGGCTTCGATGTGGCACCTCTGTCGCAAAGTGCATGGTATTGCTTGCCCCCACCTCCCCCACTACTAGAGAAAAGCCTAGCAGTAGCGCGCGTTTTGGGTGTATCAGTAGCGTGGGCGCCCGCGCTACTGATACGGCGCCACAACTAAATTGTAGCAGTAGCGCATGTATAACCCTCACTACTACTACTTCTGATAGCAGTAGCGTGGTTGATGCCCGTGCTACTACTACTTAGCTGTAGCACGGGTCAAGGCCCCGCGCTACTACTAACTAATTGGGAATAAAAATAAATAAATTCCATCCATGGTTGCTGTTACTAGTCTTCATCGTCCTCTCCAACCATGGCTGCTGCTCGTCCTGGAGGGGATGAAGTTGTCCATGGTGATGGTGGCTCCCTACCCAACTCATTCCCGCACCTCTCATATCCTGCTGCTACAAAAGAAGAGGAAATTATTTGGATGAGGAAGATAGAGATAGAGAGGAGTAGGAGGAGGAACTCAGTGGTGGCCGCCAAAGTTGGAGCCTACGCTCGAAACCTAGATGAAGCTGCTCGTGCTCGTCCTGCTGCTTCTGCTGCCGCTCTTCCTCCTCATCGTCCTCCTCCGCATCTGTAACATCCCAAAATTCTAAATTTTGGAATGTTATAATAAATAGATAGATTTGATTGATTGTTTGATTGATTGTCTGAAAGTGAGTGAATTCGAAACTTTCTGAAAGTTAAATGAGAGGGAATAAAAGGACTTTCCCAAACTTTCATATTTGCTTTCTGATCTCCATGAATTCAAATTCTTTTCAACACAAAAACCCTTGAGTGAAGATGATATGACTTCTTCCATTTAAAAATGAAAAGGGTGTTTGAAAAATATTTGAATTCCATTGGGAAATATTTTTCCAATTCATAAACTTCATGCAGCTCAATGATTTTCATGAGAGAAGATAAAATGACTTCTTCAAAAAAATTATGAAATATGAGTTGGGAGTTTCAAAGGATCAATTTCAAGTCCTTTTGGAATTAATTTTAAATTTGGATTTATTTGAGTTTTATTCAAATTATTTTTCTCCAAAAATAAAATATATGGAAATTAGGGCAACATGATTCCCTACTTTAGAAAATTGGAGAAAAATTAATTTGAAATCATTTTGGTATTTTTAAAATGATTTTTGTTGGATTTTAATAGACCAGTAGCACTCTTTGTTTTATCTGAATTTGTGTATATTTTATTTAATGCTAGAAAAATGTTCATGTTGAAGAAAATCTTTTTCTGAAAATTTTGATATATTATATGCCTATATAATATTTCCATTTAAATTGTTTTATTATTTTTATTTGTCTGGAAATGTTAAAAAAAATTCCCGACTAGGCCGACCCAGCCGAAGCCAGGCCAAGGCCCAGCTCCGCGCCACCTTCCCCATCGTCCCCGACCGGGACTCCTCCCCGGAGTCCGTTGCACCGCCGCCGCCTCCCTAGCCCCTCCTCCACGCCACCTCCTCCCCTCCCTATATATCTGGAGCCCCGGGCCCCGTTTTCGCCTCTCTCTCCACGCCGCCCCGCGCCGCATCTCGCGCCGCCGCCACCGCATCACGCCGCCCGCGTCGTCGGAGCTCGCCGCCGCTGCTGCCTCGCCTGCGCCGTTCCCCACCGCCACTCGCCGCTGCCCGCGCCGCCCTCCGCTGCCTCGCCGCGCGCCGCCTCACCTCGCGTCGCCTCGCTCCTCGCCGACACTCGCTGCCGCGGGAAGCCGCCGGAGATCCGCCCCCGGTTTTCCGACGGAAAACCGCCCCGAACCGGTATAAGAACCGCCCTGTCCGGTTTTTTTAGGTTTTCGTTTTAGTAGACGGTTTTTCTTTTAAAAGCCCGATTAGTATATTTAGAGAACGCTCGCTGGTTTAGCCTCTGGAGCAAACGAGTTCATAGTTTAGGGTTCAGGAGTGAACGTTCGTAAATTAGTATTTTTTCTTTTTCTGTTATTTCGGCCAGGGACCTAACCATAGTGTTTTATTTACAGATTAGTCCCTCTATTTCAAATGACTATAACTTTTTACTCTTTAGTCCAAATTCAACGAAACCAACGCCCACGTCTTCGTTACGATCTCCTCTATCCATTAGTCCAACTCAAACATGTTTTTGAAAAGTTTAAAAATTGAATTAGATCAGATTTGAATTCAAACTTCGTTTGATCATAACTTGAGTTTCGTAGCTCCGTCCGAGTTGATTCTTTTTGCAAATCGAAGCGCTTGACCTAAACATTCTAATAAGGCCAAATTCATATAATTTTGGTACTGTTAGAAATTGTTTCATGTTGCAAGAGTTATTTTCTTGGTTTTGATGTTTCCGAATCGTCTTCTTCGTTCTTTTTGATCTTTTGAGTGATTGCTTATGTGTGGTTACTATTGCTTGCTTACGATAGATTGACCGGAGTGTGACGAGTAGAGCTATCAAGAGTTTTGAGTGTGAATCATCTCCATCAACATTGCTGGAAAGTTCACACTTTGATCATACCTTTTCTACAACCCAGTTTTATTGCATTAGATCGATCTTCACACATTGCATGATTAGGATCTAATTAAACTGTGGGATGGGAAGTGGATGAGGTAGTACCTATTACCTGTATTATTATGGAACCTTTGGGAGTTACTTCTACGTTTGCTTATTATGCCATGCTATGCTAGTAGACGTGGATTGGGTGAGTGATATCCATGACAGATGTGCGTTTGTTAATTTCAAATGGTTTACTTAAGGTGGCAACTTAAATACACATCTGGGTGGATTGAGGCACCTGATGTCTATCGGGACTTGCCTGTTTTTATTTCGGACCGCCACCCAGGCTCAAAGGGATCATAAGATCATTCATACTAGAAACTTCCGTGTGCAGCCACAAGCCATTATGGGCTTTGGCATAGTTGACTAAGTTGTGCGAACTCTTACGGGTAGACTAGCAGATGTAGGGGAAAGTAGGTGTACCGGTCTACCCACATGTAAGGTGCTAGCGCTTCTGAAAGACTGTGTCTCGGTCATCCGTCTTCTCAAACACCCTGTAGTGCGAGAAACCAAACGAAGGCGATCGAGTCTTGTGGGGAAAAGTGCGCAAACCTCTGCAGAGTGTATAAACTAATCATGGTTAGTCATGTCCCTGGTTATGGACATCTTGAGTATCTAGTTCTTGGATTATCCTGTTGATCTCATCACGTTACTTTAAATGAATATTGTTGGGTTTTGATGATGTTACTTAATTGGGATTGAGAATGCTGTCAACCATTCTCAATGTTCAACAACCACCATGATAGTTAAATAAAATTTATTCCTTTGCAGTAGGGAAAAATTGGCTTTACGCAAAAACCTTATAACCATAGAGCTTTTCCAACAGCCAAATATGCATGTAGTGATAGCCATTGTTCATCATTCTCTATGGTGTGAATTTGCCAGTACAGTCAATGTACTGACCCTCTATGGCTGCAACGTCTCATGTTGCAGGATTATCTTACGACGAGTAAGTGATACGTTAGGGTTACGATTTCTACACTCAACTTTGCCGTTGGTGTTGATGGGAATCCACAACCTTGTTGCTTCCGCTATATGGATTGAGGTAATAGTATTCACGTTACTTTATACATGTGATTTACCTCTGTTATAAATCCTTCGAGTACTGTGTGTGTCAGCATACCGATCTAGGGATGACACTTAAGCACAGAGACTTGATCCATTTGGGTCAGGTCGCTACAAGATGGTATCAGAGTACATGTTGACTGTAGGACGTGACCCTAGAAACTGGCAAGCCCATAGCAAAGACTTTTCTCTACAACTTTCCCTTTCAAAAAGATCTTTTACCTCTCTTCTCTTCTAAGTTTATTCAAAATTTCCCTTTAGTGAAACCATACCCTTTTCCCTTTTGACCACTCGAAGATTCGACTGATGAGACCACTCCAAGAAGTACAGGATATCAGACCAGTAAGACCATTCGGAACGAAGAGGATTTTACCATACATTATGATAATGGAAACTACAACGGTTGAAGACCGAAGACAAGTAGAATTTGAAGGCTCTAAAGAATTTCCAGATTTGTGTGACCTAGGAAGGCAACCCTTATGGAACTTGGCAGACTATGGAAGTTGTCAATGCCCGAAATCAAGGTGTGTTGGAGAAAGACCAGAACATGGAGAATTGAGAACTCAAAGTTTTGTCAAGAAAACCCTAAGGTAGGAGATATCAACTATGGAAGATAGCTCATAGCAATGACAAGGGCAGAAACACGATTATCCGTGATGTCATCGCCACTGATACTATGGTCACCGAGCTGAGCTAAGCATGCATTTCTTCGGAAGGATTGGATGGTAGAAGGTTGGTGGAGCACCTAACAGTAAGATGAAGTTTTAACCTTAGCTGGTGTATCGCCAGGATCTGGAGTAGTACATCAAGAGGTTTAAAATGGAGCTCCAGGAAGTCGTATTAGACAAGGAAGTATTTCATGAGGAACTCAGGATCCTGAAAATGAGAGTAGCCAAGCTGGAGGAGCTACAACCCCGAGATACCGGAGTATTGTCAGGAACTGAAGGACAGTATGACCATGGTTCATGCCAAGGATGTTGAAACCAGAAGTTTGAAATGCAACTCCAGAATATTAAAGGATGTTGCGAGGGACTTCGCGTCAATAGAGATGATCTGGCAAAAGGATTTGAGAAAGACAAGCATGATCGAAAGAAGCCATCGAAGACAGGAACAAGACTTGAAGAGTTTGGCGACGTTGACCTTAGAAGACCAAACCCCCGTTATATACCTATGTTAGATGCGACGATTGTGAGCTGTCATTTGTTTGTTGTTTTTCGACAGCCACAACAAAAATCTGCCTTTTCAAAACTGTTGTTTGCATTGTGTGTATCCCTCTCTATCTCTCTTATCTCACCCCAAAACCCACATGGACCCAATAGAGGATGAATGGAGATGAGCTTGTATTTTCTGGACCGATGAGTCAGTTGGAGATGGACCGATGGATTCAGAACATGGAGGATCACATGGAGAATAACCCTATAGTTGGACATGATATGACCCAGCATGCTCTTCTGTGCTTTGAAAGAGGTGCTGCTACTTGGTGGAGGATGTACCAAACCATGAATGGATGGCAAAGAGTAACCACTTGGAAAGAATTTAAGTTGACTTTGCCAAAGTCTCGGTTTGTGTCCCAGAAGTTGAAGCCTTATGGAAAGGATATGAAGAAACCTTGTGCATGCAAGATTTGTGGAGAAATAGGACACACCCATAAAGAACACAAGGATGAATGCCCTAATTGTGAAGGAAGTCACCCAGTTGAAGAATGCCCAACTAGGCAAATTACTTGTTTCTTGTGTGAAGGGACTACCCACTATCCTGCTCAGTGTCACATTTACCCCATGGGACAACGAACCATCCAGCAGAAGAAAGAAGTAAAGAAAGGAGCCCTTATGGAAATGTTAGAAGAACCCGTGATGAAGGAAGAGGTGGAGGACACGCCCAAAGAAGAACCAATTAAACCCTGCACTAAGTCTTGCTATTCATGTGGAGAAGAAGGACACATCTCCCAAAATTGTTTGAATGCGGATCTAGTAGAATTCCCGACAGAGGAAGTAGAATATGACCCACAGGAAATAGAAGCCATGAATGGCATGGAAAGGTCCAGGAAGAGAAGCAGATTGGATTCCAGGAACAACCTGAGTTGTATCACCTGTTACAAGTGCAAGGAGTCAGGGCACTACCTCAACAATTGCCCAAAAAGGAAGCCAAGGACCCAAGTAGGCTATATAATCACAAGGACACCTCGAATCTTCCCAGAAGTAATATGTTTCCATTGTAATGAAGCAGTGCACTTTGCCAGAGAATGCCCCAAGGAGAAGGAAACTTGTGCTAGATAGTTGAGTTTGCAACAGAAGTAATGGAGTAGTGGAAGTGAGAACATTTTCTTGAGGTGTTGAGTTGAGACATGTAATGGAAAAGCAAGAGATTGTAATTAATTGAGAGTGAATAAAGTTAGCATCGTTGGTACTGATATGGATCTTATGAGTTGTTACTCTATGAAGAAGAATTTTGACCCTTTTGAGGATAAGAGAAATATGGTCTATGGAAGATTCGTGCATTTTAAGGGTGGTAGTACCCTGTAAGAACCGTTGACCCCTGGAAAAGACAAGGATACTCCACTGAGTGGATTTCGGACAAAATGAATATGAGTTTTGTCTCGATATGTGTGATGCCCCAAGAGTATGTGGGATGAAGTTGGAGACCGTCAGTTGTTTGGATCAAATGTGATCAAGGAGTCAGAAGAGAATGTTCAAGATAGACTGAAGGTAGCTCAGTCCAGGCAAAAGAGTTGTGCAGACTCAAAACTCAAGGAGGTAGTCTACGAAATTGGAGACAGAGCATGTCTTCGTGTGACCCCTCTGCGAGGAGTTAAACGAATTGGAGTTAAGGGACAATTAGCCCCGAGATTTGTAGGACCATACCGAGTTTTGGAGCGTATGGGAGGAGTGGCCAACAAGTTGGAGTCACCCGAAGGACTGTCAGGAGTTCATGATGTGTTTCACATTTCCCAGTTGAAGAAGTGCCATGCAGAGATGGCCAATATTCCCCTGTAAGGACGCTTGACCGCGGAAAGGATAATGATGTTCCACGAAGTAGAGTATGGACTTCATAAGTATAAGTTTTTATCTCGGTATGTGGAATAACCCACGAGGATGAAGAGATGAAGTACTATTGGATATAAAGGAGGTATGATGTTGGTAATATGGAGCAATGGCAACCCCATGACAAGTCTTAGTACTCACGTCTTAGTTTGGTGCCAATAGAAGGAAGGAAGACAGTACAATTTGATGGATTTAAGAATACTAGGAATTTGGAAGATGGAATAATGATAGGTTGCCCAGAGGATAAGTTCAAGGTTTACAAGTGATGAGATGGGCCATAACCCACAGGCCCCAGGACCTGCCAAGAAGCAAGAACACTCTTGCTGAAGGAAAAACCCTGGAAGTGGATATACCTTTGTCGACAGACGATTTTATAGGAGTTTACGCAAAACCTGAGAGTTGTGAAGGAACGATAGATGTTTGTTTGGCTTGCAGAATCAATGGATTTATCCGAACTTGGTTCGTCGACAAGAGAAATTCTGCAATGCTTGTGAGGATGACCGAGTGTTAGAATGCGAGATTCACTAAATCATATACAGGGTAATGATTTGGGTGCGGGATGGATTGATCACCATACCGACTTACTCTTATTATTCGCCTTGCTATATGGGATGGTAAATCTGAGTGACTTACCTATAGTGGAGAGACGATGATCAAAACCTTGTTTAAGCCTTAGAATGGTATAGGTATTTTTCCATTGTACATGGCAGCTTTTTGCCAATCGTAGGTTATACGGTGAGGATCAACCCAGACCCATTTCCTGCAGGAGAAACCCTAAATTGTTGACCACCATGAGATATCGATAGTTGTTTAGTTTTGGCGCCCGACCCATCAGCTAAGAAGACCCAATCTCGGAATAACCTTACCAAGAGGAAAGGACAGAAGAATTGAGGAAAAGGTTATGCCACTACCAGAAGAGCTCAGAGAAGGAATTTGCCGAGAATCTGGGAAGACCGGCCCCGTCAAGAATAAGGATGGAGTATATGAGTATTGATGGGACCGTAACCATGTTTCTAAGGGTGGTAGCACCCCAGACCCCTTTGATGATCGATGGATTTTGAGGAGACCCCCAAACCCTAACTTTTTCTTGCTAGCCTCTCCGAATCTCGAGGACGAGATTCATTTTAAGGGTGGTAGGTTTGTAAGATCCCAAAATTCTAAATTTTGGAATGTTATAATAAATAGATAGATTTGATTGATTGTTTGATTGATTGTCTGAAAGTGAGTGAATTTGAAACTTTTTGAAAGTTAAATGAGAGGGAATAAAAGGACTTTCCCAAACTTTCATATTTGCTTTCTGATCTCCATGAATTCAAATTCTTTTCAACACAAAAACCCTTGAGTGAAGATGATATGACTTCTTCCATTTAAAAATGAAAAGGGTGTTTGAAAAATATTTGAATTCCATTGGGAAATATTTTTCCAATTCATAAACTTCATGCAGCTCAATGATTTTCATAAGAGAAGATAAAATGACTTCTTCAAAAAAATTATGAAATATGAGTTGGGAGTTTCAAAGGATCAATTTCAAGTCCTTTTGGAATTAATTTTCAATTTGGATTTATTTGAGTTTTATTCAAATTATTTTTCTCCAAAAATAAAATATATGGAAATTAGGGTAACATGATTCCCTACTTTAGAAAATTGGAGAAAAATTAATTTGAAATCATTTTGGTATTTTTAAAATGATTTTTGTTGGATTTTAATAGACCAGTAGCACTCTTTGTTTTATCTGAATTTGTGTGTATTTTATTTAATGCTAGAAAAATGTTCATGTTGAAGAAAATCTTTTTCTGAAAATTTTGATATATTATATGCCTATATAATATTTCCATTTAAATTGTTTTATTATTTTTATTTGTCTGGAAATGTTTTAAAAAAAATTCCCGACTGGGCCGACCCAGCCGAAGCCAGGCCAAGGCCCAGCTCCGCGCCGCCTTCCCCATCGTCCCCGACCGGGACTCCTCCCCGGAGTCCGTTGCACCGCCGCCGCCTCCCTAGCCCCTCCTCCACGCCACCTCCTCCCCTCCCTATATATCTGGAGCCCCGGGCCCCGTTTCCGCCTCTCTCTCCACGCCGCCCCGCGCCGCATCTCGTGCCGCCGCCACCGCATCACGCCGCCCGCGCCGCCAGAGCTCGCCGCTGCTGCTGCCTCGCCTGCGCCGTTCCCCACCGCCGCTCGCCGCTGCCCGCGCTGCCCGCGCCGCCCTCCGCCGCCTCGCCGCGCGCGGCCTCGCCTCGCGTCGCCTCGCTCCTCGCCGACGCTCGCCGCCCCGGGAAGCCGCCGGAGATCCGCCGCCGGTTTTCCGAGGGAAAACCTCCCCGAACCGGTATAAGAACCGCCCGGTCCGGTTTTTTAGGTTTTCGTTTTAGTAGACGGTTTTTCTTTTAAAACCCCGATTAGTATATTTAGAGAACGCTCGCTGGTTTAGCCTCTGGAGCAAACGAGTTCATAGTTTAGGGTTCAGGAGTGAACGTTCGTAAATTAGTATTTTTTTTCTTTTTCTGTTATTTCGGCCAGGGACCTAACCGTAGTGTTTTATTTACAAATTAGTCCCTCTGTTTCAAATGACTATAACTTTTTACTCGTTAGTCCAAATTCAGCGAAACCAACGCCCACGTCTTCGTTACGATCTCCTCTATCCATTAATCCAACTCAAACATGTTTTTGAAAAGTTTAAAAATTGAATTAGATCAGATTTGAATTCAAACTTCGTTTGATCATAACTTGAGTTTCGTAGCTCCGTTCGAGTTGATTCTTTTTGCAAATCGAAGCGCTTGACCTAAACATTCTAATAAGGCCAAATTCATATAATTTTGGTACTGTTAGAAATTGTTTTATGTTGCAAGAGTTATTTGCTTGGTTTTGATGTTTCCGAATCGTCTTCTTCGTTCTTTTTGATCTTTTGAGTGATTGCTTATGTGTGGTTACTATTGCTTGCTTACGATAGATTGACCGGAGTGTGACGAGTAGAGCTATCAAGAGTTTTGAGTGCGAATCATCTCCATCAACATTGCAGGCAAGTTCACACTTTGATCATACCTTTTCTACAACCCGGTTTTATTGCATTAGATCCATCTTCACACATTGCATGATTAGGATCTAATTAAACTGTGGGATGGGAAGTGGATGAGGTAGTACCTATTACCTGTATTATTATGAAACCTTTGGGAGTTACTTCTACGTTTGCTTATTATGCCATGCTATGCTAGTAGACGTGGATTGGGTGAGTGATATCCATGACAGATGTGAGTTTGTTAATTTCAAATGGTTTACTTAAGGTGGCAACTTAAATACACATCTGGGTGGATTGAGGCACCTGATGTCTATCGGGACTTGCCTGTTTTTATTTCGGACCGCCACCCAGGCTCAAAGGCATCATAAGATCATTCATACTAGAAACTTCCGTGTGCAGCCACAAGCCATTATGGGCTCTGGCATAGTTGACTAAGTTGTGCGAACTCTTACGGGTAGACTAGCAGATGTAGGGGAAAGTAGGTGTACCGGTCTACCCACATGTAAGGTGCTAGCGCTTCTGAAAGACTATGTCTCGGTCATCCGTCTTCTCAAACACCCTGTAGTGCGAGAAACCAAACGGAGGCGATCGAGTCTTGTGGGGAAAAGTGCGCAAACCTCTGCAGAGTGTATAAACTAATCATGGTTAGTCGTGTCCCCGGTTATGGACATCTTGAGTATCTAATTCTTGGATTATCCTGTTGATCTCATCACGTTACTTTAAATGAATATTGTTGGGTTTTGATGATGTTACTTAATTGGGATTGAGAATGCTGTCAACCATTCTCAATGTTCAACAACCACCATGATAGTTAAATAAAATTTATTCCTTTGCAGTAGGGAAAAATTGGCTTTACGCAAAAACCTTATAACCATAGAGCTTTTCCAACAGCCAAATATGCATGTAGTGATAGCCATTGTTCATCATTCTCTATGGTGTGAATTTGCTAGTACATTCAATGTACTGACCCTCTGTGGCTGCAACGTCTCATGTTGCAGGATTATCTTACGACGAGTAAGTGATACGTTAGGGTTACGATTTCTACACTCAACTTTGCCGTTGGTGTTGATGGGAATCCACAACCTTGTTGCTTCCGCTATATGGATTGAGGTAATAGTATTCACGTTACTTTATACATGTGATTTACCTCTGTTATAAATCCTTCGAGTACTGTGTGTGTCAGCATATCGATCCAGGGATGACACTTAAGCACAGAGACTTGATCCATTCGGGTCAGGTCGCTACAGCATCGGAATCTGCAGAGCCCGTCAAACACGCAAGCCAGTCAGCAATCCCAGGGCCGAAATAGAGGACGTGATGCACGCATCGCGTGGTGGGAGATGAGTCGGCGACGCGCGTCGCTGGAAGCAGAGCTCTCACCGCCACCGTCCTTGGCCAGCTCCGAGGAGCCCCCGTTGGCGTCCCTCTGGATGCCGCCGCCGCCCTCCATGCCGGACCCGGCGGCCCCGGCAGGGAGAGGAGGTCACCGAATTCGGGGAAGGCGCCGAGGTGTGAGATCGGCGGCGACGGTGGGTGAGGATGGGAATCACAGGTGGGAGGAGAAGGGGAATGGGAGAGAGGGGGAGAGTGAGGGAGAGAGGAGGTATTCGGCCGAGGATATGGGGACTTCACCTACCTCGTACTTAGTAGTAGCGAGGGGTATAAAACCACACTACTACTATCAACTTAGTAGTAGCGCGGGTTTATACCACTCGCTACTACTATGGCATGTCCCAGGGTGCACAGTAGAGACCGCTTAGTAGTAGCGAGGGTTAAAAACCCGCGCTACTACTATCAACTTAGTAGTAGCGAGGTGTAAAAACACGCGCTACTAGTAAGTAGCAGTGGCGAGGGGTATATACCCTCCCTACTAGTAAGCGTCTGCCTATAAGGTTTTCCCTAGTAGTGCCCCCTCGTGTCGGCACGAAGAGAATCCTAAGCTATGAATGCATGCCCCCTCCCCCTCAACCAAGGTTCACCAATCAAAGTGCGAAGTAGCTACCAGCCCCCTCCCTCGTGTCGGCACGAAGGGAATCCTAAGCTATGAATGCATGCCCGAAACCGAGGTTTACCGTAGACAAGTGCGAAGTAGCTAGCAGCCCCCCTCCCTCGTCTCGGCACAAAGGGAATCCTATGCTATGAATGCATGCCCCCCAACCGAGGTTCACCTAGCAAAGTGTGAAGTAGAGCTAGCAGCCCCCCTCCCTCGTGTCGGCATGAAGGGATTCCTAAGCTATGAATGCATGCCCCCCAACTGAGGTTCACCTAGCAAAGTGTGAAGTAGCTAGCAGCCCCCCTCGTGTCAACACGAAGGGAATCCTAAGCTATGAGCATGCCCCCTCCCCCCAACTGAGGTTCACCTAGCAAAGTGCGAAATAGCTAGCAGCCCCCACCCTCCCTCGTGTTGCCACGAAGGGAATCCTAATTAAGCTATGAATGCATGCCCCCAACCGAGCTTCACCTAGCAAAGTGCGATGTAGCAACCCCCCCCCCCCCCACACACACACTTTCAGTCGGCGGGCCAGAGAGGCATATATCTCACGAAGATGGATCGTAAAATGGACCAAGAATAACCCATCTTGGTCGTACAACCTCTCTCTTGTTGTTGGTCAAAGTGATGGCCGTCCATGCGACCCCGGAGATGGGCTAGCTCACCAATAATCACGCAAGTAGCTAGTCCCCGAAGACAACCACTGCATATGTGTGGCCCAAACATATGTATGGACAGGTGTGTTTTTCTATACCTCTATACCTACTAATAAAGGGGCTATTGCTTCTTACCACCGTAATTTCGTCCGTTTTTCGTCCGTCTGTCGTCCGTCCACTTCACCCGTATTATTTTCTATATCCGAGGTGGTACTAATCGATCTATATAATCCTGCATCTAAGTCAAAGACGCATGTGGCCTTTTTCTTCTGAGACATGCCTACAGGCCCAAAGCGTGTAGCCTTTTTTCTCTCGCATGGCCGCCGGCCCACCTACACTAGGAGGTGAAAAAATATTAGCGCATTTTTTTTGTGTACGAAGGATCGACCTGGCGCGACCTCTCCTGTAATCTACTGGGCTACAGCCTACAACCAATCGAGCAAGTTTGTTTTTGTGTCTTAGTACCACCTCGCTCCAATGGATTCAACGATATCAGTTTAAATACGTGTGTGCAACTAGCACCAACGTGGAAGCTGGGGATTTGTGGGCAAGCTTGAATGTAATTAAAGGAATATGATTGTGGGCTGGTCATTAAAGAAAGAGGAAATTGTGTGGGGGCATGCTGCTAATTACGGGAGAGGAGATTGTGGGCTGCATAGAGCAGTGGCCGGGAGAGCGGTGCTAAGTACGGCGTCGGGACCGGCTGGCCGGATGGATTTGGTTCTGCCTAATGCTGGGGCAGAGGACGGCGCCGGCCGGTCAGCTTACAATGAGAGAGCGAGGTTAAGACAGCATTCTCATGGCTGAAGCTGCAGCTCGTGCCCGGGATAAAAGAATGGCATCAGGGGCGGCGACACCTTCCATGCTGCATGGCGGCGTCAAGATTGGGAAAGAACATACCGGCCTCACACGCTCCACCCTCTTCTCATATCTCAAGAGGTGAGATACAACTAGAGCTGGAGCTGGCCGAGGTGAGCGAGGAGAGAGAATATAAAGGGAACCTAGCGGGAGACGATGATGGGATACATTAAAGTAGGATTTTCTACAAGTGCTATATATATTTAGATGCATATTTTGGCAATCCCTCCGTTTATTAGACACACTTAGAGAGATACTCTCATATTTATTTCATATTTTTTGATAACTGTTAAACCATTAAAAGTTTAGCAACCCTTAACTAGTTCTGTGGCAAGCTATGTTAGACACAGTTTTACCTATATATATATATTTGTCGATATCTCTAAAGCGGAATCCCAAAGAATTATGGGCAGGCAATGCGTCTGTACCATTGGGCAGAGGAGTATGTGAATTATCTCCCGTTGCAACGCATGGGCAATTTTCCTAGTGAGTAACAATGGAACAACTTTGATGTGGCACCGTGATTCTGAACTAGAAATCCCCACACTGAGTGAGGGTTAGGTTGATGATGCATATGTATGTTACACCACACTTCAAGCCAAAGACGGGGATTCATATATGCATGCATGCGTGCATAGTATATGTGCTCAAACTTAATTAGGTCTGAATCACACCATGACCTATACTACGATAACACGAACCAAATGAAGAATCTTCCATGGTAACCTATCTTGTTGTTGGTCAAGGTGATCATGGCTTGTCACCTATAATCACGCGAGGGAGTGTATCGTTCGAAGGCAACCACTACATGCATATGTATGCAAGTGATGCGTGCATGCATGTTTGAATACACAACATTGATCTGGCGCGTGTGTCAAAAATCGTACACTAGCTCCCCACACAGAGCGAGATCGGTTCATGATGGTGTCATTGTAATAGCCACTTCGACTCGATGAGAGGGATTCATGCGTACACATGCATGTGTGTGTTCTCGAAGTGTATCATGCATGTCAACCCAGAGCAAAAATAATAATCCCCTCCTAAGTCAAATTAACCTCTCTTGTTGTCAGGCAAAAAGAAGTGATGGACCAAGCGAGCCCACAGATGGAAAGCATCGATATCGCTGATAACCGCTTAAGTGGGTGCGAGAGGGAAACTGCCACCGCTTTGCATGCGGGCCAAACATATATATGTTGAATACCCAAAATGCACAACTTTGATGTGCCACATGCCTCAAAAACCGTAAACCATGCACCCACACAGAGTGAGGTTCATATCAAGCGTACTACATATGATGGTCCCCTTCCCCCCTCTTCACCGCATACTATATGCTCCTGCCATAATATATGTACAACCCAAAAGAATACTCATCGATGGTGAAATTAATTAACCTCTCCCGATGTAGGTCAAAGTGATGCATGCATGTATGCATCGACGATGTCCTCGTGGGCCCACAGATGGAAGCGTCACACGTGAGTGTCCTAGCTAGGATATATATGCATGTGGCCCAAAAAGGTGTTGTGTGATGTTTGAATAACCAATTTCACAATTTTGATGTGGCACGTGCCTCGGTAACCAAAAATTCCGACATTGAGTGAGGTGTACTTGTTCACGGATTCATACGTATATTATATATGCTAGTCCCCTCCCTCCTTTTCGACGCGTATTATATACCACCATAACACAAACAAAAAAGATTCTACCTTGCTGATCAAATTAACCTCACTGCCGGTTGTTCATCAAAGTGATGGATGACAACCTCGCAGGCCCACAGAAAGCGTCACATGCGAGTATCGATTGTCATGTAGGACAACCATCGACTGCATGTGGCAAAACATTTATTTATGAAAGGGTTGTACAATGTTTTAAATAACTATTTCACGACTCTGATGTGGCACCAGCCCGCCTAGGAAAACGGACAACCCACACGGTGGCTCACAACTCGTAGTGTATTGCGAGCCACCCGCCACGCCCCACACGCACCGCGAATCCACCGCAACTGCGGTACATGTTAAATTAATTATCCCGCGGTGAACATACATGTTACCAAAGGAGGGACATTTTAATTTAAAACAATCAGAGAGATCATTAAGACATTTTAGTACATTGATCGATTGATTTTCTATGGGTATAATGTGCAAAAATCAAATTTGAGCTACATGCACGTGACAGTGCACCTAAATGGATTGCAAAAACACATGTGTCTTACTGGGTGCATGTTTACTCCCCATGGAACAAATTTCAAACTTTGAGAATCTTGATTTTTAAATTCTAGTACATCCAAAACTTATTTGAAGTTCATGAAAGTTATCGTGTTGTCATATGGACACCAATACAAAGTGGCTTTGTACTTTTTTTGGTCAAATTTGAGACCAGTTTTGATGTAATCTTTATCTAATTACAGATGGAGATTATTAATAATTGGGAACCAATATCCCAAACAGATTATTTATTCGAACCGTGAGTGTTAGACCGACAACGGATACGTGCCATGCTTCGGTTAAGCAATAAAGCGGCAGCATTAATCATCCAAATAGAAAAACAATATACGTGCCGCCGCACGACCCGTGTGGCGTGCGAGCAGGCATGAGTTGATGGGACGCATGCGAGCAGTCCGCCGCGCAAGCAGACAGGGAGGCGTGCGTGAATGTGTGTGAATTGACAAAGGCGTGCTCACTGCGCAGTATCATCGGGAGGCGTGTGAGTAGATGTGTGAAACTTTGGTAGGCATGCCAGCAGTCCGGTGCGCAGGCTCATCGGGAGGCGAGCCATCGGTTTGACCGCCGCCCGCCTCTCTCCCACAACTCCCACTACTCCATATTAATGGTGCGCCCTCCCCCCATCCTCGCTACACACACACAATCCTCTCTCTCCGCTTGCATACTCGACGCCGCTCTCAATCCTCAAAGCCATCGGTGTATGAGGATGCCGCTGAAGTGCCCCATCGGAGGGAGTGGCGACGCTGGGGCTGCTAAAGCACCGGAGCACGGCGTGGAGATGGAGACAGAGGTTGCCGTCACCGCCGGTGGGTTATCGCTGCACCCTGACATTGCCGACGACATCGAGCTTCCACAGCCGGAGGCGGAGTTCCACACCGACTTCGACGACCACTCCGGCGACGACTCCGATGACCACTCCAGTGATGACTCCGACGACCACTCCGACGATGACTCCGATGACGACGAACAACTGGTTAGTCATCTATACCCATTTATGTGTCAAATAGATCATAGGGTTTCTCTGGTTACTCTTGCCTCCCCCTTTTTGGAATAGAAATCCTGTGGTTATGTTCTCCCAGTCCATGAAATCCGAGTAACTTTCGTTAGATCAGTGTAGTGTATTGATTGTTTGAATGGTACATGTGATAAGTGATTAGTTTGCAAATGATTTCTGCTAGTAACCGACTAGGGTTAGTGTTCATGCTAATAATTCCTAGCCAGGACTTGACAATTGATTTTGAATGACCTACCTATGTTTGTGCCATTATTTTCTTCAAGATTGGTCTGTACATAGACAACTGTGCTTAAAAATCGAACCATAATCTCTGGATATGTATAAATAAATAGCCATAAATTCCTAATCCTACTTCATGGCATGTAATTAGTGATTTGATGCCAAATTTGTTTTACTATTTGTATAGGTGCTGTCTAACGATGTGGACAACAAGGATGAAGATGCCCAAAGGAGGTACAAGAGGCGAATCCTGAGGGAGCTTTATGCGGGAATGCATAACATGCGTATTAGGACCTGGAACGACGGCTATGGATGCCCATTTTGCCCCCACAAGATTCATGATGCGTATCTAAGTGTTCTGGTGCATGCAAGAAGACGGGCCGTTGGCTCCTTCAAGCAGAAGTATTCTCGCAGGGTGGCGCACGGCGCATACGCCGAGTATCTGGAGAAGCTTCAGGATCGTGCCGGCCACATGTGAGATGAGATGTGGGATGGATCGAACTATGTACACTTGAGTATGCTTAATGACAATTGAACTATGTACTTATGGTTGAACTATGCGTATGTACATGTACGCTTATTATCTATGTCTGAGTATGGTAAAAATTAAAATGGGGGACCAATAAACCATGACGGAGGTAGTACGTCAATCACACACGGTTCCCAAAATTGGAACCGTGTGCAATGACTTTCATTTTGCCTGCTACGTCAATCACACACGGTTCGCTCTAGCAAACCATCGCCCCCAAAATTCTTTGTGGGACAAAAAACCCTTACCACCCAATTCAAAAAAGAAAAAAGAAAACCCTCACCATCCCCACATCACAAAAACCCTCACCCCGCACGCCACCCCCTCGGCCCCTCCGGTACGTTCCCCATTCACACCTGCACAAGCTTCGCCGTGTCTATGCCATGGCACCGCCTATCGCGGCGGTAAACACTTAGCTCGACGCCTGCCGCCGCCGCCAGGCTGCTGGCAAAGCCCACCGCATTTCGCCACTTCCGCTTGCCGCCACCTATCGCCATCGACTTTCTCGACGCTGCTCACGGTCGACCCAGCTCCGCTCGGTTGGGGAATCTACCGTATTGAGGGTTCTTTCTCATGGATGACAACATAACTAATTTAACGAGATATTATCTCATCTCTTATCCTAGTTCATCTGCCTCCTTTAATCACTCAGCGGAAATCGCCATGAATTCATTTTTATTCGACCTGATTTGAGGGTTTTCTTTCATTCATAGAATGTATAGTGCGCCGACACTTTAGGACTTGGCGACCGCCGCCAGAGATTCCATCTCATCGTACCAGATAACTTGAGGACGCGCGCGGTATGTTCAATCTCACCCTATATCGATTGGCATGGCCTACTTTCCTGAACATATTCTAAATATTGCTACATTTGGATAAAAGGTGCCACATGCACCATATACGTAAAAGGGGATTTTCCCCTCTTCTTTCTATATTAGGCAAATTAATGATGTATTGTTCTTTCGATTACTCTCATATTTCCATGACATCATGTTTACCCTATCTGTTTAATTATAGACTTTTGTCCTTCAATTTCAACTGCTATACAGTTCTTTCAATTTGGGCCCATATTTGCATGTTACCATATTTTCTTTAACAATCCTACCATTTTCCGCAGGACATCCCTCGCTATGCAACAGATTATGTAGTGCACAATTTTTCCCTTTACATACATCAAGGCTCCACGAATGTCATACTGCACACAAACCATGGATTTACAATCGTTGCTACTATAAGACATGATGAACGTGGTGACTCCTATTTGGCATTGACTTTTGGAATGAAATTGCAAAGATTTATGTACTAAAAGCTGGCACTAAAATTGCACTGCACATAGAAGGGCCTGGTCATGAGATATATGCTAACTTCCCCGACAAAATCATCCATCCAGACTTTGTTCGAAGTAAGTTTTCTTTTCAACTATCTGCATATGTTGACTTACCCAGCAATGTCAAATGAATTGTGTAGTATTTAAGCAACCAATTATTATTCCCTTTTCTTACTGTATCCCTACCTAATAACTTCTAGTTACCAATACACTTTCCTATTGCCCTGTTTTAACTAAATATTCCCTGTACTCCCATTTCTATCAGAAAGCGCTGCTGACAAGGAGACTCCGGAGGTGGACAACGGGGCTGCCAACAAGCGGAGGCGGGGTGAGCTAGAACCACAAGCGAGTCCAGCAGGCCTAGACTTAATCAACAACCTCCCCAATGATATGTTGAGAGTCATCATCTCCCTCCTCCCAATCAAATATGGGGCACGGACAACCCTCCTTTCCCGGCGGTGGTGCCCCCTATGGAACTCCAGCCCACTCGACCTCATCGACACCCACGAGCTCTACCATGGCTATTGCAAAAGCTTGGATACGTTCTCCAAGATCCTTGGCAATCACCTTGGCCCAACCAAAGGCCTTAGAATGGGCAAGTTCCATTCCAACGGCAAGGACCGAGCCAAGCTTGACGACTGGTTCTGATCCCCTGCCCTAGATCAGCTCGAGGAGCTCACTTTTGATGATGGGCATATGCGGTCGCTGCCAACGTCCGCACTCCGCCTCGCGCCCACGCCGCATGTCGCCAAGTTCAGGAACTGCCATTTCCCGCCCCTTAATGACGCGCCCGCTCTTATTCTACCACGACTGAAGCACCTCGAGCTCATCGCCGTCTGCCTCTCAAAGGGTGACATGGAGCGCCTGCTCCGTGGCTGTACTACACTCGAGTACCTTTGTCTTCGGGCGATCAATGGGTTGAGTACCTTCCACGTCACCTCCATGACTCTCCGAACTATTTATGTGTGTTGCTCGTGCGGCAGGAAGACGTCACAAAAGGTGCCATAGTATGGTCATCCAGGACACACCTGCACTTGAGAGATTACTTGTAGTTGATCAAGAAGGTCCAACAAGAATCAATGTCATTTCTGCGCCAAAATTGACAGTGGTGGGCTACTTGTCTGACAAATACTTCGAACTTGTTATTGGATCCACACCCGTTCAGCTACAACAGCCGCCTTCTACCTCTCCTTCTACAAATTAACATTATTTCTAATTTTGAAGATGTTTGTTCGTCTGTCATCCAGAAAATGATTCCGACATGCTTGACCCCAAAACTGCGCACAGTGAAGGTCTTGGCACTAGAATCTATCGAGCCCGTCCTGGAGCAAGTTGTCAGTTTCCTGAGATGTTTTCCGTGCCTGGAGAAGCTATATATCGAGGGGTTGTTCCTTTCCTATTAAATGTTAACCATAAGGGAGTTCAATTTGTGAAACATTTTTCCAAGTTTACAATGACAATGTACTACAATTTCTCAAGGTTCTTTTGGAGGATTTCAGTACATACATGCCCCCCATATTGGTTGCTTGATCCATATGGTTACATTCAATAAGCATTTCTCCTTTGGATTCATTTGTACTAGTTTTCTTAGGGAACTTCTCATCCACTCCAACCTCTTGTGAAGAAGGCTACATTTTTCTAGAATGTAATCAAATGCCCATGTTAATCATGTTAGATCGAAGATGGCATGTTAGTGCATTTTAAAAATCCTGCAAACCAAATAGCTAGTCCTGTATTAATGTTCAAAACTGCATGTAGGCACTAACATGTTTTCTTCTTTTGCAGATAAGATTAGGCCCAGTGGTGGATAATGTGGTACAATATAACAATCACGTCAAATGCCTAGATATGCATCTCTCAGAAATTACTTTGAACTCCTACCGAGGGACCTTACCGGAGATCATATTCGCCAGGTTCTTTGTTCTCAGAGCAAGGGTGCTGAAGGAAATGAGGTTTGCCCTACATTTATTTCACAAAAATGAATGGTCCGTTGATCAGCGCCGGCGCCTGCGGCAGAATGGAGTAGGCTCCAAAAATGGTGAATTTCATTTTGGAACTTTAGATGACAGAGTAACTGAAAGTCATCGGGTCAACCCCATACATAACTTCTCAGTGGGTGACCCCTTTGCAAAAATTGTGAGGCTTCGAAGCCAGACTTAGAAGCGGTGATATTAGTTTGAACCTCTCTGATATCCATGTTCAGCGCATCAGCACGAGCGTTTGCTGCTGATGAGCTGAATTTCATTTCTAATATCAGTTTGAACCTTGTAATCTCCAAATTTGAGCCATATAACTCTAGAATTTAAACCTTATAACATTTCGAGCTTTTGTGGTACAATCGTTGAAATGGCATCGTATGAGACTCATATATTGCTAGCACTATTTTTACCTTAATATGCAATGGTCTTATATTTTATTAACCATTCTCGAATCAGTTTACCTTGTCGATCTCACAGCACACGATCTGTATAGCTAACTCGACTGTGATCTTCGACAATATTGCACACAGTTGGTTTCTTCCACCGTGTGCACTGTAGAGCGCAGAATTAATTATCGCACTCGAGTGTCCATCATCACCCTTCTGTGTAACTTTGACCTCATCACCCAAGGGTAAACTTATGACCGAAGTCATTCCACATACTTCGTTTTTACAAAGCTTTTTGCCAATAAATGCCAATGATTTACTAAACTTGCATGGTAAACAACGCGGGAACAAGCTCTTTGAGCCCACGCCTGGGGTGCTGTGTTGTGAAGCGTGCACTGGATTCTGGAATCCTCCGCTATGAATGTCGTGACAAGACGTGACGATTACAGGCCGCTCGGCCCCCATTTATTACAGCGGCCATTTAACCTACCCTTGTGTCTCTTCAACCTTTCGATCGCGCCCCACCATTGCAAGAAGCACACCCAACACGAGAAATTCTTAGAGGGTATCCTGCACGGCTCCAATGGCGCTCCAAGCGGCTGCCGACGACGAGCAGTAGTTCACCATGCATGCCGTGGTGGACTCCCACAGATGGTTCATGGACCTCTCGGTGGTGTACACCAACGACCCGGTCTAGGCGGAGCACTCCATCCACCTCATGGAGCTGTTGCTTGCCGAGGAGAAGTACAAGGTGGTCGGGTTCGACCGCGAGTACATCCGCGCTCGTGCTGGGTCTCGTCCCAAGGTCGCCGCCGCCCAGATGTGCGTGCGCCACCACGTCCTCGTCTACCACTACTGCCTGGCCACAAGGCCTTGCGAGTGTTTTGCCAGGTTTTCAACAGCCCCCACTACATGTTCGCTATGGTGGACATCACCAACGATGTAAAGGCACTGGAGAATTCGGCCATCGCCTGCAAGAATCTTGTCGACATCCAGGGCCAATACAAGATCAGGGGCAGCAAGGAGCATGAGAAGGACTCACTGGTTCACCTCGCCGAGGCCATCATCGACCCCTACTACAGAGAGATGAAGGATTCGTGTGACAAGGACAAGTGTGCCTGGCACTCGGCCTAGATGGAGAAACTTGACAAAGCTCACGTCATGTACGCGGCCAAGGAGGCGTACACGAGCTACGACATGTACAGGCGGATCGTTGACATGAGGAAGTCCCTCCTTCCCCAAAACGGCCAGGGATCCAGCTGGAAGAAGAGCAATGACAAGCGTCATCGCAACAATAAATAGATGATTAGATCCTCGTTTCTCCTACTTTAGTATGCATGTAATTGCTTTCTTTGGTGTGTGGAAATGTATGTGTGTAGTCACTTGTGTAATTGTATGCTTAATTTGGTTATGCAATGCTGTCTTTTTAAGTATATATGTTGACGCTGTAGATAGAGCGTAGATGTTGTGCGTACAAAGAAAATCACATTGCACACGGACTAAATAATGGAACCCGTCCGTGATGTTCTCATCAATCGCTCACAATTGTATACCGACAATCGTTTGCTCACAACACACACGGCTTGTTAGCAGCAATCGTCTGTGTTGTTATCGGTCTTCGCACCCGTCTCCGATTACAGACATGTTTGCCTCGTATCACACACGTCTTGTTCATTTGAGCCATTTCTATTCTCATGTCTAAGCACAAACAGTTCATCCGAGTGAACCGCATGCCGTATATCGCACACAACTTTGATTTGGCTGACCGTTTCTTTTGTGTTGCCTAATCACAAACAGTTCATGCGAGTGAACTGTATGCTGTCTATCTTACACGCCTTCATCTGGCTGCCCGTTTCTTTTGTTCCTCCTCATCGCAAAAAGTTCATTGAACTGAACCGTATGCACTTCATCACACACACAAATAAAACCTGAACCGTGTTTGATGCATCCATCATCGCAAACGTTTTATACATTTCTGACGGTTTTCATACAACACCGTTTGAGATTATTGCATCGCACACAGTTTCTCAAAGGGTCTCTGACCGTAGTGTCGCGTTAGCAGCATCCTGCAGTAGTGTCTAGCTAATTGCTCCCATATTCAATACATATCCAGATTGAGACTCAGAGTCATCTGGTTGGGTGTTAAAGCTTGCATTGATGTAACCCTTTACGATGAACTCTTTATCACCTCCATAATTGAGAAACATTTCCTTAGTCCTCTTCAGGTACCTAAGGATAATTTTGACCGCTGTCCAGTGGTCCACTCCTGGATCACTATTGTACCCCCTTGCCAAACTCATGGCAAGGCACACAACATGTCTGGTACACAGCATGGCATACTTTATAGAACCTATGACTAAGGCATAAGGAATGACTTTCATTCTCTCTCTATCTTTTGTCGTGGTCGGGCTTTGAGTCTAACTCAACTTCGTACCTTGTAACATAGGCAAGAACCCTTTCTTTGACTGATCCATTTTGAACTTCTTCAAAACTTTGTCAAGGTATGTGCTTTGTGAAAGTCCTATTAAGCGTCTTGATCTATCTATATAGATCTTGATGCCCAATATATAAGCAGCTTCACCGAGGTCTTTCATTGAAAAACTTCTATTCAAATATCCTTTTATGCTATCCAGAAATTCTATATCATTTCCAATCAACAAAATGTCATCTACCTATAATATCAGAAATGCTATAGAGCGCCCACTCACTTTCTTGTAAATACAGGCTTCACCAAAAGTCTGTATAAAACCATATACTTTGATCACCTCATCAAAGCATATATTCCAACTCCGAGATGCTTGCACCAGTCAATAGATGGATCGCTGGAGCTTGCATACTTTGTTAGCACCTTTAGGATCGAAAAAACCTTCTGGTCGGATCATATACAACTATTCTTTAAGAAATCCATTAAGGAATGCAGTTTTGATGTCCATTTGCCAAATTTCATAATCATAAAATGGGACAATTGCTAACATGATTCGGACTGACTTAAGCATCGCTATGGATGAGAAGGTCTCATTGTAGTCAACCCCTTGAACCTGTCGAAAACCTTTCGCGACAAGTCGAGCTTTGTAGACAGTGACATTACCATCAGCGGTAGTCTTCTTCTTGAAGATCCATTTATTCTCAATGGTTTGCCGATCATTGGGCAAGTCCACCAAAGTCCAAAGTCCATACTTTGTTCTCATACATGGACCATATCTCAGATTTCATGGCCTCAAGCCATTTATCTGAATTTGGGCTCATCATAGCTTCTTCATAGTTTGTAGGTTCGCCATGGTCTAGTAACATGACTTCCAGAACAGGATTACCGTACCACTCTGGTGCGGAATGTGCTCTATTCAACCTACGAGGTCTAGTAGTAACTTGATCTGAAGTTTCATGATCATCATCATTAGCTTCCTCTCTAGTTGGTGTAGGCATCACGGGAACGGATTTCTCTGATGTGCTACTCTCCAAATTGAGAGAAGGTACAATTACCACATCAAGTTCTACTTTCCTCCCACTCACTTCTTTCGAGAGAAACTCCTTCTCTAGAAATGTTCCATTCTTGGCAACAAAAATCTTGCCTTGCGGATCTATGGTATTAGGTGTACCCAATTGTTTCCTTAGGGTATCCTATGAAGACGCACTTCTTCGATTTGGGTTTGAGCTTATCAGGCTGAAGCCTTTTGACATAAGTGTCGCAACCCCAAACTTTAAGAAACGATAACTTAGGTTTCTTGCCAAACCACAGTTCACACGGTGTCGTCTCAATGGATTTAGACGGTGCCCTATTTAACGTGAATGCAACTGTCTCTAATGCATAACCCCGATGAAAGTGCAACTATCCCTAGGTGGTTTTGGTAATTCATAACAACATATAGCTCATTGAGCTAATGCTATTCCAAGATGACTATTTTAGGAAAGCTCAATGATTGGCATGGCATGGATGTGAAAGTGGAACCCTCAAAATGCTAAGGACAAAGGATTGGCTCAAGCTCAAAAGCTCAAGACTCTTCATTTTATATTTTAGTGATCCAAGATCACATTGAGTCTTTAGGAAAAGGCAATACTATCAAGGAGGGATGAGGTGTTGCTTAATGAGCCTCTTGCTTCATGTGCTTAGTGATATGCTCCAAAACCCTCAACTACTTTTCCATATCCACATATGACCTAAACCCTAAGCCAAACTCGGTCCTACCGATTATTCCTATCCGGCGCCACCGAGTTTCACTTGTCATAAGCCACTGCCAAACCCTAGCAATTCGGTTCTACCGATAGGGATCTCGGTCTCACCGAGATGGGATTGCAAACTCTCTTTTTCCCTTTCATAACTTTTCGGTCTCACCGAAAGAGCAAATCGGTCCCACCGAGATTGCAATGTAAATTCAGTGTTTCCTTTTTGTAACTTTTTGGTCTCACCGAAAGAGCAAATCGGTCCCACCGAGTTTGCCTGACCAACTCTCTGGTTAGCTAATTACCAAATTCGGTCTCACCGAGTTTGTGTAATCGGTCTCACCGAGATTACGTTATGCCCAAACCCTAACCATATCGGTCCTACCGAGTTGCATGTCAGTCCCACCAAAAATCTCTAACGGTCACTAGGTTTACATTTTCGGTCCAACTGAGTTTGTTGATTCGGTCCCATCGAGATTGGAAAACTGTGTGTAACAGTTGGATTTTGTGTGGAGGCTATATATACCCCTCCACCTCCTCTTCATTCGTTGAGAGAGCCATCAGAACACATACTCAATTCCAACTCATATGTTCTGAGAGAGAACCACCTACTCATGTGTTGAGACCAAGATATTCCATTCCTACCATATGAATCTTGATCTCTAGCCTTCCCAAGTTGCTTTCCACTCAAATCTTCTTTCCACAAAATCGAAATCCTATGAGAGAGAGTTGAGTGTTGGGGAGACTATCATTTGAAGCACAAGAGCAAGGAGTTCATGACCTACACACCATTTGTTACTTCTTGGAGAGTGGTGTCTCCTAGATTGGCTAGGTGTCACTTGGGAGCCTCCGACAAGATTGTGGAGTTGAACCAAGGAGTTTGTAAGGGCAAGGAGATCGCCTACTTCATGAAGATCTACCGCTAGTGAGGCAAGTCCTTCGTGGGCGATGGCCATGGTGGGATAGACAAGGTTGCTTCTTCGTGGACCCTTCATGGGTGGAGCCCTCCGTGGACTCGCGCAACCGTTACCCTTTGTGGGTGGAGCCCTCCGTGGACTCGCGCAACCGTTACCCTTTGTGGGTTGAAGTCTCCATCAACATGGATATAGGATAGCACCACCTATCCGAACCACGGGAAAAACATCTGTGTCTCCAATTGCGTTTGAATTCTCCAAACCATTCCCTTTACATTCTTGCAAGTTGCATGCTTTACTTTCCGCTGCCAATATACTCTTTGCATGCTTGCTTGAATTGTGTGATGATTACTTGACTTGTCCTACAATAGCTAAAATCTGCCAAGAACTAAAATTGGGAAAAGGTTAAGTTTTTATTTGGTCAAGTAGTCTAATCACCCCCCCTCTAGACATACTTTCGATCCTACAAGTGGTATCAGAGCCTTGGTCTCCATTTGCTTTGATCTCCATAGCTTTTGGTGGTCATAGCCTTGGTTTCACAACCTAGGAGAGTATGGCGTCTAGCGAGGGAAATTATCACCGTAGAGGTCCTTACTTTGATGGTACTAATTTTGCTAGTTGGAAGCATAAAATGAAAATGCATATTCTTGGACATAACCCCGCCGTTTGGGCTATCGTGTGTGTTGGTTTGCAAGGTGACTTCTTTGATGGGAAAGAACCAAACCGTGAAGCTACCGTGGATGAGTTGAAGATGTTGCAATACAATGCTCAAGCTTGTGATATTCTCTTCAACGGATTGTGCCCCGAAGAATTTAAAAAAATCAGCCGTCTTGAGAATGCAAAGGAAATTTGGGACACTTTGATTGATATGCACGAAGGTACCGACTCCGTCAAGGAATCCAAGTTGGATGTGCTTCAAAGTCAACTTGACAAGTTCAAAATGAAGGATGGTGAAGGTGTCGCTGAAATGTACTCTAGGCTTGCTCTCATCACAAATGAGATTGCCGGCTTAGGAAGTGAAGAGATGACCAATAGATTCATCATCAAGAAGATTCTAAGAGCCTTGGATGGAAAATATGATACCGTGTGCACATTGATCCAAATGATGCCCAATTACAAAGATCTCAAGCCAACGGAGGTGATTGGAAGAATTGTTGCTCATGAGATGTCACTTAAGGATAAAGAGGAACTTCACAACAAATCAAGTGGTGCCTACAAAGCCTCATGTGAAGCCCCTACATCATCAAGTGAGAAACAAAACTTCAATGAAGAATTGAGCTTAATGGTGAAGAACTTCAACAAGTTCTACAAGAGTAGAAGCAAAGATAGAAGCTTCAAGTCAAGGTCCTACAATGACAAAAGATCTTCTAGTCGAGAGCGAAACTGCTACAGTTGTAGAAGACTCGGACACTATTCCAATGAGTGTACGGCTCCCTACAAGAGAAGAGAAGATTCTCCAAAAAGAAGAAGCAAAGAATCACCACCAAGAGAGAGAAGGAGTAGAGATGATCGTTATGAACGAAGATTCTCACGGAGAAGCAAGGATTCGGAAAGGAAGGAAAAATCATCAAGGAGCTACACAAAACGAAGACATCAAGCTCATGTTGGTGAATGGGTATCCGGCTCCGACTCCGACAGCCACTCCGAGAGAAGTTATCACTCTGACTCCGAAGATACTCAAGATGAAGGTGTTGCCGGTCTAGAACTTGTGTCAACCAACTCCTACGACATATTTGACTCACCAAATGAAGGAATTGGAATATGCTTCATGGCCAAAGGTCCTAAGGTAACACACCCCGAGTATGTTGATTTCAAAAGTGATGAAGATGACTTGTTAGGTGATGATTTGCTTGTTGACAACTCTAGTGATGAATACTATGATGAAACGTCAATTAATCATGCTAATCAAGATAAAACAAATGACAATGATAAGGAGAAGATTGAGGCTCTAACTAAAGAACTAAACACTCTTAAGTTAGCTCATGAAACTATCTTCGAAGATCATCGAGAATTTTTAAGAGCTCATGAGAAATTACGCTTTGAAAAGCTCAATCTTGAGCAAGAGCATGAGTTCTTAAAGGTAATCAATGATGATCTCCGCAAGAAAAGTTCTCCTTACATTGCCAAGCGTTTACTCTTATCCACTTACATGCCTCAAGTCAAGTCTAGTAACAAGAACAAGAAAGATTCTTCCTCTAGCAGTAACAATGACCATGCTAAGTCCAATATTGTTGCTTCTAGTAGTTCTCTTGATTCCACTAATGATTCTCTTAGCCAAGTTACACTTGAGCAAGAAAATAGCTTATTGAAGGGAATTATAGAGAAAGGAGTGTACAAAAGCCTTGCCGGGAGTAAGCAATTCGAGGAAATTGTGCGCAAGCAAGGAATGCACCAGAAGAATCAAGGTGTTGGTTTTGAACGAAAGTTCAATGCCAATGGAGTTGAGTGGGAAGAAGATCAATACCCCAAGACAAAGTTTGTTCCTCAACAAGAGAAGTATGATACTTCTTTCAAGGGGACACAAGCTCAAGATGATCTTCCACCACAAGACTACAAGCAAAAGGCAAGGACAAGCTTCAAGAGGAAATTGATGCATTTGAAGAAGCTCCTAAGACCTTAGTCAAGTGGATTCCCAAGACTACTTCAAGTTCCACTTCATCAAGTACGACTACAACTCCAAGGATTCCCATCAAGATGGTGTGGATCCAAAAGAAGAAGAACTAGAGAGTTCTTGAGGGTGACTCCACCAACATACTTCACTCTTATCATTTTGGCAAGAACAAGTGCAATCAACTTCCACATCTTACACTAGTTCAAGGAGTCATAAACCCTCTTGTTGGTAAGACAAGGGACAAGGTAACCTAAAAGTTTTCATGGACATCATCTTGTGTGTGCATCACTCTATGTCTATGGATATCCTTGTTTGTTCCTTGTGGGACTAACCCATGTAGGTATTGAAAGTGCAATTCACTCAAATGGATAGCTCCAAGTGATCTACATCAACATTGAGCATCCACATCTTCAACATCTACATGAAGTCATCATCGACAAAACCCGAGGTTAGTTCATCCCTCTAAGGGGGGATATCACATCTAGGGGGAGCTTTACTCTAAGACTTGAGCTAAAGCAACTCTAAAGATGTGAACACAACAAATGCTTTATGTAAAAGTGGTAACCCCACTTGAGCTTAAACGATGAGTATGACCTATGATCAAGTGTTCTCACTTGACTCCTAAGTCAATATACTCATATATAGATGACCTTGTCATCACAAATTGCTTGATAGATGCTAGAATTGGTTGTGCATGCCTTGTCACATATTTCATTTGCCATCTTATTGTGTGAGCATGCTGGTTGCATATTTTACTCATTCGAGGACATCCACTTGTTGTTTTCATTGTTTGGTTTTATTTCCTTTTGCCAAGTGGATGGACAAGAATGCCTAAGAACCTCCTCTAGCTATCTATGCTTTTCTCGTCTCAAATTCTATTCATGCTACATCACAAAATTTGATCAAGTCAGATTCGAACCACTCTGTGTGAGGAGCGCTCGGAGTCCCTGATTCATCATAGACTTAAACTTCCAAAACCTCTTTATGATTCTCGGTCTGACCGATACCCCACTTTCGGTCCTACCGAGATCATTAAGTTGATCTAGGTTTTCGATCTCGATGCAACCGATTTGAACCTTTTGGTCACACCGAGTTTCAGTAACTGCTTGTAGTTATGAATCTCGGTGCCACCGAGTTGTTCCATTCGGTCACACCGACAGGGTCGGGCTATATATAGTCACCGGCAAAAATTTGGAAATTTCTCTGAACCCCTTCGCCCGCGTGATAGCCTGCTCTGCCAACGTGGTCTCCGGTTCGTCTCCTCGCCGCCAGCCGCCTCCAGTCGCTGGTCTCCGTCGCCGTCAACGGGAATTCTACCCCACCGTTGCCGCCGTAGCGAGTCTCTGCCGAACTAGGGTATGGACTCGATCTTTGTGCTATTCCCCAATCTGATTCTTAGCACATTGTGATCATCATGATTCTTGCCACGATTGAAACACTCCTGTCCAGTCAATGCGTTCGTAGATTAGTTTTGATTCGAAACTTTTAGGGTTAGGTTTCCGCCGAAACCATCTCGGACCCACCGAGTTGAAAAACTCGGTCCCACCGATTTGGCTTATGCCATTGCACAAGTGAGACTCGGTCTGACCGAGAATTACTTATCGGTGTGACCGATTTTGGAACTTTGTGAAACCCTAGCAGTCTCGGTGCCACCAAACTATGACTCGGTATGACCGAGTTCACTAGTTTAGGTGCCAAAACTGTTTGGTATCACCGAGTTTAAAAATTGGTAGATCCGAGATGATTTCAGTGCAAAACTAAAACTAAGTTTTTGGATCATTCTTTTGCAAAAATCTCTGCATTTTGTGATGCTCATCTATTCTACCTCATCTATAAACTATTCACAGGGTCAGTAGTCAGAGTTTGCAACATGTCTGATCAGAGTAACAGCCAGAACTTGTCAGAGCAGCAAGTGCAGATGAGTGAGGGCACTAGTCCCTCCAGCTCTTCAGATGATGGCAGCAGAAGTACTCCTATCAATTTACCAAAAGCTGCCACCAAACAAAGGAAGAAGAGAACTTCAGATTTTGAGGACGAAGATTATGTGGCAGAAGAGGAAGCCACATCAAAGAGAGTTGAGCCAGCACAGGGCACAAAGCCAGGCTTAAAGATCAAAAGGCTAGCAGGCAGGCAGCCTATGCCCAAGGCCAGAGCTTCAACCAAGATTTCTGAGAAGCCCACTCCCATAGAGCCAGTTGCTGCTGAAGGCAAGAAAAGGAAGGAAAGGGTCAGAAGACCGTAGCCAGAGTGCTTGGAAAGGCTTCCATCATGGAAGAAGAGGAAGAAGAAGAGGTTGCTGCACCAGCACCTAAGGCACCTAAGCTTATGGGTGATGCTATCAGGACAGGGGCTGCTGCATCTAAGCCCAAAGAAGCACCCAAAGCTGCCTCCAAGCCCAAGTCTGCACCAAAGAGAAATACAAGAAGCATCCCAGCTGCTGAGAAGAACAAGGCCCCAGTGCCTGAAGCTACAGAAGAAGATGATGAAGAGCAAGTTCTCAGAAAACTCAAGCCCAAGATCCCAGACCACAACGATGCTCATCCTGTGGCTGAGGACATGAAGCTCAGGAGAGACTCAGGGCTGAGGAAGTGGAGAGAAGCAGATCCGTATGCTTCAAGGAGGAGGACTGTTGTTGACTACAGGTTCCACACTAAGGAATAGCAGGACTTCTATGAGACAGTTTTGTTGGACAAGAAGCCAATTGTATGTGATATGAGATGGGTTGATTGGGAGTACATCAAGGACAACGAAGAGTACTACCCTGGAGTGCAGGACAGCTTCAAGGCATGTGGAGTAGAGGACTTTGTTGGGCAGAAGCTCACAAAGTGGAACAAGGAACTCATCATGCAGTTCTACTCCACAACCCACTTTTATCCAGATGGTAGGATAATTTGGATGTCAGAGGGTACGAGGTACCAGTCCACAATTGCTGAATGGGCTCAGCTGATCAATGCCCTAGAGGAGCAAGCAGATGACTTGGACATTTATGCCAAGAAGAAGATGGACCACAACTCTATGTCCAATATGTACAAGGAAATTCCAAACGAGGCACTCGATACTTTCAAGTTTGGGTCTGTGCATTATCTTCTGTCAGGGCTGCCAACCATTAACTGGATCCTTAGGCACACTCTGTTGCCCAAGTTAGGTGATCACAAGATGATCAGAGGCCATGCAATCAATTTGCTTCATGTATTTGATGTGCCTCAGAAGTTCAAAGTGATGAGCCTCATAGTAGAAACAATCAAGAGGACAGCAGCAGACCAAAAGAGGAGCTGTGGATATGCCCCACAAATTCAGGAGCTCATCAACTCCAAGATGGGCACGGGCATATACTTATTGGACAAGGAACACCTGCCCATCCGTCCAGATTTTGAGGATAATCAAGTGGTCATGACTGAGAATGAACCATCGTCTGCACAAGCACAAGCAAAGAAGGAGAAGGCAAGGAAGGAGAAAGCTGCCAAGATGCCAACTCAAGAGGAGGCATCTGAATATTTCTTGAAAACTAAACAAGAGCAGCTTGGTTACCTAATTGCATCCACCCTGCGGATTGAGAAAGGACTAGCCACCCTAACTCAGAACCAGGCAAGCCTAGAGAGAATCATGGAACAAAAGTTCTATGACTTGGATGTCAAGGTGACAGAGATTCAGACTGCAGTGGAGCAGCTCCAAGATGACATGCAGGAGAGGAGAGGCAGGACTACAACTGATGCCTTTGCCAGAGTGCCACGAGGTCCGAGGTCGTCTGCAATGCCAGTTCCTGACACCAGAGCCACCACTTCTGCACCAGCTACAACCTCAGTTCGACCAGCTCCAGCATCTACTTCAGCTCCAACTCCAGCGTCTACTTCAGCGTCTACGGAAGCCTTCGTCCTTGGAGTGATCCGGACTCCACCACCACCTGAAGATCAAGCCTGAGCGTCGATCTAGCACTATGCATTTTCTAGGAACTTTTTGGTAACTTGTTGCCAAAGGGGGAGAAAAATGTATAGATCATAGGCTTCGAGAGAGAGAGTGTTGCTTTTTTTTCTCTTGCTTTATTTGGTGGTTTTTCGAACTTTGTTTGCTTTTGAGTGCTTGAGATACTATGCTTGTGAGACATTGATCATGTGTTTGATCATAAGCTACACTTAATGCTTGGTGAATGCTATTATCTTATCTATCTTATGTGATCATTCACTTTTCTTGGTGATGAGTGCATGTATTTCATTCTTATCATTTTAAGCGCTCCACCAAGATGTATGTGACATGGAATAGTAACCCATGACTCTAAATCTTTGTGCATTTGCAGTCCAAAGCAAATTTTAAATATGCACAAATTTAGGGGGAGCTCTTACTTATCACATACTTCTCAAAGCGACGATATATTTCATGCTTATTATCATTTGTCGAAGCTTTGATCTATATGTTGTCATCAATTACCAAAAAGGGGGAGATTGAAAGTGCAACTATCCCTAGGTGGTTTTGGTAATTCATAACAACATATAGCTCATTGAGCTAATGCTATTCCAAGATGACTATTTCAGGAAAGCTCAATGATTGGCATGGCATGGATGTGAAAGTGGAACCCTCAAAATGCTAAGGACAAAGGATTGGCTCAAGCTCAAAAGCTCAAGACTCTTCATTTTATATTTTAGTGATCCAAGATCACATTGAGTCTTTAGGAAAAGCCAATACTATCAAGGAGGGATGAGGTGTTGCTTAATGAGCCTCTTGCTTCATGTGCTTAGTGATATGCTCCAAAACCCTCAACTACTTTCCCATATCCACATATGACCTAAACCCTAAGCCAAACTCGGTCCTACCGATTATTCCTATCCGGCGCCACCGAGTTTCACTTGTCATAAGCCACTGCCAAACCCTAGCAATTCGGTTCTACCGATAGGGATCTCGGTCTCACCAAGATGGGATTGCAAACTCTCTGTTTCCCTTTCATAACTTTTCGGTCTCACCGAAAGAGCAAATCGGTCCCACCGAGTTTGCCTGACCAACTCTCTGGTTAGCTAATTACCAAATTCGGTCTCACCGAGTTTGTGTAACCGGTCTCACCGAGATTACGTTATGCCCAAACCCTAACCATATCGGTCCTACCGAGTAGCATGTCAGTCCCACTGAAAATCTCTAACGGTCACTAGGTTTACATTTTCGGTCCAACCGAGTTTGTTGATTCGGTCCCACCGAGATTGGAAAACTGTGTGTAACGGTTGGATTTTGTGTGGAGGCTATATATACCCCTCCACCTCCTCTTCATTCGTTGAGAGAGCCATTAGAACACATACTCAATTCCAACTCATATGTTCTGAGAGAGAACCACCAACTCATGTGCTGAGACCAAGATATTCCATTCCTACCATATGAATCTTGATCTCTAGCCTTCCCAAGTTGCTTTCCACTCAAATCTTCTTTCCACAAAATTGAAATCCTATGAGAGAGAGTTGAGTGTTGGGGAGACTATCATTTGAAGCACAAGAGCAAGGAGTTCATTACCTACACACCATTTGTTACTTCTTGGAGAGTGGTGTCTCCTAGATTGGCTAGGTGTCACTTGGGAGCCTCCGACAAGATTGTGGAGTTGAACCAAGGAGTTTGTAAGGGCAAGGAGATCGCCTACTTCGTGAAGATCTACCGCTGGTGAGGCAAGTCCTTCGTGGGCGATGGCCATGGTGGGATAGACAAGGTTTCTTCTTCGTGGACCCTTTGTGGGTGGTTGCTTCTTCGTGGACCCTTCGTGGGTGGAGCCCTCCGTGGACTCGCGCAACCGTTACCCTTTGTGGGTGGAGCCTCCGTGGACTCGCACAACCGTTACCCTTTGTGGGTTGAAGTCTCCATCAACGTGGATGTAGGATAGCACCACCTATCTGAACCACGGGAAAAACATCCGTGTCTCCAATTGCATTTGAATTCTCCAAACCCTTCCCTTTACATTCTTGCAAGTTGCATGCTTTCTTCTGCTGCCAATATACTCTTTGCATGCTTGCTTGAATTGTGTGATGATTACTTGACTTGTCCTACAATAGCTAAAATCTGCCAAGAACTAAAATTGGGAAAAGGTTAAGTTTTTATTTGTTCAAGTAGTCTAATCACCCCCCCTCTAGACATACTTTCGATCCTACACCCGAAACAATAGCGGTAAATCGGTAAGAGACATCATAGATCGCACTGATGTCTACTACAAAACTTTATTCTTGTAGACTCGTGTTGGGCCTCCAAGTGCAGAGTTTTGTAGGACAGTAGCAATTTTCCCTCAAGTGGATGACCTAAGGTTTATCAATCCGTGGGAGGCGTAGGATGAAGATGGTCTCTCTCAAACAACCCTACAACCAAATACAAGAAATCTCTTGTGTCCGCAACACACCTAATACAATGGCAAATTGTATAGGTGCACTAGTTCGGTGAAGAGATGGTGATAAATGTGTAATACAGATGGCACAAATATATTTTTATAATCTGAATAAATAAAAACAGCAAGGTAGCAAATAGTAAATGGGCACAAAAATGGTATTGCAATGCTTGAAAATGAGGCCTATGCTCCGTACTTTCGCTAGTGCAATCTCTCAACAATGCTAATATAATTGGATCATATAATCATCCCTCAACGTGCAACGAAGAATCACTCCAAAGTTCCTATCTAGCGGAGAACATACGAAGAAATTGTTTGTAGCTATTCTTTCCGAATGATCTATCCAAGAGTTCGTACTAAAATAACACCAATTTATTCTTTCTGATCGATCTATCAAGAGTTCGTACTAAAATAGCACTAAGTTATTCTTTCCAATCGATCTATCAAGAGTTCGTACTAGAATAACACCAAAGCAAATTCAGATTCATAATACTCAATCCAACACAAAGAACCTAAAAGAGTGCCCCAAGATTTCTACCGGAGAAACAAAAGATGAGAATGTGCATCAACCCCTATGCGTAGATTACCCCAACGTCACCATGGGAATCCGTGAGTTGAGTGGCAAAACATACATCAAGTGAATCAATATGATACCCCATTGTCACCATGAGTATTCATATGCAAGACATATATCAAGTGCTCTCAAATCCATAAAAGTATTCAATCCGATAACAACGAAATCTCAAAGGGAAAAACTCAATTCATCACAACAAGATAGAGAGGGGAAAACACCATATGATCCGACTATATTAACAAAGCCTGCAATACATCAAGATCGTGACATCTCAAGAATATGAGAGAGAGAGAGAGATCAAACACATAGCTACTGGTACAAACCCTCAGCCCCGAGGGTGGACTACTCCCTCCTCATTGTGGTGGCCGCCAAGATGATGAAGATGGCCACCAGTGATGATTTCCCCCTCCGGCGGAGTGCCGAAACATGGTCTAGATTTGTTTTCGGTGGCTACAGAACTTTGCGGTGGTATAACTTCTAATCTAGGTTAACCCCGAGGTTTTTTGGAATATTTGGTGATTTATAGGGCAAAGAGGGGGTGTGGGAGGCCACCGAGGTGGGCACAACCCACCTAGGTGCGCATGGTCCCCCGGGTGAGCCCTGGTGGGTTGTGCCCCCCTCGGGGCACCCTCAAGGTGCTTCTTGGCCCACTGGATCTCTTCTGGTCCATAAAAAATCCACAAAAAGTTTCGCGGTGTTTGGACTCCGTTTGATATTAATTTCCTGCGATGTAAAAAACAAGGCAACTGGCACTGGGCACTAGGTCAATAGGTTATTCCCAAAAAATGATATAAAGTTTCTATAAAATGATTGTAAACACTACAAAAAAAGACACTTCCGTGATGATACGTGTTTGTCACAGTAGGTCACGTTTTCTGTCATGCATGTACATCCATGACAATTTTATGACAGAATCAAGATAGTCATACCTGTGCTGTCGTAGAAGTGTTCCATGACATTACCAAAGTTATCATCACGGAAGTGTCCACTTCCATGATGATAAATCGCGCATCATAGAAGTGCTTTCGTCAAGGGTGACCGACATGTGGCATCGTCTGTAACGGGTCACCATTAAGCTATCGGGTCCGGTTTTGGATCCGATAACCCGTTAACAACCCAGACCAATGGGGATTTTCCACGTGTAAAATTCTCATTGGCTGGAGGAAACACGTGTTAGCTCAACGTTCGGACAGATTTCATCCACTCATTGGACAGGAGGCGCCTATGATACATCGACACGTTGCACGGCCCAACAGAGGCCCATTTCGGTGAAAGGGCCGGCCCAGCTTAAGGCCCACCATGTTTTTTCAGGCACTAGTGGGCTGGCCCGTTAACAGTCTGCCATGTTTTGGGTCAAATTGAGGCCCATACCAGATCAGGCTTGTTCATAGCCTGCCATGTTTTGGGCCAAATTACAGCCCATATCGGATCAGGCCCGTTAACAGGCCACTGTTCTTTTGGGCCCATACTAAGACAGGTTTGTATTTCAGCCTGTTAAATGCCCGTTTACCAGTTCGGCCCGATAATAGTTTCGGCCTGTTAGCGGCCCATGGTGCATCTGGGACGTTGTCGGCCCGGTTTAACTTTAGGCCATTTAACGGCCCATGTAGAAACTGGGCTATTTCTTGTCTGAAGTAACTTTAGGCCTCTTAACGGCCCGTAGTCTTCGTGGATAAATTTCATCCCAACTGGCCTATCAGCCTGTTAATGGCCCATGTAACAGTTGGGCCTAATTACAACCCGCGTTGAATCCGGCCTGCTTACAGCCCATCTGATAATGGCCCGTGACACTTTTAGGCCTATGGCCCGCGTAGATACCGGCCTGCTTAAAGCCCATAATTTTATTGGGCCAAGTAGGCCCGAGATATATTTTAGCCTGTTAACTGCTCGTCCTATTTGGGCCAAACATGGGCCTTAGGCAATTTCGGCCTGTATTGGCCCGTGATTTTTCGGCTCAATGCTAGCCCAATCTAGGTTTTAGCCTGTTAAAAGCCCATGGTATTCTCTGGCCCAGCTGGACAGAACTTCACTCGGCCTATTAAAGGCGGGAAACAACTATAGGTTTAGACCTGCTAATGGCCCAAGATGATTATAGGCCCAGGTTTTGGCCCATATTAGTAACGGGCCGGCCTGAAGACCGACAACACTGAGATCCACTGCACCTTTTGGCCTAAATTACAGTATATCGACCAAGAATAAACCTAGACTATACAACAAAGAAATTACATCATATTACATCCCCTCGGCATCAAAGTTCGCCGCCAGTGATAATAAAGGGCAACCAGACAGCAGATTACATAAACTGGGCAGGTCGCCACCAGTGGAAGTTAACAGGCGGACAAAATAATAGACAGAACCAACATTACTTCAACACAGTTCAAGAAAGGTTAGCCCGGCCCAGGAGCTGCAGCGCAAGCAGCTTAACAACCTGATGAGACTGCGCTTCTTTGGCGCACATATCCACCAACTTAAGCTGCATAGCATCAATAAACGTCATGTACTTACGGTTAATCTTGCATAGAGATTGGAGTTCCAGTCGTATTTGAGCGGAAGCATGTATTTCTGCTTGAATTTCAGACTGAAGAAGTCGAACAGATTCAGGCGGCGACTTCATCGAGCTTGTGTCACTGAGTAAGTTTGACACTACATCAAGATGTGACTTCGTGGTTGTATCCCTACCCTCAATATGTGTTGCCTTCTCCTCTGGAATATGTGTTAGAGGGACAAACAATGGGTTCGTCTCACTATCATTGTGGCAGTTCTTCCTAGCAGCAGTGTTGTCACCCTGAAAGAGAAACAAGTAGGTAGATAACAGGTTTTGCACGTATAAGCATCAGCGCTGTCAATTCATCTCATTTCTTTGTCAGAAATAAAGAGACACGGTTTAAAATAGCATTAACATAATAGGCATTGTTCATAGTTAAGACGGCAGGAAATGGCATTGTGCAGGAGCGGCCAGCTTCACCAGACCACTGGATTACAGATCAAGAACACAAGCATAGATGTAGTTCTAAACAACGTATAAGCATGAATGGTGAGTGCACTGTCAATTTATACCATTTCAGATTGGTAAATAAAGAGACACGATTTAAATAACATTAATATAATATGGCATTGTTCATAGTTGAGACATAGCAGGATATGACATTGTGCTGTTGTTGGTAGTCTCACCACACCACTGGATTACAGATCAAGAACACAAGCATACACATAGTGCTAAAGAAGATAACTTGCTATGTTTAGTTTAATTTACATGGTACGAATAAGGAACTAGATTGTACAACTAAAGACTGAAATTGAGAAGGACAAACTTATGTTTATGTACTTCTACTTTATAAACTTTGAACAAGCAATTTGATGCAGACGACAAAAATAAACAGCATTTGCACTCATAGCTATCCAAATATAAACAACAAAGTTTGAAGGCTCGAGGAGGACAAACTTACATTAGTAGTGAAGACAGGCTCTATAAAGGCCTTGTCCATATTGATGGGGGGGCAATTCAAGAAGTTTACCGCACACTCTTCTTCAAGAGTATTGCCTTTATTCTACATTTTGTTAAGAGTAAATATAGATGTGAAAATATAGGAACAAATGGCGATTATTTAACTTAAGATGCAGAGTACAAATGTAAATACACATACAGGCAGAAGGCACTGACAAGAGCAATGCGGAGCTAAACTTCTTCAGTAACATTGGTTTTATTCAATATTTTGGCAAGAGTAAATGTAGATCTGATGTGTAGAAAAATGGAGGACAAGGGAAAATAAGCTGCAAAGTGTACATGAAGAACTAGCTGACAAATATAAGTACAGTGATGAAGGACAACAGATACTTACAAGAACAATGCAGAACTAAATTTCTTCATAGGCATTGGGTTTATTCTACATTAATTTAAGCATTAATATAGATCTGATAATTTGGAGCGAACAGTGGATAAGCAAGCTATAATGCACAATGATGTCACATAATCCACCAGGTATGAATGTAAGGACAGCGATAGGACAATAGGTACTCACAAGAGCAAAGCAGCGACCAGCATAGTTGCGATATCCTAGGTTTTGCGGCGCTGGTTCTATCGCCAATATACGTCGGGTGCTATGTGATTTCTCCGGTAGCACCACCTTTTTCAAGGACTTTGCTTGTACTCCTTCAGGTTCTGCAATCACCCTCTTCCTTTTGGATGTCTGAAACACAAGAACAACATTTGAATGGAAAAACATGGTATGACGACAAATGGAATAGGTGTTGATAATGGATGGGCATGGCATCTTCACATATATCATGAGTAAACTAAGCAGATGGCGGTGCAACGAAGCAAAAGAAATGCAAGACACCTTATGCAAGATATGTGCAACCAATAAAACCTTGCCAAATTAGAACAGGCACCTTATTGGGTGAACAGGATAGGCCATCTGCCTTTGACTCCTTGAGCTCAGAATAGTCATTAGGATCATATTCTGAATACGAATCTATAGGTCGGGAGCATGTGGGTTTCATTGCATCCACAATGGACCTCAATCCCTTGATGCCAAGTTTGTTACCCATTGAACTGTTCCGCAATATTCTTCTGATGTGCGCATTCTTATATTCATTGTGATTACGTACAATATCTGTAAAGCATGAAAACACAAATAGTAGTGAGATTATCTTTGTAATGCAGAGGATATTGTAATATAATAGAGGCTCCCTGTAAACCCTTGTGTGCTATCACTGGATTCTGATGAGAGAGCCCATGTGTGCTGTAATATGGTGAGTAGATTAATATAATCTGGCACAACTACACAAAAAATAAGCTCCCTGTTGGGGGCCCCAGATGTAAGGATAGTTGGCAGACGATAGGTTCATAATATACCGTATAGAAAGTTTATTGCCAAACCATGATAACGAGAGCGCAGAGCCAGTAGGCAGATCGTAGTGTAGATAATAGGGGTACACCATAACCACCATAAATAAATCGGGAAAGCGGAACTAGCTGGAAAACATAGGGTTTTACCGCTACTAATATGCAGCCTATCGATCACCTATAGGCCAGCTCTATTCATCTGGAGGTGCACAGCTGTTACTATCAGTTTAGTCTATCAAAGACCGCGCGGCTCCCACCATTTCCGGGGTATTATGGCAGACCAACTCGAAGTGCGAAATCATTTAGCAGAACCGCCCAATAGAGGTGTCGACTGCAGATGTCCCTGCTCCCCTTCCTGACAAGGAACATACTGTGCTTACTAAAGAAGAACAGAAGAGGAACATGTTAAAGAACAGAAGAGGAAGCATATTCTGCATGTCTACATGCAAGTCGCGTGACTTTTGTCATTTGGGTCAGTCGACCATTTCAGGCTGTTGGATGAAGATCCTACGTCTCCTAACCCTTCTTCTTCCTCGTCTCTGATTCTTCCGATACAGAACACCGCACGGGCCACAGACAGAACCACCGGCCCCCATCGCCTGTGTTCCTCCGCCACCCCCACCCCCGCCCTACCCACGTCAAGTATTCTTCATTCGGTGAGGCCCCACCACTGCCCCCACAACCACCATCCCCACCCGAGCCCCTTCCTTCGCACCGGCGAACTCCGGCGAGCTCTCAAAAATTGACTGACCCAATTTTGAAATTTAGTCTACTGTCATTTAACTAGTGTGGAATATAAAAGGGGAAAACCATAAGCATTGCGAGTATAGTGTTGAGCGTGCCATGGCGGATCTGAAGGTGCAGACCGTACAAAGGCAACTTTGCAACCAATGTTTGCGTTCAACTAGCAAGTAAGTGATGGACAATAAATCAGAGTAAAGCAGTGGTGATCTATTTTCTTGCTGCGATAAATAAGTTGAGCAGATACGAAAGAGTACCGCCTCTGGTGCGGCGCCGTGTATGCATCTGCTGAGAATTTGATGGTGCTGCGGTAGCGATGGCTGTCGGCGGAGTGGAAGAAGAACTAGGAGGGTAGACAGTGGCGGCGGGGCGCGGTGGACGAGACGGCCGTAGGAGCGGCGCCGGCAAGGTGGATGATGGCGGGGATGAAGTGAGAGGACGGGATGCAAGGATCCCGGTCCGAAGCAGTGGATGAGAAAGGTTGATCTCTTATAATGGTCGACAGCGTCGGGGTATCAACTCCGGCATGGTGGAGGAGGATGGCGGTGGATGGGGTGGCGGACGGAGGAGGCTGGGATGGAGAGGGTGTTTTGGTGCCCACAGAGTAAGAATGGGGAAATGGATGGAGAGAGGAAGGGGGAACCATGTCTTCAGGGCGCGCTTGTCTCAAATGCGAGGAAATTTACAAACTTAGCCCCCGTTTAAAATTTCCTACATCACAACAATATTAGTCGGTTGGGGATAGGACGGTAATCTCGCATACACCGAATATTTGCCGACGAGAGTTTGTTTTTGGCGCCCACCGTGTATGAATCAGGGAGGGAGTCGATTTCGGCCGAGGAGACACTGTGTTTTGGCGCCCACCGTGTATGAATCCGGGTGAGAGGCGGTTATGTCATGTTTGAGTGAAATTACAAACCTACCCCTATCGAAACCTATAGAAATCGAGCCGATAGGCTTTGCGTGTCAGGGATAGGCAGTAATTTCCATCTCGCAGATTTTGGTTTCGGGCGGTTACTGCGACTTTCCCCGCTTCGTTCAAATTTTTGCAGAGCAAGAGTGCACGTTTACCGTGCCAACTCAATTCGAATCCAGTTTGTATTCTATTTTTGTTCGGGCAGGATCCATTTGCGATTGGAATAAAATTCTATATACATCATTTTTTATATATACTTTCAAAAGCACAACACCCTTTATACATAAATATGGTTTACAAATGGCATGATCTCAGATTCATAAGGCTGTATCCATCTTAATTTGGATTTCCAAATATTTGAAACCACTTTATGTTGAAATCCAATGTATGCATTCCTCGCTAACTGTCTCCAATTAATGTGTGTTTCATGCGGTTTTTTTACTTCTCAAACATGTATAATGTGTTTCACACACGCAACATATAGTGTAATCCCGTTTAGACATTAATTGCATATAAATCATGCATTGTCTCTAATTAAAGAATCTATGGATCACTAATATTGATAAACTATATAACATTACACGTGTCCCCAAATTCAAATGAATATGCATGTTTGATACACCAATTTGCGTTATGATATTATCGATGTCGTGATCTCCAGTTTAAATATTTGAATCCCCTTTAATCCAGATATTCGTCTCATATAGCTATCACTCATGCTTATATAGGAGTATCTCTCTAGACCTATACGCGTTCATCGTCTCTCGGGTATCTCTCGTGCTACCTGTATGTCGACAATGATCTTTTATCTTCGCAACACACTGACGGTACTCTCTCCCTCGACCTTCATCACTCTATCTCTCTCTAAGTATATCTCGCTCCCTGCTATGTGTCTCTAACTATGATTCTCCATGTGAAATCTCTTTCTCTCACACAAACACAAACTTCGTCTCCCGGGGTCTCATTTCTCTCTACTATTCCCCTGTGTGCCACTCGCACACCCCCTCTCACACAGAGATGTCTTTCGCTCCTTAGATATGAGAAGCTACGACTCTTCCTCTTAAATATCTCTTTCTCACACACAAACACAAACTCTGTCTCCCAGGGTCTCATATCTCTCCACCATTCTCTTGTATGTCGCTCACACACACTCTCTCTCCCTAGAGATATCTTGCGTTCCCTCATATGTCTCTCTAGCTATCACTCTCGTTGTGAAATATCTTTCTCTCTCGCAGACACAAAACTCCGTCTCTCGGGATCTCATTTCTCTCTGATATTTGTTTGTATGTGACTCACATGCACACTCTCTCTATCTCTCTCACACCCACACACATAACTCAGCCTTCTGATCCACTCGACTCCTATCTCTAACACACACTAGCTAGCATCTTTATCTTTCTATTTATCTGTTTCTCCATCAACCTTCTTTCTCGCCCTCACTCTTGCTTCCTATCACGCACACTATATATGTTTCTCTCTACATGCAGTCAAGTGCCCTCTTTTTATCTTTCTCTCACACACACATAACTTCACCCTCTGAACCACCCGGCGGTCATCTCCAACACTCAAACTAGCCGATGTCCCTCTATCTAGCATCTCTATCTCTGTATCTATCTGTAGTTTCTCCGTCAACATTTCTTTCTCGCACGCACTCTTGCTTCCTATCACCCACACTATATATGTCTCTCCATACATGCATTTATAGGTTGATCTCTTTTGCACAATCGTTGTGTCTCGCTCCCTCTGCTCGCCATAGATGCATGCTCCAGCCCACGCCACTATCTCTTAAAGACAAAAACACATGCTCAATTATCGAGCCTTCTTCCCTGCACTCTCACATGCATGCATATTGTCATACCGATCTCTCCCATATCGTTGATCTTATGACTTATGTCTTCTTTCTTTTATCTCGGTCATGCTCGCGCGCACACACACATCCCACGTATAAATGTATATACCTCTCGCACATGCACGTTCAAGGTCTCCTATGTCTCCATACATAGTTAATTACCCTCAACCCTAACGCCACATCGAATCGTTCTCTTCTTGTGTGCACATAACTTCCGCCTGGATGGGTAAAACACACACTCACACTTAACAATCTCCTTCTAGCTACCCCCCTCTCTCACTCTTCCCCTATATCCCCGAAACCAATAAGACCATCCCTTCGTTTAATTCCCTGCCTACATGCACCATCGATATATAGTAGTCTTCCTCGGTGTCTCTCGAACAAACACGTTCTCTCGATGTCGACTCCTCTCACGCGCACACGCCTTCTCTTCCCTCTCTACGGGCCTTTTCTCTCTCGCACCCCCTCGTTGGTGGCCCTGTCATACACTATGATGAAGCCAGCACACTTAAATTACATCCGCCACCGAGGACCCCGCGTCACACACACACGCACCCCCACCCCACCCCCCCCACACACACACTAAGACTCCATCTCACACACACATGCTCTAGGCGGAGCATTTGTTCCTACCACCCTTCGTCCAACCTTACCCGTATGATAAGCAATCACCTTAATTTACTTGTATAACATGGACAAAATCCACTTTACTTTAGTAGTTAGCAAACTTATCATCTATACTCTTATAAAAAATGAGTTGGTGATGATGGTGTGCCTGCCATCTTGTAATATAGACCGTCCGATCTATATCTGATGGATAGAAAGCAAACTATGACAATTTTACAAAAGATACCCACACCTCTCTCCACATTTATAGACAAGGCCTTGCCTCGTTCATCGTCCTTATCTCCCACGACCTCATTGCTGAGCAATTAAAAAAGGAAGTCTCTGGAACAATCTAGCTAGCATGGTGGCCGCTGCCGCCTGCCGGCGCCGTCCATCCCCATGCCTCCGCCCAGTCTGACCACCAGTCACCACCACACTCCGCTCCTCCTCACCTTATCTCTCATCTTTCATGTTTTCGATGGAATTATCGAGATACCAGTTTTCCGATAAAATTCTCGAGATATCATTAGTTTTTACACATGGGATTACTCCTGCATGGATCAACCACAACAGGTGTTTTGTAAAAAAATGCATATTGATGTTCCGTGCAATGCACGAGCATCTTACTAGTAATTATATAACGCAAATCACGAGAAGGAAGTGACATTTTTTACACAACCACGTTAACATGGCCACATAAATCACTAGCTAAAGTGTAATACCATTATACTTATATCCCGATGCAAAAGGTTGAGTACATGTCCGAAGAGTAGAGTCGCACACACACACTCTGTCTCTCAGAATCTCTCACACACACCAGTTACGTGACGCCCACTTAAGCAGACACGTATGTTACAATTTGTGCACCCGGTGGTACACGTGATGGTGCACATTTATTTAAGCCGGACGGCGAACAAAAACAGTAGCTGCATTCATTACCCTCCCACCGCCTCTTCTCTGGTCGTCGTAGTCCGGTAGCCATGGCCCGGCCGAAGGTAATGACATACGCCATACTCCCGCAGGAGCGACACTTTAATCTGGAAATTTTAGTGGTCATGCATGCATCTTTTTGTGCTAGCACTCCTATATAAGGGTTGATCGGTCGCTTCCCGCAGACATGCGCGAGCGGTGGAATAGGAAGGAGAAGGGAAGCGGGTTGTGGAGTAACATTTTTTTACCACATTTTCTTAGGAAACTGAGTGCAATAATTGAGTAGTTTTGCAAACTACCAGTACTACACCTGAAACGGTTCAAAACCAATACCACCACCACGCCCGCGTCTGACCGCCCTGGCTGACCCAACCCCCTCCCATGCCGACGCGCGCTTCCCGCGTGCAACGGTCAGCGTTGCCCCGGAACATCAGTGCTGCATTAGTGCCCGGCCAGAGCGGAGGAGACCTCTCACTAGCACCGGCTTTGAAGCAGCAAGACTACCGAGAGAGCGTCGCTTCCCGGTGCACGCGACTGCTCCGCGTCGAGGCTGGACATAGTTTGGATGAGTCTTCATCGTGGGGATCCACACTAACTGCAATGATATGGACTCCCGTTGCCCACTGTTATGGATCGTTCCATCTATGAAGAACACGTGGGACTGGAACTACGAGATGGACATGTACCCAGGAGTGGATGTACGAACCTGAGTAATGTAGCGCGATAAGTGAAGTAGAAAGGCACAAATAGTATGAACATGCGTGGCATATAGGCATTTGTCTCTTACTACCACTAAATTTTGTACGTGCAATGCCCGGTGATGTTATGGAGTACGTGCCTAAGTACTCTACTACTACTATATTAATTGGAGGCACATATTAGGTTTTATATTTGTTTACGTGTATGCCCCGAGACCTTCCAACTAGACGTGCCTTTCTCTCCAGGTTGCACTTTGTATCGTTCATACCACTAGTACTACTACGTGTGGTCTCCGACTCAGAAGTGGAGATGCTCTACCATGTTGTTCATGTCCCACTCCTTTCGCTGACGTGTGGGACATCCAGCACATGCCATGTTTGGCACTCCTTCGTCATAAGAGTTGAAACGCTAGCATTCATCAGAAATAAAAAATAAATATAAATCAACAGTGATACTATACCACGCGGTTTCCTTGCTCCTCGATATCAGAAAGAATACTTCCATTCCCCGACATGTGGGACGTCGACTATCCTGGTCCACTTGCCATACCCGCATAACTCCAAGGGAGAGTAACCCCGGTCGTTGCGCCGCAGTAATTACTAATGAGCCGTCAAATCACACGTCCAACCTTTCCCATTGTGAAGTTGCTCGGACGAAGGAACCATCATGACTTCGTTGAATTCCACTTCTTGAAGAAAACCACTGTACCAGCAGTACTGCTAGCTACAGTAGTTACTCCAGCAGAGGCCTCCTTTGGTTCATAGGATAGGAATTTTATAGGAACATGAAAATCATAGGAAGTGAGATGACATTCATCTCAATTCCTATAGAGAAAGAGATGCCATTTGATGCATAGGATAGGAATTTTTCCATTGAGTCTAGGCTAATGTACTGGTAATTTGCTCTAAAAACTATAGTAGCAACTAGTAGTACTGATACATGCTCGTAATTAATTAAACAAACATACGGGCGGCAAAGACACACACTAACTACTAGTACTACTACTTAGATGCTGGCCAGCCACCATTGTTCTCCTTCCTGGCTTTGTCGGCGACACCCCACCATGCTTCGATCTCCGTCGACCTTTCCGCAGCAGCGCGTGCGTCCTCTTCTTTCTTGCGGCGGCGGGCCTCTCTTTTCTTGAGTGCTTTCTGACTTTTCAGCTCCCTCTATGCGGCTTTGGCTGCCTCTTGCTCTACCACCCATTCGGCCTTGGCTGCTTCAAATTCCACGCACATATGTGTGAGGTCGCGAGCGGCGATGAACTCGGCAAGATATGATGCCATCGCTTCCCTACCATTCTGTGCGCGGTCGTGGGCGCCAAGGAAGTCGGCGCGGCGGGATTCCATCGCTTCCTTACTAGTTAGTGTGTGGCACAGTGGCATGAACGACGCTTGGTGACAGCTCTAGGGTGGAGTGGCCGGACAACCGTAAAGTGCATTGGTTTGTCAAGAGCTCAAGGACAGAAGATGAAGGAAATTTGGATTCCCCTTCAATCCTGGTCATTTATTACCGAGTAAAATGCATTGGCGGTCATCGAACTTGTCTTGATAGGTCACTTTCATCATTGTATATGAGATATGGTGATTACTGGCTCAGCGTATAGCTCCGTATTTGTTTGGTTGACCAGTCAAATAGTCCGCATGCGCCTCATTAGCTCATGTTCTTTATCTATCTATCTATGTATCTATTCGGGCCTACCTGTCAGTGGAGAAAGAAATAAAAACCAAAATTATGCGTATGTGAGGAATCAAACCACGGACTCGTCGCTGCAACACACACCCGTCAGCCAAATGAAAATGAAATACTTTGCGTTAAATGCACAAACGGATTTTTTATGTTATACGTGATGCACACATTAGCGCACACCGTCCATAGAGGCAAGTAGCATGTACGTGTGCAGACAACCAAACACTCATGCTCACACTGTCAAACCATGTTAATGCATGCATGTCGCCCTCTCAATCAAAGTCCTGCTCATGGCGCAACGCAAATGGTGAGCCCGTCACCTGCGCGCCCCGGCGGTGCGTGACATTACTGTTTAGATGTTTGCTGGAGGCCTCCGCGAACACCGAGCATGTATTCACCTGGCTCAACACCAACAGTCATACTCATGACTCGGCGCCTTGCTCATGTATATCGTCCATCACAATGACAATCTATAAAACAGCCTAGCTGGAGAGGGTACTATGGTACGGAGTATGTACCATCGTGAGCAACCGATCATAGTGCCACTACATATGAGTGTGTGTCTGATCGATTCGTCCATTATTCGTAAGTTATGCATGGTTGTGTGGTGTCTAATGATGGTCGTCAAAGGCTAGCTGGCAACAAGAGCGGTTGCATGGACGCCTGGTTGTCAATACGTGCCGCATACGCTTCAAAGGCTCGTCATCCATGAGTTCACATTTTACCACCATGCCAGCATCTGACCGCCCTGGCCTACCAAAACCCCTTCCATCACTAGCGCGTGCTTCCCGCCTGAAACGGTCATCGTCTCTCCAAAACGTCAATGCCGCATTCACCGGACTTAACTGCAGGTGCAGTTGGTGTATCACAGACATGCAGGCCAGATGCCCGTTGGGCCCACATGTTAGTAATCCAACACACCTGCGGTTAAGTCACTGAAGCAGCGTCTGCATTCACGCCCGATACGACGTCTCATTGGCGCCGACATTGCAGCAGCGTGACGGCCGAGAGAGCGCCACCTGCGTGGCATCCCGGTGCAAGCGACTGTTCCGCGTTAACGATACCACAACTATCCTTCTGTCCGCCGCCCACATTAATGACATCCGGCTGCCGACGAACTTACTCCGGCGACAGCCGTCCATCCGCTTGCCGCGGCTCATTGCCATTCGCCCGCTATATTAACTTGAACCCCAGCTCCCAACCATAGCCAAAGACCCACACTCATTCTCCTCCGGTCCCTTCCTTCTATCGGCACCAATCCAACCATGGCCTCCTGGCGCTCCAAAGCTTTCTTGGACGTACTATCGCAGGAGCAGACGAAGGACATCGGGGGTTCCGCTCCAGGCACGCTCCAAAGCTCTCTTGGACGTACTGTCGCAGGAGCAGACGAAGGAGATCACCGGTTCCCCCCCCTGGCCGCCCTCCGCCACCACGACCACGAAGCCGGCACGCGTGCGCGGGCGCAGTCGGTAGCGAGGAAGAGTAGTACACGGTAGGTCACCGCCGCTCTGGTCCCAGGAAGGACACCGCTCCTCCACTCAGTCGACGCCAAGCTTGGTGGGATAAAAATCGACGACCGATTAGCCGCTTGACGGTGACGTGGAGGCAGAAATCTTCAGAACCTCGTGCTCCGGAGGAGGAGGTTATCGAGGCGGATGAGGAGGAGACAAAGGCAATGGCCGGCTATCTCAGGTTCATGGCCGGACATGGTGGTCGGGCACCGGCGATCGTTTAGATTAGGTTTACAATAGGTTTTAGTATGGTTTGTGCGAAATATGTAATGAATTTTTTCTAGTTTATAGGAAAAGTTTTCGAAATGTAATGAATTTCATCCGGTTAATTTGAAATTTGCTTTGTTTGCATGCATTTCGTCCGGTTAGTTCATATAATTGTCGAAAGGTATGCAGGCAGCATTGGATGGTATCCATCAGTGTCCTCGGACATATGCCGGTGTAAATTTGAGGGCCAACGCTGGAGATGCCCTAACTATCATGCTATAATCGCTAATAGTGCTCCATTATTTCGCAGGGAACAATTATCCCTCGAAGAAAATTAGATCCGCCGTGTTTCGCACTCCTCCCACGTAAGAGTGTAGACTCTTGCTTACATAAAAATGGAGCAAGTGGACGGCACTGTAGCAACGTCATATCAACTCAACTAGCCCGCCTAACGCGCGGGAAAAGCACCGCTCATCATTTTGTTCTGGATTTCTATGATCGAGCGCAGGAAACAAGAAATCAAGCACTGCATGCAGCGTGGTGAGCCTGGCGCTCCTCTCCTTTCCACCAATGAGCCGCATGTCTTGTTTCCTTCTTCACATGCAAGCATTAAATACCAGTAGTTAGTTTACACCCATCTTATTATACTGGCTGGTTGTAATGGATACTTATATGGCTAGGATGTGAAATGATCTTCTATCATCTTTATACTAGTTATTCTCATGCATATGATACTAGTATATGATACTCCACCTCTCATAATGCATTTAATATTGCTCATAGGGGCGCTCAAGGGTAATCTAATTGCCACGCATAACAATTCTAAAAAAAAGGCAAAATGTCAGTACAAAGGACATTTAATAGAATGATATTGTATCATGATTACATGATACCACACACCTCTTTTTCCTTCATTTAACTTGTGTGCCACATATCCAAAAAGTTCTAGTTGGCATGCATGATACCGCTTATGATACTTCCATTACGACCAGCCTACTAGTTGGCTATTATGAAGGCTTCAAGTGATATGGCAGTGGTATATAGCCAGTAGCAGGCTTTCTTATTAACCATGCCCTAAGTTGGTCGGACGAAGGAACCATCATGTCTTTGTTGAATTCCGCTTCTTCAAGAGAACTTACTGTACCCGCAGTACTGCTACCACACACGAAGACTGGACGACACTGTACCACGTCATATCACTGAAACCCACTAGGCCAAACTACCCCGCCTAGGATTTGTACTCCCTCCGTTTCAAAGTTAGTAGTACAAAGTTGAGTCATCTATTTTGGAATGGAGGGAGTACGTCTTTGTACTGCTATCCTTTTGTGTTGTACGTCTCTGTACTTTTGCTACAATTTCCTACCATATGAACCAAATGAGGCTTGAATGTATCCGTGTCGACTATTTTCTGATCGATCGCTAAGCCTACAATTTTAGGAGCTTGGGCTATTGGCCGATCGACGACGAATTAGTATAAGCGTACCACGAGCTCATCAGCCCCAACGTTTCTCTTCGGTGAGTGTTTTGCAAGTACTATAGCTCGCATAGTAGCTAGCCTACTGACACCAAGAATCATCAAACAAGCCCTGCTGATATGATAAACAGTTCAAACTTACATCTAAGCATGCCATATATTACATCAAAAGCTAGTGAGGATACATCTGTTTCCGCAACTCGGAGAGGGTTCGCATGATTCACTATCAAACAAAATTAGCAAGTACCGCCCACACAAGATAGTGCACTAGCCCTAAGATGGTTTGATAACACACATCGTTCTGGTAATTAAACACAATGCAAACTACCCTGAAGGATTAGTGCGACCAACTATTTCCTGTCATCGATCTCTCGGGCAATGAGCACAGCACGGACAACGACATTGGAATCGATCTCTGGGGCGATGTCCAACACAACATCGTAATCAATCTCTGGGGCGATGTCCACCACAACATCGTAATCGATCTCTGGGGCGATGTCCACAGGATGGACGGCGGCATTGGAATCGATCTCTGGGGCGTTGTCAACAAGACGGACCGCGACATCGAAAACGATCTCTGGGGCGTTGTCCACAGGACGGGCCGCGAAATCGGAATCATCAAGGACGTCCACCTGCACCCACACAACCGTAACATATTAGCAAGCACATTGCAAATAATCAAAAACCACAACTATGGTAAGCCATTATTTTTTACCTTGTGCAGCTCACCGGGGATCCCATCCCTCCGAGGGCCATCTCCTCGTCCTCGATGGGGGCCATCACCTTGCCAGGGGAATACTGCTTGTCAACGGCAACTATCTCCTCAAACTTGGCCTTGAGCCTCGCATAGGTGGCCATTAGAGTTTCTGGGGTAGGCATGGTGGGGACCATGCCGTTCTTCCAACTTTCTTTGAGGAGTTCGTCCGCCAACGTCATCAACTCTTTGGCCAGTGCTTGTTTCTTGGAGTTCTTCGTCTCCATGGGTTGGACCACCAACATGGCCAACTCGTTGGTCGGTGCTCGCTTCCTGGAGAGTGTTGTCTCCAGTGGGTTGTCCGCCGGCAACTCTTTGCTTAGTGCTCCAGGATCCATCAATGAACTGACAAACAAAAAGCAATCGAAAGGAAACCACAATCGCAATGAAAATGGGAAACGAATAGGCTGTGAGAATCGGTCGGTGCTTCGCAAAAAGAAGATTCTTAAATATAATAGCATCACTGATTCGCCCACCTTTCCTTCGTTGGTACAAAAGAAAAATGGCAGAAGTGAGTAGCCTGGAGTGCGGTTTTCTTGAAGAAAGGGGAGAAAGGGCGTCAATGAGTGTTCTAGTGAAATGATGGTTGCTTCGTCCAGTCCAACTTTGAGGCCACTTTACCATTGCTGGTAATGGTGTGGGTTTTGTGATATGATGGGTCATGACGGCCACACCGGGGTGACCGGTGAGTCTCAACTATAGCACCTAGCTGTGATTTGGTGGATGGCACGCGGGCCTGGATGCTTTGTGATATGCTTTGATGTTTTGTCGGGTGTATGAGTCCACACTAGCTTAACACAAATACACTAGGAGCATGCATGAATAGGGGTGTTGGGATGAGCATGCACGAAGAGGGAACAACTATGCTGAGATGAGAATGCAACCAAACACACTATGGCGACCGTTCGCAACTGCCACGTTCGGGTTGCGCTTGGCTCTTCGCGTCTTCGAGAAGACGAACAATGATGTTACTACTACTTCTACAGTATCGAATCCACTGTTTCATGTCCATCCATCGCGAGCAGGAGGGATAGCTTGTTGTATACTCTATATTTGCTGCAACCTCTAACATTTACCCCACCACAAATTAAAATATATATTCCTATCTTGACCAGATGAACGTGCAAACTACAATCACCAGGATGACAGGTAGGGTTAGAAGATTATTTTAATAAAAAAAGCAAGGAGCCGACCCCAACGATTTTAAGCTTACAGGCACGGTACACGCTATCCTAGACTACTCTACACATGAAAATGCCACACGAGTGTCTGGGCTGCGCTTGGCTCTTCGCCTCTTCGGGAAGTCGAACAATGATGGAGTACTACTGCAGTGGAGGAGTACTACAGTATGCTTCAGTCCATCTGACACCTATTGAACTGTTGCATGTCCACCGCATCCGGGAGGGAGAGAGTGTAGCGAACGAAAGCTTCTCCTAGTCCTACCAGCCACCACGCTCATGGGTGAGGGAGGGACGTAGTTTCATTGACTTACTGCTCCTACCTTTGCGTGTATGACAGGTGGGCCCAACAGGTGGGTGGCCACCTATCATGCAGCCAAAGGCAGGTGCGCGAGGGAGAGGGCATTGTAGTAATCAAACTTCTTGGTCTTGTACGAGTTGACGCAACACATCAAAGCACTGCACTCGACATATTTCAATAATTTGCATTTACCGATGCATTAATTACAGCGCATGCATGCATGCCGTCACTCTCCTTTTTATACTTGAATGTGTTGATTTAATGCACCTTGCCAAATTTTGACTATAAGTTTAACTAACCAAATGTTCATGCATGTCACAAAAAATTACATAATTGGAAACTATGTTCAAATACGAATCAAACGATATAATTTTTTGTTAACATGCACTAATATTTTGTCAGTTAAATTTTTGGTCAAAATTTAGCACCAATTACAAAGGGCCCCAATAAATATTGTACTCTCGCATTTTGTTTTGAGTGTACTCCCACATAGAAAATATAAATAATAATGCATGTTGGGGTAGCCCACGTTTCCGATAATTTTAGCCGTGGGCTTGTTCACAAATTTTACGAGGGGGTGGTTGTTCCTTTAATGGAGGGTCTTGTACCAGATTTACAAAGTGCGACCTGGCAAACCGTAACACCACTTGGAATAAGCGGGTAGCTATCTCAAAGAAGAATCAACAACTCAGAAAAAGGCGACCTGACACGTACACAATTTTAAACGATTGTTTTGATGGAGTGAAAAAGGAAAACTACCCCACTACATATATATAGGCCGGAGCCTCCGCACTTTCTTGCTAGGGTTGCTCTATTCACACACTCGCATCCTCTCTAAGTCTAAACAAGATAGCGGTGGTAACATTGTCTTTCTCCCATCAAAAAACACTGTCTTTCTATCCTCACCATTGGTTACAGATCCGGACGTATCCCCTCCGTTGGTGAAGGGGAGAAAGGGCAGCGTTTAGGCCATCATTGACAGTGAGGCAGGAGACCCACTGCCGGCCGCACCGTTATCTCTGGCCAAGTGCCGGCGCGGGAGGTCCTCCGAACCCTTCGTCGTTGCCCTAGTGTGGGCGGATCCGGCCTCCCGCCGCCCACCTATCCACATCCCGACGACCTTCAGGTATATCTTCCTTCGAAACCGACATAGCTCTACTTCTCCAGCTCGCAACGTCGCTGCATGTGCATCATTTTCTACCTCTCAGCCCCTCTCGATCGGATGGTCCAATGACACATTTTTCTTCTTCTATTGTTAGAGGTAAAGCTGCTTCATGGAGTCGAATCTTGTACTTGGTTCAAACAAGAAATAAAGTGGGGGTGAGGGAATTTAGTATGTACATCGGACTTGGTACAAACAGGAAGGATAGGGGGTGAAAGTAGCACAGACTGGTCATCCAACCGGTCTCTTGGTCGAAAAGGGAAATATAGGGGAAACGATGTACACAGTGGTGTATGACCAGGACTAGATTTGCTATCCACACATAAGACGGCTGCATGCATCATTTTTTTGAACATCAGTACAGACGCAAGTGCTCATACATACGCGCAGGCCGGGGGTACGCCTCCATTTCCAAAAAAAACATAGGAGTAGGTGGCTAGAGTGAACAAGAATGGGACCAACCCAGATATATTTCTTGGATGTTTTTTTCTCTGGGCAACAAACTCCGAATCACCACTTTATGCCCCGGTTTAGGTACATGGTGCTGGACTGCTGGTGCACCCACTGTCCCATGCCCTTATACCAAATATTTAGTTGTTCTTAATCTAATGCCCCTGGTAAAATCAAGCCATGCCACTGTTATAAGCCATGACAAATTTAGCCAAATGTTTTTGCCTGTAATTGTTTGAGACTCTGACTGTTTCCTCTGTAGCTATTTGTGCAAATAGGGATATCCATTTCACCTGGTTGCTGTTTTGACCTTTTGGTGCACTGCACAAAACACTTCTTAAAAGAAGTGACTTTTGTGTTGTTTAAGTGGAATGTCAGAATGGAATAGTTGGTTCATTTCGGTGGAACTGCACACAGGGATATCTGTGTTCCAATCCTCATCATCCATATTGGCACCATAACCGTCCTTTAGGTAAGAATGACATTTAATGCATGTGTTCATCTCTATTTTCCGACTGCCATGAGAAATAATGCTATTGTTTACTATAGTACACTTGTACTCCCTCACCGACAAAACCAATTCTGAAATAGAAGGCCAATAATGTACTTGGTTTCACCAACTGGTGAGGAGAAAGAGAAACAGAGCATGAAGAGGAAGAACAAGAAGAGTAAACAGTGCCAAGGTGATATTTCTGAAGCCGAGGCCTCGGTCGAGGCCATTCAAGGGCTCCGGCAACGTCTACCTTACATGTGAGAGGATCCTCCAGGGAGCCCTTCCACTTCTACGTATTGTCCATGATGAATTTGATGCTACTGTTAGAGTAATATGCTAATGTCTTTCTATCCTTTCTCACTAAGCTAATGAAGGTTTCACCTTGTTCCTACTTGTGCAAACAGGGATCATGTTGTGCCAATCATACATTTTAGTGGAACTACACAAGACAATACAATGAACTATATCCCAACCAGTGCTTTAACTCTGTTGGAAGTTCTTGATAATCTTTCGATATAATCTCAGCACTGGTAAACAAGAGTGATTTCAACCATACATTTGAAGTGCACAAAAATATATACTATTGAGTGATTCCAGTGAGTGCTTTATCATCTCTTCTGGGACTACATGAATAAGCTTTTTTGCTCAGGTTGGTACCGGCCTAAGGCCTTCATCCATATTAGTTTTCTATCATCTCTATTTGTATCGTGCTACTGTCATGAGAAACTCCTTTATCTTTCCACGTTAAAGTTTTGCAACCTATGATACATGGCAATGCTTTGAGTGTTGAGCTAATTGGCACTAATTAAATAAACTAATACCTCTCTTTAAGCAAGACTACTATGTTGCTATCTTTACCATTAAGATAATGAGGGTGCTTCTATTTGTTAGTGTATGTTTCATCAACTAGTGCCACTATTACAGTAATCTCACTCTCTCAATATATGTGCCAATAGGGATGCTCGATTTTGGTGGAACTGCACAAAAACTTTGGGTGCTTCATTGCCTCGACAGCTTCATTCCTTTCCCGTCATTCGCTAATCTGGGCTTGCTTCCTTCCTTTGCTGTCAGTTGCTTGGCTTATCTCGGCTTCCAGTCAAAGGAAATAGTAATTAATATGCTACCTCACACAGGTTGGTACTGGTCTTTATCCTGATTATTGTGCATGTCATATGTATTGGTAATTTGGTATTGTGCTACTGTTTGCCGATTTCATAAAGGAGTAACTTGGAGCATGAACTCGCAGGCAAATCATTACATTGGGTGATTTCAGTAGAACTGCACAAAAAGATCAGATGGACGGGTACGTATGCTGCTGCTCTGTACTCCAAAGTTCACTCAGAAAAGCATCGATGTTGACAAGAAGAAGTGCCTATATTCATTCGAGTATCAACCGACGTCAACCAGTTGTCAAACTCCAAGTATTAGGAGATTGAACACCAAAAATATTTCTTGGCGCATAGCCCAGAAAAACGCTGTCCATTCTTTGGTCCCAACTTGTGCCTTTTGGTTATCGACTCATATGGTAGCGAACTATATGGCATGGAGTCTAAAGATTCCAGACAAGTTGGTTGACGCGTATATTCATCTGACACTTAATCAGTCTGCACGCCAGATGCTCCATTTCAGTTGAATTGCACAAAAAATTTGGGTGGTTCATTTTCTCCACAGCCTCCTTTCTTGTCTGCAATGTAGAATTTAGGCGAGCTACAGGACCAAGATGATCCAGTAAACTAGTTGGATGAAAGTAGTGGCCAAGTTGCTCAAACCTCCCTCGGCACGAGGCCATTATTTGAGGATAAACCTACAAGCAAAGTTCAGATTGTCTGTGCTGCCTCTTATGTACTCAAAAGTTTACTCGTACAAGCATTAATTTTAGCAAGAAGTACCTTCGACTGAACACCATTTACCAATGTGTACCCTAGGTAATTAAAGTTCGTCCATGAATTATATGGGCTGTGATCTCAATCATTTGGTTGCATAAACATACTAAACATGTGTATATCTGAATCTTTTTGTGAATTATCTATGAATATTGTCATGTGATCTATCAATCATTTGGATGCATAGACATGCTGAACTTGTGTATATATGAATCTTTTGAGTTATTGATTGTGAATGTTGTCTATGAATATGAACGTGTCCTGTGAACCTGAGTTTGATACGAATGTTTACCTTTTTTGTTGTACTTGTGTGTGAACTTGTTAGTATGTCTACTGTGGGATTTGTGACATGTGGGTGTCAACGGCACACCTTCTTCCCAAGAAGGATTGCACCTGCTTTGTTAGGGTAGCAATGGCGCATCAGCTCTTTTTAACATTTTTGCTCTGTCTTCCCCTTCCCCCGCTCAACCCATGCCGTAATGTTTTTGGCCTCAAAACAACCATAGTACTACGTTGTTTTTGGGGCTTGATGAAAAATCAAGTGCTGGTTACTGTAGGTTGGCCCGCCCAGCAAATGGGCTGGTGGTCCACCACAGACTAGGAGGCTAAAAATACATGTTGTATGGTGCAGAGGAAAGTAAAAAAAATGCCATCGAGAGCCATCCACTGAAGAAAAAAATCGCGTCTAATGTGCTTCTTCAGTCGGGCCGCCGACCCCCCCTTTAATCCAGTTCGCTCGGGGATCTAGCTTTTTTTGAGGGATGAACATAATTTTATTCATCAAAAACCACAGTTTGTGGGATACATGCTGGATCGTGGGGGTGTAAAAGCCACACGTGGCACACCCGATCTAATCTAAGGGAGTATTTGGCTAAGCTATGCGCATCGTTATTAGAACGGCGCCCTTCATACAAGATATTGCTGTTAAAACTCTCTGCCCTCTTCCTGATCTCATGAATGGTCATGCCGTAAGTGCCCCTGGTGTTCTTGTTAATGTCCTCCACTACCTGCTTAGCATTAGAGGCAAAGATGAAATTATGGAGCACCAGGTCTTCTGCTAGAGCATATGCTTCGCGGCAAGCGATTGACTCAAGAATAGCTGGGTCCTGGATACCGAGAACCACCAGTGAGGAACTACCCAAATATGTGAAATGCTCGTCGCGGCAGACTGCTGCGGCCGATCCTTTTCTGCGGGCAGTTGAAACACCTGCGTCAACATGAATCTTCGCAAAGCCCATCGGTGGTGCCCTGGGTCTCACCCTCCTTGTAGGGCCTTGCTGGATCGTGGCACCAGCCTGCCTTGCTGGTTGTTGACTCTTGATAATATCCAGGTCCATCAAGTACCTGTTAATGAAAGCATGCGTTGCCGCAGGACTCTGAAATTCCCCTTCGTGTATGGATTTCCTTCTAGCTGTCCAAGTTGCCCACAATATCCCAGCCAACTTTAGGAATGCAGCATGTGATAATGACTGAATCATCAAAAACAGCCATGATTTGGTCGCTGTTTCAGAGGTAGCCCTTAGCTGGTACTATCATTTTTTCTAGAAGGCGAACAAGTATCAGCTAGGCCTAGGTATGCGTAGCCCATGACATATGGAGACAGTGGTTTCAACTTATTTTTGGAGGTCAATACCGGCCTATGGGCCTCCCAGCGTAGGTTTTACTTTTTCTTAAAGATCGGCAGCCCAATGTATTTTCTTAATAAAACGCAGATCTCCGTTCTATTTATCTATATATAAGAATAATAATGTTGTGTCCAATTTATGTTTTCCCCTCTAACCACATTATATATATTTATATTATTACTATTATCGTATATTTTGTAGAGACTTATATATACATTATAAAAACATCCCACGTGTTATTAACTTATAAGAGTAAATGTTTAACAGAAGTTGGCAAGAAAAATTCTGGTTGTTTTTGACTCACAGGTAGGAAAATCCTGGTGATTGCGTACAAAAGCTTGCGAAGATTTTAAGGACCAATGTAATAATAACGCGCTCATTTTTTTATTTTGAGCAATAACTCGCTAATTTGTTAATTTTATATATAAAAAATGTGTCGCAACAGCTTATTTTTTGATATTAATTGCTCCTTCTAACCTAACATTATATATAGAACGAGCCCAGCTATTTTGTGTATTTCAAGAAAGTGAAAAGGGGATGGGATTTCTTAGAAAATATTAAATGGGACGCATTGACGTGAAATTATTTGTTCACCTAGCCCAGCAAATGGACTGTACATTCTAGAAAACATGGGTTAAATATATGCCACATTTTTGCAGGCTGACATGTGGGACAATAGGTCGAAGCGTACGCAGGGCATTGTCAACTTGGTTAACAAATTATTATGACATCCATAGCCATTGGATTTATATCCAACGGCCGGCATGCACCTTCAATCTCTCGTCTTCTTCCTCCAGCATCGCCGGGACCGCTTGGTCCGGCCTCTGGCGGCTAGCGGCTTTGCTTAGCATGCATCACTGCGAAGCGCTACCCCACCGCCAGCCAGGCTATCCCTGCATCCCTCCACACTTCCTCTTATTCTCAACCGACTGAAGCTCCACGCCGCACCAAAACCAGTTATAACCCTTGTACTCCTCTCAATCTGCGACTCCACTGCCACGTCTTCCCATCTCCGGGTCGTTCCCATCCGGGGCCTCGCCGTCGTCCACCGCCTCGCTGCACTCGACACGGCATGGTCAACAAACGAGAGTCATCGGAAGAGGACTGTACCTGGAGAGCCTACCGGCTGGGACCCACGAGGTCCATGGTCGCACGCAAGGAAAGTTGCTCCTTATTAAGCTAAAAAAATGTTTCCTCCCCCTGACAGCTAGGACCCACCAAGATGTATCTTCGCACGGAAGGAAGTGCCTCCTTGTTATGCGAAAAAAACTATTCCTCCTGTTGACAGCTGGGACCCGTCAGATTTGGTGGCTGACTTGTGGGCCTACTAAGCGGATGTGGACGCAGGGCTTTGTCAACTTAATCAAAAAATGATCCTAGCAGCTGGACCGTTGGATGTTAATCCAACAGTTGTGCTCCTTCTTCAACCTCTGTTCTTGCTCCTATCTCCCGTGGGCGGCAGTGCTGCCGCACACCCGAACCAGTCAAGTTTCCCACTCCTCTCCATCTGCGACTCCACTGCCGCATCTTCCCGATCTCTGGGTCATTCCAGTCTGGGGCCTTGCCGTCGTCCACCGGCCTTGGTGCGCTTGGCACGATGTGGTCAACGTGGTCAACAACCGAGAGTCATAGGAAGATGACTATACGTGAGAGGCTGACAGTGGGGACGCACCACGCCCATGGACGCATGCATGCAACTGCATCCTTTTTACCCTGAAAAATAATGATTTCTCCCCCTGACTGCTGGGACCCACCAGCTACATCTTCGCATGCAAGGAAGTGCATCCTTATTACGCCAAAAAGAATGAATACTACCGCTGATAGCTCGAACCCACTAGCTATATCTTCGCACGCAAGGAAGTGCCTCCTTATTACGTACAAAAAATGAATACTCCCCCTGCTAGCTGGGACCCAGCATAGTGGGAGGCTGACCTGTGGGCCTACTAAGTTGACGGGAATGGAGGGCTTTGTCAACTTAGTCAATATGAACGATTCTAGCTCCAATGACCGTACCATGTCCATCCAACGACCGTAGTGCTTATTCAGCCTCTGGTCTTCCTGCTCTAGCCTTCCAAACAAGCGTCGGTCGTGCCGCCTACTCCTTCCTCCCATGTCTGGCTGTGCTGCCACCACTGGCCATGCCATCACTCTATACTCACCCACACCTCCTGTTATTCTCTAGCGACGGCAGACTCACACCGCAGCTGAAGCAGTCAACCCACGTACTCCCCTCCGCGTAGGCATCCACTGCAGTGTCTTCCCCGGCTCCGCGTCGTCCCCTTCCTAGGCCTCGCTGTCGTGGTCAACATGGTCAAGGAACGACTTCCACCGGAAGAGTAATGTACGTGGAGAGGCTGACAGCTGGGTCCACGGCAGTAGCAAGGAAGTGCCTCCTTATTACGCGAAAAATAATGATTCCTCCACCTGACAGCAGGGACCCACCGGACAGGCCACCCTATTTCGTGAAAAAAATGTTTCCCCCCTGACTGCTGGGACCCAGCAGCTACATCTTCACACGCAAGGAAGTGCCTGACAATCGGGACCCACCTGGTCGAAGCGTACGTAGCATTGTCATTCTGGTCACGAACGTGTACGTACATACTGGTCGATGTAGAGGCGCGCACGTGTCGTAGTACCAGCACGCACGTAGTATGTACACGTACGTACAATGTCCTGGGTGCAAGAAAGAAAAATACGGCCACGTACGTACATACGAGCGTTGTCTCGAACGCCTACTCGCACATACATATGGCTAGGGCTCGTGTACATGGCTCGGTCGGAATGGGGAAGCTGCGCCGTCGTCGTGTTCATGGGCAGGCAACCGGCTGGGTCGGAATGGAATGTGTCGTCGTGTTCATTGGGAGCCAACCGTCTTGGATGGAACATCCGATGGAAACGAGGCCTGGTGTACCGTAGAATGGAGGAAACGGCCTTGTGTTCGACCGGTCATGGTCGAAACAGGATCCTGTTCATCAGGAGGGGTCTGGCGTACCGCAAAATGGAGGAAACGGACCTCCTACGGTGGAAACAGGGTCCTGTTGTTCGGGAGGGGTGTGGCATACCGCAAAACGGAGGAAACGAACTTTTGTTGGAGTGCTACGATTGAAACGAGGGTCCTATTCATCTGGAGGGGTGTGGCGTACCGCAAAACGAGACTCCACGGGGTACGGCTGGTTTGGGCTTTGGCAGTGCAGGGATTGCTGGGTTGGGCTTTGAACTTTTCTGTGGGGCGGTGGGTTCGGTAGGTTTCATTTCCTAATAGGCTGCAAGGCCGTCGTGGTGCTAACAGATCAAAGGGTGAAAATTAGATCCACTGTCCAGTAACAGTTAGTTTTTTCTCAAAAGAAGTACTCTTTCCGTCCCAAAATAAGTGTCTCAACTTTGTACTAACTTTAGTGTAAACTTGTACTCCCTGTGTTCCAAAATAGATGACCCAATTTTGTACTAAGTTAGTACAAAGTTGGGTCATCTATTTTGGAACGGAGGGAGTACATACTAAGCTTGGGACAATTATTTTGGGACGGAGAGAGTAAAAAATAGTTTTAAAGAGAAAGTAGGAGTACTGATTAATATTTGAAGTTTTTTTTTGCGAGGATAATAACTATAACTTCATGAACATTATATTTGATAGTTTCAATAATTCTAAAAAAGAAACACAGTATGTTAGAACATCGATGTACATTATAAACGTGCTAAATTTCACAAATAAACTCATATTCATGTGGGAATGTATTTAAAACCAATGGTTGTTTTCATCCGCAAAAAAAACCAACATTTGTTAGACCCAAAAGTTTCTCCTTAATCTAATGAGGGTTAAATGAAAAAAGACGCTAAAAATCTAACGTCAGATTTCTAGGCATGGCAAATATGACGTCTTCATGGCAATTTATATTTGGCGAGATGATGGAAATTTTAATTTGCAAGCAGAAAAAATTCTCGGCAAAAAAATAAAGTGGATTGCCATGCTTGCCAACTGAACTTGTCATTCTCGGTGAACATAATTTGCCACTAAAAATGTTTGATTTATCATGCCTAAAAGCTGACGTTCGTTGAATAATCGGATCCTAATAACTTGAAGTCATTATGTTTGCCTTAACAATGTGATTATCCTATTGTTTATCGCCCCTTAGTAGCTGCAAATATTTACATGCATATATGTCCTAAAAATTGAAAAAAGTCCTCTTTTTTAAGGCAGAGTGATACGTCTAGTTTGCATCATGCTTTTATATCGATATTTATTGCATAATAGACTGTTATTACACATTATGTCACAATACTTATGCATATTCTCTCTTATTTTCAGGGTCTACATGAAGAGGGGGAATGCCGACAGCTGGAATTCTGGGCTGGAAAAGGAGCAAATATTAGGGACCTATTACGCGCATCTCCAAAAGTCCTGAAACTTCATGGGAACATGTTTCAGAATATATAAAAAATAATGGGCAAAAGAAGTACCAGAGGGGGGCCACCCACCGTCCACGAGGATGGGAGGTGCGCCCTACCCCCCTGGGCATGCCCCTACCTCGTGGGCCCCCTGGCAGCCCTCTGATGCCCATCTTTGGCTATATGGAGTCTTTCATCCTGGAAAAAATTATAAGCAAGCTCATGAGACGAAACTCCGCCGTCACGAGGTGGAACCAATCTAGGGCTCCGGCGCAGCTGTTCTATGGGGGAAACTTCCCTATGGGAGGGGGAAATCATCGCCATCGATCCTCTCATCAGGAGGGGGTCAATCTTCATCAACATCTTCACCAGCACCATCTCCTCTCAAACCCAAGTTCATCTCTTGTATCGAATCTTTGTCTCTAAGTCTTAGATTGGTACCTGTGGGTTGCTAGTAGTGTTGATTACTCCTTGTAGTTGATGCTAGTTGGTTTATTTGGTGGAAGATCATATGTTCAGATCCATTATGCATATTAATACCTCTCTGATTATGAACATGAATATGCTTTGTGAGTAGTTACGTTTGTTCCTGAGGACATGGGAGAAGTCTTGCTATAAGTAGTCATGTGAATTTGGTATTCGTTCGATATTTTGATGAGATGTATGTTGTCTTTCCTCTAGTGGTGCCATGTGAACGTCGACAACATGACACTTCACCATTGTTTGGGCCTAGAGGAAGGCATTGGGAAGTAATAAGTAGATGATGGGTTGCTAGAGTGACAGAAGCTTAAACCAAAGTTTATGCGTTGCTTCGTAAGGGCCTGATTTGGATCCATATGTTTCATGCTATGGTTAGGTTTACCTTAATACTTCTGTTGTAGTTGCGGATGCTTGCAATAGTGGTTAACCATAAGTGGGATGCTTGTCCAAAGAAGGGCAGTACCCAAGCACTGGTCTGCCCACATATCAAATTATCGAAGTACCGAACGCGAATCATATGAACATGATGAAAACTAGCTTGACGATAATTCCCATGTGTCCTCGGGAGTGCTTTCCTTCATATAAGAGTTTGTCCAGGCTTGTCCTTTGCTACAAAAAGGATTGAGCCATCTTGATGCACCTTATTTACTTTCATTACTTGTTGCTCGCTACAATTTACCTTATCACAAAACTATCTGTTACCGACAATTTCAGTGCTTGCAGATAATACCTTGCTGAAAACCGCTTATCATTTAGTTCTGCTCCTTGTTGGGTTTAACACTCTTACTTATAGAAAAAGCTATGATAGATCCCCTACACTTGTGGGTCATCAAGACTCTTTCCTGGCACCGTTTCCAGGGAGTGAAGCGCCTTTGGTAGGTGGAATTTGGTAAGGAAAATTTTATATAGTGTGCTGGAATTTACTGTCACTTGTTACTATGGAACATAATCCTTTGAGGGGCTTGTTTGGGGTATCTTCACCCTGACTATTAGAGCAAAGAGTTGCTACTGAACCTACTGAAAATGTTTACTTCGATATTCCTTCGGGTATGATAGAGAAACTTCTAGCTAATCCTTTTACAGGAGACGGAACATTGCATCCCGATTTGCACCTTATCTATATGGATGAAGTTGGTGGATTATTTAAGCTTGCAGGTATGCCCGAGGATGTTATCAAGAAGAAGGTATTACCTTTATCTTTGAAGGGAGACGCATTGACATGGTTTAGGCTATATGATGATATTGGATCATGGAACTACCAATGATTGAAATTGGAATTTCATCAGAAGTTTTATCCTATGCATCTGGTTCATCGTGATCGTAATCATATATATATAATTTCTGGCCTCGCAAAGGAGAAAGCATCGCTCAAGCTTGGGGGAGGCTTAATTCAATGTTATATTCATGCCCCAATCATGATCTCTCAAAAGAAATGGTTATTCAAAAAAATTATGCTTGGCTTTCTCTTAGTAGTTGCTCCATGCTCGATACTTCTTGTACTGGTTCTTTTATGATGAAGACTATTGAATTCAAATGGTATTTATTGGAAAGAATTAAATGCAACTCTGAAGATTGGGATCTCGACGAAGGTAAGGAGTCAGGTATAACACCCAAGTTTGATTGTGTTAAATCTTTTATGGATATCGATGCTTTTCGTGAATTTAGCACTAAATATGGACTTGACTCTGAGATAGTAGCTTCTTGTTGTGAATCCTTTGCTACTCATGTCCATCTCCCTAAGGATAAATGGTTTAAATATAATCCTCCCATTGAAGTAAAAGTACTTGCACCTATTAAAGTTGAAGAAAAGACTATCACTTATAATGTTGATCCTATTGTTCCTACTACTTATATTCAGAAACCACCTTTCCCTGTTAGAATAAAGGATCATGCTAAAGCTTGAACTGTGGTTCGTAAGAGTAATACTAGAACACTCACACCCTCTGAGCAAATTAAAAATGAACCTAGTATTGATGTGGTTAAAGATCTCTTGGCCGATAATATTGATGGGCATGTTATTTACTTCTGTGATGAAGCTGCTAGAATTGCTAGACCCGATACTAAAAATAAACATAGACATGTTGTAGGCATTCCTGTTATTTCTGTTAAGATAGGAGATCATTGTTATCATGGCTTATGTGATATGGGTGCTAGTGCAAGTGCAATACCTCATTCCTTATATAAAGAAATTAGGCATGATATTGCACCTGCTAAGATAGAGGAAATTGATGTTACAATTAAGCTTGCCAATAGAGAAACTATTTCACCAGCTGGGATTGTTAGAGATGTTGAAGTCTTGTGTGGGAAAGTTAAATATCCTACTGATTTTCTTGTTCTTGATTCCCCACAAGATGACTTTTGTCCCATTATATTTGGTAGACCCTTCTTGAATAATGTTAATGCTAAGATAGACTGCAAAAAGGATGTTGTTACTATTGGTTTAGGGGATATGTCTCATGAGTTTAATTTTGCCAAACTTCGTAGACAACCCCATGATAAAGAATTGCCTAGTAAAGATGAAATTATTGGTCTTGCTTCTATTGATGTGCCTCCTAATGATCCTTTAGAACAATATTTGCTAGACCATGAAAATGATATGTTTATGAATGAAAAAAGGGAAATAGATGAAGTATTCTTTAAACATGGACCTATTCTGAAACACAACTTGCCAGTTGAAATTCTAGGGGATCCTCCTCCACCCAAGGGTGATCCCATGTTTGAGCTTAAACCTTTACCAGATACTCTTAAATATGCTTATCTTGATGAAAAGAAGATATATCGTATTATTATCAGTGCTGACCTTTCTGAGAAGGAAGAGGAGAAATTATTGAGAACTCTGAAGAAGCACCGCGCTACTATTGGATATACTCTTGATGATCTTAAGGGCATTAGACCCACTCTATGTCCGGACAAAATAAAATTGGAGAAAGACGCTAAACCAGTTGTTGATCACCAACGACGGTTAAATCCTAAGATGAAAGAAGTGGTAAGAAAAGAAATACTAAAGCTTCTAGAGGCAGGTATAATTTATCCTGTTGCTGATAGTCAGTGGGTATGTCATGTCCATTGTGTCCCTAAGAAGAGAGGTATTACTGTTGTTCCTAATGATAAAGATGAATTGATCCCACAAAGAATTGTTATAGATTATAGAATGGTAATTCAATTTCACAAATTAAATAAAGCAACTAAAAAGGACCATTACCCTTTACCTTTTATTGATCAAATGCTAGAAAGATTATCCAAACATACACATTTTTGCTTTCTAGATGGTTATTCCGGTTTCTCCCAAATACATGTGTCACGAGCGGATCAAGAAAAGACAACTTTTACTTGCCCTTTTGGTACCTTTGCTTATAGACGTATGCCGTTGTGACGCCCGTATAATTAAGCTACAGTAATCCCCTTCTAATGGTGCCATGTCATCAGGCTACTATTGCTAATCTCGTCTGGATTCAAAACGGTTCAAATTCAAATTTAAAGTTTAAATAAAAAATAAAAGTTTTCAAATGTCAAAACTAAAATGTGCAAACCGGGGAAAATAATTCATAAGTGTTATTAGTGAAGAAACCATATTTTTATAAAAGGTTTAAATGCCTTAAAATAATTAAAACAATGGCTTAAACAATTAGTTAAATGCCTTTTAATTTTAAAACGTTGAACTATTTTATTTGAGTACCAAACTTTTTGTGGCTGAGGTATCAGTAGTAGTACTAATTTAGAAACTACTTTTTTATTTTAATTAAACTAAATAGTGTGGAGATTAAATAAAACATTAAATTTGTAAAAAGAAAAATTAATAAACCAAAAAACAGGGAAAAACAAAAGGCCCCTCCCCACTACCCTGGGCCAAGTGGCCCAGCTGCCAACAGGCAGCCCACCTGCGCCCCCGTCCTCCTCTGTTCACAGGGGCGGCGTGGCGGCCATCGCTCGGCTACCCCTGCCTATAAGCCAACCCATCGCCCCGGGCCGAACCCTAGTTTCCCAGTTCCATCTCTCCTCTACCTCGCTCCCTTTTCTCGATCTGGACCGGCGCCCGAGCGCTGCCATGGCTGCGTCGTCGACATTCGCGTAGCCGCCGGCCTCCTCTCGCCTCGCCGTCGAGTCCACGAGCTCCGCCCGCCTCCGCTACGTCTTCCTCGACGGCGAGCCCGAGCCGGGGAGCACTACATCGAGCCCCACGACGCCTTTCCTCCTCCTCGGGTTGCCGGCAAACTCCGTCGATTTCGGCCACTCTGCTGCTACTAACCTGTCGCCGGCCTTCGTGAGCCGCCCGGTGTGCTCCTGCTCCCTCCCCTCCCTTGCGTCGTCTTTAGTCGCCCGTAGCTGTAGACGCCGTCGGCCCGACCGCTCGCGTCGTCCGTCCCACTACATCGGCCGCACCTCGTACAGGCCCCGCGCGCGCCCAGGCGCAAGTGCTCGCTGCCTCGCACTGCGCTCCTCCTCACCCCGCCGCTGCAGTTATTGCTGGTGCCTCTAATGCCCCGCTCGCCGGCACGCCCGGCCGAGCCGCTGCCGCCTACCCGCACGCACGCGCGCATGCCCCAAACCCAGCCACACAGCCCGCATCGCCACTGCCTGCCTGCTGTTTGCTCTGCCTCGCTCGCCGACCGCTTGCTGCTACGCGCTGCTACTGCGGTGCCTCGCGCGCGAGCAGTCGCGTCCGCCGCAGCTCCGGGCCTCCCGCGGTGGCCTACTGCCGCTGCTGCCTCCGGCGGCCGCTCGCTGCCTTGCACAACCGCGCATGCACCTAGCCGTGCCGGCCCTGCTTGCCGACCCGCGCGCGCCCCTGCGCCTGCCTAAGCTGCTTCTGCTGAAGCTCTTGCCCTGCTGCTATGCTAATACTGCTGCTGCTTACTGTACTGCTAGCTAGCTTTTTAATTTTTACATTGACTAACCTCCTAGACAGACCCTAATCTGTGGTTAAACAACTGGTAAAATGACTGAATAAAATATGAGTAGGTAGTATACTTGACAAACTCCATTTTATCCCATTGGACCAAATCCCTTCTATGGCTAGATTAAAACATATAAAAATCACAAAATGCTATGTTCAGATAACAGAATTAACTCCTAGCTATGTGCGTGTGTGTCCGTGTGTTGTGTGTGCCTTGTACAACATGGTGTGTGCGCGCCGTGCGTGTGGCCGGCTGGGCTATGCCCAGTAATGGCCGGCCCTTACGTAGATTAGTACTACTAGTAGGTCTTAATTAGTGCTAAGTTAGTCTAGTAGTAGATGACATGTAGGCCCTCATTAAATAAATTAGATTTATTTAATTGGTTAGTTAAATAGTCTATGACATGTGGGCCACACATGCCCTTTTGACTAGTCAAATTGACTGGGTCAATTCGGATTAAACTAAATATAATAAATCCAAAATTTTCAGAAAATACTTAAAACTTTGGAAAATCATAGAAAATTAACCGTAACTCCAAGGAAAAAAACTTTGTAAATGAAAGTTGCTCAGAACGACGAGACGAACCCGGATACGCAACCCGTTCATCTGCCATGCATCCCTAGCATACCGAACTCGCAACTTTCCCCCTCCAGTTCATCTGTCCAAAAACGTGAAACACCGGGAATACTTTCCCGGATGTTTTCCCCCTTCACCAGGTACCACCTCGTACCGCGTTAGGGCACACCTAGCATCACGCTTTGTCATGTCATGCATCGTCATGCATTTGTTTGCAATATATTTATTATTTCTTCCCCCTCTTCTCTCGCTGGACACTGAGACCGACGTCGCTGCTACCCAGTACGACTACGGTGTTGACGACCCCTCTCTCTTGCTAGAGCAATCAGGCAAGCCCCCCCTTTGATCACCAGATATCTCCTATTCTTCTCTCTACTGTTTGCATTAGAGTAGAGTAGCATGTTACTGCTTTCCATTAATCCTATCCTGATGCATAGTCTGTCCTTGCTACTACTGTTGTTACCTTTACCTGCAATCCTAATGCTTAGTATAGGATGCTAGTTTATCATCAGTGGCCCTACATTCTTGTCCGTCTGCCATGCTATACTACCGGAACGTGATCACTCGGGAGGTGGTCCCGGGTATATACTTATATACATAATATATGATACTTGTGGTGACTAAAGATGGGTCGGCTCGTAGGAGTACCCGCGAGTGATCCACAGATTGGGTCCGAAAGGACGTTTGTCCCGATGGCCCTCTGAATGGATCTTTGTGGAGAAGCGACAGGGCAGGTTGAGACCACCTAGGAGAGAGGTGGGCCTGGCCCTGGTCGACGTTCGCGGTTATTTCAAAATAACACGTTTAATGAGATCTTGGTATTTGATCTGAGCCTGGCTACTGGCCTATACGCACTAACCATCTACGCGGGGACAGTTATGGGCACTCGATGTCGTGGTATCAGCCGAAGCCTTCATGACGTCAGCAACTGAGCGGCGCGCGCCGGATTGGACTGGAACGCCTGCTAGGCTAGGTCTGCTTCCGGCCGCCCACGCAACGTGCAGGTGTGCTAAGGGCGATGGGCCCAGACCCCTGGGCGCTTAGGTTTAGACCGGCGTGCTGACCTCTCTGTTGGTCTAGGTGGGGCCGCAACGTGTTGATCTTTCGAGGCCAGGCATGACCCAGGAAAGTGTGTCCGGCCAAATGGGATCGAGCGTGTTGGGTTATGTGGTGCACCCCTGCAAGGAAGTTAATCTATTCGAATAGCCGTGATCTTCGTAACAGGACGACTTGGAGTTGTACCTTGACCTTATGACAACTAGAACCGGATACTTAACAAAACACACCCTTCCAAGTGCCAGATACAACCGGTGATCGCTCTCTCACAGCGCGACAAGGGGAGGATCATCGGTTAGGATTATGCTATGCGATGTTACTTGGTGAACTTACCATCTACTCTCTTCTCCTGCTGCAAGACGGAGGTTACCAGAAGCGTAATCTTCGAAAGGACTAGCTATCCCCCTCTTATTCCGGCATTCTGCAGTTCATTCCACATATGATAGCCTTATTCCCATTGATACCAATGCACACATATGTAGTGTAGCTCCTTGCTTGCGAGTACTTTGGATGAGTACTCACGGTTGGTTTTCTTCCCCTTTTCCCCTTCCCTATATCCAATTGCTGCAACCAGACGATGGAGTCCAGGAGCTAGACGCCACCGTCGACAACGACTACTACTACTCGGGAGGTGCCTACTACTACGTGCAGCCCGCTGACGGCGACCATGAGTAGTTAGGAGGATCCCAGGAAGGAGGCATGCGCCTCTTTCGATCTGTATCCCTGTTTGTGCTAGCCTTCTTAAGGCAAACTTATTTAACTTATGTCTGTACTCAGATATTGTTGCTTCCGCTGACTCGTCTATGATCGAGCTCTTGTATTCGAGCCCTCGAGGCCCCTGGCTTGTAATATGATGCTTGTATGACTTATTTTATTTGTAGAGTTGTGTTGTGATATCTTCCCGTGAGTCCCTGATCTTGATCGTACACGTTTGCGTGTATGATTAGTGTATGATTGAATCGGGGGTGTCACAAGTTGGTATCAGAGCCGACTGCCTGTAGGAATTCACCTTCCACACTCCTTGGCCGAAGTCGAGTCTAGACATTACAAAAACTTTACTAACATGGCTGTGTGCTTTACGGGCCCACGTCGCCATTGGGTGGTGTTAGGATCTTTTACTCCTTGTCTATACTCTGGGACTCTGATCTCTCTTCTATTCGGGTTAAAATGAATTTGCTAACTCTGACTCTAGGTTCTCGTAACTACTTCCTTCCGGAGAGCCCTTATCACAGATGATCGCCTGCTGCACTAGAAGATTTCGAAGATACTTTACGATGTTCTCCTGAGACACTTGTGCCTACCGTCTTGCAAATTCCCTACCACTGTTATTTCCTTATGGATAACTGCATACACCTACCATTCTTACATTCAATCCCATTGATCTTGTTATTACAAGGTGCAATGAATTGCTCTCCGTTGTTCCGAGAATCCTTTGAGCTTACTGCCTTGTAGTTCCTTACCACCTAAATACCCATACGGATAATTTCTCTCACTTATCGAGTATCCGCTCATCCCCAGTTGATTCAGGTATTTCACAAAAGTCTTTGAAATGCCATTCGATCATCCAAAAAATCCTGAGCAGCCAATTCCTCTTGAAAGTCTTGCTTGCTTGCATTATGGTTAATCCCATAAGTCTCGTAGTCTTATTGGCATCCCATGTCATTATCATTTTGAGTCTTTTGACTCAATATGTTTGCGAATAAATGCAATCATCATTGATCCTTATAAATTACCTTTCCGGGTGAGCTGCCATTCTTTTAACTGGAATTGGTTCTCGACCAATCCAATTGCCGTTGATTGTATCCGAAGGCTATTCAACTTATCCATCCCTAATTAGAGCATTGCTTCTGGTCCCTTGTCTTGGGATTCATAATTCCTTTGCATTTAAGCTTTGAGTTAGTTAGTTGTTTCTATAATACGATGCACTTACATTCCTTCTTCCTTTTATAGAGTACGGATACTCACATCAACTCCGTTGTAGACCACCGGACCTCTTGTTGGATTATTATCCAACAGTGTCCTTCATATTCAAATAACCTTGTGAGTCTTTCCACAGATATATAAAGCCTTGGGTAAATTGTATCCTCTGTTTTCTCAACCATGCTCTGCTTTCGAGCTGGTGGTATTTACTATTGAAGCTTGTGGTATATGTTTCTGCGATACCCTGACGGGTTGGACATCTGCCTTTTCTAATCTGTGTGAACCCGGAAACTACTACGGGTCATACTCTACTGTTGTTATGTCAGATAAAACTTCAACACTACAACTTCGTCGAAGGCGAGAAGTGAATGAAAGGTTATGCATTGAAGAAGTGGGAGTCGACCTTGAACTTTGTGTTCATGCCCATGGACACAATGTAGATCTTATCATTAAAGCTTCTCTTAAATTAATTATTCCTTTGGTATAAGTTCATCTTATATCTGGGATCTGGCCTTTTGCAATCGTGGTTCCGACCATATTTTCTCTTTGATCCCATTTCTCGGACAAGTTAAAGTACTTGTCTTTTGCAAGTCAATACACCAGTCCAACCTCTACCTTGATCTACCGTCGAGTATTACCCTCTGGTATCTCGAGAATATCTAAGAACTGTGTTGCATATTATGAGTCTTCATCATCTATTATTTCTCACTGGTTCCAATTTTTCATGGGTTCTGGGTTGTCGTCAACCGAGAACACTGAATAGTGAATCGAGTCCGCACTCTGATTCGATAACTCTAAGCAATTTCATTGCTTATGAGTTTAATACTCCATCACGTCATTCCTAGCCTGATCGTCTACATCATTATTGTGCTAAGTTTTAACTGTGCTACCTGGTCCTTCTTCCCGGAGCACAACTTTCGACGATGAACTAAGCTTACATCGATTTCCTCGTCTTATCATTCCACCTTGAACAACAAGCTTGATTCCGAGTTTTTGTCGTACACGTGGATCCAATAATCTTTCGCTGCATCAGTCCTGTTGCTTGATGCAGTCGTTGTTCGATTGCTTCTTCATGGAGCCTCTCGACAAAATTTGTCGTGATCTTCATCAACATTTTGACTCCTTCCAGGATATCAATCGAATTCATGATGAGAATTACCATCCTTCCCCTTTGATGATTTGTGTTATCATCGACAACATTATAGCCTTCCCTCCAACATAAACTTGTTCATGCTATGTAGGTCCTCGCTAACCAGCTTATATCATGTTCTACCTTGAAGTATTACTGTCTTTAATGTCAAGGATGTTGCGTGGATTGCTCCACCTCTTGAGAATCCTTGATACAAGTGATACTTCTCACCCTCACCATTCCTTCTTGGTCCCCGTGTTGTTTATAACCGGAATGCCAACAAATGAACTATGATGTGTGAATTCAAAACTTCCAACAAACCTATTGCTTGTAAGTTACAAATGCTAGTTTCTTTCTTCATGTGTTGGTTATCGAAACACCATTCTAACATTGACCATGCTACCTATGCCCATATTTCGGGCGCACCTTTCAACCAAGGTTTAATTGTGTATGTTTTCCTCGAGCATACCTCATTATATCATTTGACCTGACAAATATTATCTCCTTGTTCACATAATTGTGAAAATCCATCTTTTGGAAATCTTGATGGATTTTTGCTGAGTTCATCAGCCACCTCCTCACTCCCTCCTTGGTTTAATGATGAACTGTTGTTTCAGAACTCGTTTCCATGGTTCATTTCTTGAGAATCTTACAATGCCATCTCGTCAATTTGTGTCACACCTTTTTCTTCTCAAGCATCCTGAGTCAGAGGTATCCAGTCACCAATTAGAACCAAATCTTGGTCAAATATGATGGTTGGAACATTTTCCAAAAGCCATAACATTGGTCTTTGTATAGCCTAGTAAGGTGGTGTCATGCCTAGCACACCTGGCCGGAGGACCTATTGTTATAGTTCTTCCTTTTTATCAAGGTTAACCATTCTTCCATGAGGAAATTGTAAGGCTTATTCTATAAGTTGCTCCTGATGAACCCTTTGAGTATCCAAAGTCCGAAATTGCTTACAGACCATGTCAATCCTATCTTGAAGTATGTATGTGGTACTACGATCTTCATAAGAAAATTTGAAGCACAATGCTATATTTTCTTTATCAATTATCCAAACACCTTTGTATGGGTAATGCCGTGAAATTCCTCTCCCATTACCTAATTGGTTTTCTACTTTCTATCCCGTCATGGATATCATGCTCCGCTTGTCCTTTGGAAGGTTATACCCTTGAACTATGTGTGTATACACATTTTCCTTTCCATTGTTCTGTTTAAACCTGATAATCATTTTTCCTTTCCATTGGCTTGTTTAAACCTCCTTGTGATCAATATTATATAAGCAGTAATTTTTCCCTGCTTATGTAAACACCTCGTTGTACCACTCTATCAGTAGGACCCTGTTACTATTGTTGATAACATTCCGGTAACCACCGATGGACGAGAACTTTGCCTATTGGTCCGCCTCGTTCAACAAACAGAAAAATGGTTCTCTTCATCCCTCGCCCTTGGTACCGACGTTGTTGCTGACATAATTGATAGGCTACCCTCTGGCATCCCTTGCTATCATGACCGTGCAAGATGTCACCGCTCCTCCTACTTTTAACCCACATGGTGGGCCATAACCCACAAGTTCCAAATGATCGAAACCTGACTCTCCTGTACACCCTTGTTTCTAAAGTTATTCCTCACGCTTGGCTTCGTATGAAAGATCATGAGCCACCTGCCTAGTGATCTAATCTGGTATCAGACGTAAAACTTATTCTCGTTGCTCTGAACCCCTTTCACCTTCTGATTAGGCCATCGAATGATTGCTTGCCCACTGGAAACTTCTCATGGTGCCTTCTTAATTTACTTTCGATATTTACTTAAGTATCTATTCGAGGGTTACTTTCTACTACATTTCCTGAGTAATCTGCCAATTAGTCAACCTTGAAGGCACGTTCTTCCAAAGTTACCCCTTGTCCTTCCGTAAGTACGATGAAATTTCCAAAGAAAAGATGATGACTTCATCATGATGACCGGAAGAAGAGGAATGAAGACATCAATGTAATGAATCAACCTCTTCAAGAAGAGCAACCAAGTCCGAGAAGAACCGTTAGAATTTCACAACCATGAATTTCCCTCTTGCACCGCCTCTTAAATCTCGGGACGAGATTTCTTGTAGTGGAGGAGAATTGTGACGCCCGAATAATTAAGCTAAAGTAATCCCCTTCTAATGGTGCCATGTCATCAGGCTACTGTTGCTAATCTCGTCTGGATTCAAAATGGTTCAAATTCAAATTTAAAGTTTAAGTCAAAAATAAAAGTTTTCAAATGTCAAAACTAAAATGTGCAAACCGGGGGAAATAATTCATAAGTGTTATTAGTGAAGAAACCATATTTTTATAAAAGGTTTAAATGCCTTAAAATAATTAAAACAATGGCTTAAACAATTAGTTAAATGCCTTTTAAAAAATTCTAAAATGTTGAACTATTTTATTTGAGTACCAAACTTTTTGTGGCTGAGGTATCAGAAGTACTACTAATTTAGAAACTAGTTTTGTATTTTAATTAAACTAAATAGTATCGAGAATAAATAAAACATGAAAATTGTAAAAAGAAAAATTAATAAACCAAAAACAGGAAAAAACAAAAGGCCCCTCCCCACTACCCTGGGCCAAGTGGCCCAGCTGCCAACAGGCACCCCACCTGCGCCCCCGTCCTCCTCTGTTCACAGGGGGGGCGTGGCGGCCATCGGCCGCTGCCAACGGTGCCATGGCGGCCATCGCTCGGCTACCCCTACCTATAAGCCGACCCCATGGCCCCGGGCCGAACCCTAGTTTCCCAGTTCCACCTCTCCTCTCCCGTCGCTCCCTTTTCTCGATTTGGACCGGCGCCCGAGCGCTGCCATGGCTGCGTCGCCGACATTCACGTAGCCGCCGGCCTCCTCTCGCCTCGCCGTCGAGTCCACGAGCTTCGCCCGCCTCCGCTACGTCTTCCTCGACCACGAGCCCGAGCCGGGGAGCGCTGCATCGAGCCCCACGATGCCTTTCCTCCTCCTCGGGTCGCCGGCGAACTCCGTCGATTTCGGCCACTCTGCTGCTACTAACCTGTCACCGGCCTTCGTGAGCCGCCCGGTGAGCTCCTGCTCCCTCCCCTCCCTTGCGTCGTCTTCAGTCGCCCGTAGCTATAGACGCCGTCGCCCTGACCGCCCGCGTCGTCCGTCCCACTGCATCGGCCGCACGTCGTACAGGCCCCGCGCGCGCCCAGGCGCAAGTGCTCGCCGCCCCGCACTGCGCTCCTCCTCGCCCCGCGCTGCAGTTATTGCTGGTGCCTCTATTGCCCCGCTCGCCGGCACGCCCGGCCGAGCCGCTGCCGCCTACCCGCACGCACGCGCACGCGCCCCACACCCAGCCGCACAGCCCACATCGCCACTGCCTGTCTGCTACTTGCTTTGCCTCGCTCGCTGACCGCTTGCTGCTACGCGCTTCTACTGCGGTGCCTCGCGCGCGAGCAGTCGCGTCCGCCGCAGCTCCGGGCCTCCCGCGGTGGCCTACTGCCGGTGCTGCCTCGGGCGGCCGCTCGCTGCCTTGCACACCCGCGCACGCACCTAGCCGTGCCGGCCCTGCTCGCCGTCCCGCGCGCGCCCCTGCGCCTGCCTGAGCTGCTTCTGCTGAAGCTCTTGCCCTGCTGCTACGCTAATACTGCTGCTGCTTACTGTACTGCTAGCTAGCTTTTTAATTTTTACATTGACTAACCTCCTCAACAGACCCTAATCTGTGGTTAAACAACTGGTAAAATGACTGAATAAAATATGAGTAGGTAGTATACTTGACATACTCCATTTTATCCCATTGGACCAAATCCCTTCGATGCCTAGATTAAATCATATAAAAATCACAAAATGCTATGTTCAGATAACAGAATTAACTCCTAGCTATGTGTGTGTGTGTCCGTGTGTTGTGTGTGCCTTGTTTTTTTTGAGACAAGTTGTGTGTGCCTTGTACATCATGGTGTGTGCGCGCCGTGCGTGTGGCCGGCTGGGCTATGCCCAGTAATGGCCGGCCCTTACTTAGATTAGTACTACTAGTAGGTCTTAATTAGTGCTAAGTTAGTCTAGTAGTAGATGACATGTAGGCCCTCATTAAATAAATTAGATTTATTTAATTGGTTAGATAAATAGTCTATGACATGTGGGCCACACATGCCCTTTTGACTAGTCAAACTGACTGGGTCAATTCGGATTAAACTAAATATAATAAATCCAGAAATTTTAGAAAATTCTTAAAACTTTGAAAAATCATAGAAAATTAACCGTAACTCCAAGGAAAAAAACTTTGTACATGAAAGTTGCTCAGAACGACGAGACGAACACGGATACACAACCCGTTCGTCCGCCACGCATCCCTAGCATACCGAACTCGCAACTTTCCCCCTCCGGTTCATCTGTCCGAAAACGTGAAACACCTGGAATACTTTCCCGGGTGTTTTCCCCCTTCACCAGGTACCACCTCGTACCGCGTTAGGGCACACATAGCATCACGCTTTGTCATGTCATGCATCGTCATGCATTTGTTTGCAATATATTTATTGTTTCTTCCCCCTCTTCTCTCGCTAGACACCGAGACCGACGTCACTGCTACCCAGTACGACTACGGTGTTGACGACCCCTCTCTCTTGCCAGAGCAACCAGGCAAGCCCCCCCTTTGATCGCCAGATATCGCCTATTCTTCTCTCTACTGCTTGCATTAGAGTAGAGTAGCATGTTACTGCTTTCCATTAATCCTATCCTGATGCATAGCCTGTCCTTGCTACTACTGTTGTTACCTTTACCTGCAATCCTAATGCTTAGTATAGGATGCTAGTTTATCATCAGTGGCCCTACATTCTTGTCCGTCTGCCATGCTATACTATCGGGCCGTGATCACTCGGGACGTGGTCACGGGTATATACTTATATACATAATATATGATACTTGTGGTGACTAAAGACGGGTCGGCTCATAGGAGTACCCGCGATTGATCCACGGATTGGGTCCGAAAGGACGTTTGTCCCGACGGCCCTTTGAGTGGATCTTTATGGCGAAGCGACAGGGCAGGTTGAGACCACCTAGGAGAGAGGTGGGCCTGGCCCTGGTCGGCGTTCGCGGTTACACTACTAGGAAAAGGGCTAAAGATAGGATTGACACTCTGGTGCGCCACTACTATATACTAATGGCGCACCAGGTTGAGGTACTCCATTAGTGTGGAAGACACTAATGACGCACCAGACAAAAGGTGCGCCACTAGTAACAAATTTTTTTCCATTTTTTCAAGCATACTAATGGCGCACCGGCGACAAAGTGCGCCAGTAATTTGTTTTTTTACTTTTTGGCAAAACTACTAATGGCGCACCATTGCACAGTGTGCCATTACTAGCGCACTGTGAAACAGTGCGCCATTAGTATAAAAATTATTTTTTTTACTTTTTTGCAAAACTACTAATGGCGCCCTGCATTAGAAAATCGTGTGTCCTCTGGATTTACCGCACGTGAAATACCATGTGTGCATGAACAATTGCATCATTTATCGGGACGAGCACGCGGAGTCTACCATATGTCCGGTGTGCGGTGTCACTCGATACAAGTAGAGGAAGAAAGCTCCTCGAAAATCGGTGTGGTACTTTCCAATCACTCCTCGTCTGCAGCGGTATTTCGCGGACCCTAAGGTAGCAAAGCTCCTGCGTTGGCACGCGGATAGGGAGGAGAAGAAGCGGGAAGATGAGGGAAATGATCTGGAGATAAATAAAAAGACAAGATGCTGAGTCACCCTAAGGATGCGAGCTAGTGGTGAGGACACTCGGTCTCGATCCCCCTCCACCGCCGCCGACGAGCACCTGGCCCCCCGCACCCTCCCCCGCTCCATCGCCACCAACGGGCACCCCCTGCACCCTCCCCCGCTCCACCGCCGCCGCCGATGATATTTTCAAGTAACAAATTTGAACATGTTTTTTAAAAAATTATTACTGTTTTTATAAAAAATATTACTGTTATGATTTAAACAAGTTTGAACATATTTAAACACAAATAAATATCAAACATCATTTAAAATACAAAAAAATATATTGCGGAGCCTAGGAATCGAACCCATGACCTCCTGGTGTGTGTGTTGCGTGCTAACCAGTTAGGCTAGTGGGCAGGTTCTGATGTGGTTTGGGTTAGGTGCAATATAACCTATGCTCGAACTGTAATAAAAAACATTCTAATGGCGCACCGCTGCGGGGTGTGCCATTGCTATCTAAAAAAAAGATCTCTAATGGCGCACCGAGGAGTGGTGCGCCATTAGTAAGCTATCCTCCCTCTCCCTCTCCAGATCCCCTTCGACCCTCTCTCCCTCGCCACCAGATCCACCCGCGCGCTACCCCGACCCACGACGCCGCCGCCCCGACCCTCACCGGACTCCACCCCCGCCGCCCCCACACCCCCGCGCCCCCACCCCCGCCGCCCCGACCCTCGCGCTAGGGTTCCTCGCCCCGCCGCCCGCTCCTCTCCTCCACCTCGGACGAGCGAGCGCCTCTTCCGACCCCTGCAGCAGCCGGCGACCTTGGCCCGACGCACGCGCCCACCCCGTCGGCCCCTGCCGTCCTCCACCTCCAGTCTCCCCAGCAGCAGCCGGCGAACCAAGGATGGTGCCGTGACCATCGTCGCCACCTCCCGTCGTCTCTCCCTGCGCGTGGTCGGCGGCTGCTCTCCTTCGACGCGCTGCCCGTGGTGAGCCCCTCTTCCTTACTCACCTCCATGTTCCTTGTTCATCTCTCTGTTCCTTGTTCCTCTCTTGTCCATGCTGCTATTTACATGGATCAATGGATGTTGGATAGATGGATGTGTGCTGATGTTAGGTAGTAGATGGTTTGCTTGATGGTTGGTTGAATTGTGCTAGTTGCTTGCTAGATGGATGGATGAATGGTGCGAGTATGTAGACATCTTTTGCTACTGTGAAAGGTCAGTGCTAGTGTAAAGGGTAGTAGTAATTCGTTCCCTTTTGCTTCTACCTGGTGCTAATTTGCTGCTGTTAGGTTTGTGTGGCTTCTTATTATTCTCTAAATCGTTCTTCAAAGCAGGCTTTGCATCGCTTTAGGTAGTTTTCTCCATGTTTTATCAAGTGACATGTTAATAGCTTGCTAGTTTAGGATACATAATTAATGCCTTTAAATGGTGCACTCTGTAAATGCCTTTAAATATAACCTTGCTAGTTTAGGATACATAATTGCAGAGAAATAATCACATCAATGCCTTTAAATGGTGCACTCTGTAAGAAATTAATAACCTAGCATCACAATTCAGAAATACTCCTGCTACTCATGTAGGTGCCGCATGAGTTTTTTTGGTTTTGTTACTGCTAGGTAGGTTGATAAGGAGAACTGCATATTTGACAGGCACAATGTCCTGTTTTTTTAGTAGGAGCACATTTTACATACAGTTTGGAGTACTAGCTCAGATACTGGTTCAGATTTTGATGTGCTTGCTTGTTACTGTAAGTGATTTTATAATTGCACCCACTTGCTTATCCTCATATTTTCTGTAGCCATGCAATTTATAATTGCACCCACTTGTAGCAACTAGCTGGAGTAGATTATGGCAAGTGAAAGCAACAAATTCTCTACAATTCGAAAGCTCAATATCCTTGCAGTAGGAAGAGCTTGCTTTAACTGAATTTGGACTTGGTGCACTAGCTTGGCAATTTTCTTGCTTGCACCGCTTGAGTAGTTCTCCATCTAATGTAGTCAATAGATGTTGTCAAGTGATTGTGTCATGGTTTTGGTTCTATTTTTAAAAAGGAAAGCCACTTGTTCAGGCTTCAAGAAAATATTTTCTCAGAATATTACTGCTAAGCCCAAGCTTGTTAATCAGCATGTACATTTCTGTCATATATTGCTAATGTCTGCTCAGATGTGTGCTTGCTATTGTCACCTATCTTTTTTTCTTCTACATGATATGGAACCTTATGATACTGCACCAATAGCCTTTGTGCATCCAAGTTATCAAACTATGTGAACTAGAAACATAAATAGAGAGAATTGATCATTACTTTTCTGAACTGTCGCAGAAGCCTCAGTAGTTCTTTCAAGTTCGTACATTGAAAGGCTTGTTTCACAAGTTCTGAATTACTTTTGATGCCTCTGAATTACTTGTGATGCCTATTATCATGCATGTTTTATGATCTGTTGTAAGGGTACTAATTGGTCTCTTCTGCTGCTTATCAGAGATGGCGGGAAGCAGCCACCGCCGCTCTGCGACACCGCAGTACGAGTTGGATGCTTCCGAGTTCTTCACTATCATACTTGGGACTTCAGTATCATCCATGACATAGATATATAAGACGAGAGATCTCCCCTTCACCCATCTCATTATGATATCTGTTGTTTGCTACAGCACTCATTGTCCCAAACTGCAGAGGCTGCCTGACAGTTTTATGAACATGCTGATGGGTGAAGATCCACCAAATAATGTGAAGCTGCGACAGGCCGGCAGTGGGTTTAGCAGGCTGTGGGATGTGGAGTTGGTGATCAAGGAGGGCCACATGTACTTGTCTTGTGGGTGGGAGAAGTTCTATCGTGCCTACGACCTACGGCTGGGGTACTTCCTTCTCTTCAGGTACGACGACGACGCCACCATGCTCATCGTGAAGGTGCGCAACGCGACTATGTGTCACATGCGCTACGCTGAAGATTATGATGCCGGTACGTTCTGCCTTTTCTTATTCCTCTACATTTGGCTTTTTCTAACATCGATTGTTAACGGTCATTGTTGCATTTGGATAGGTAATGGGAGCAGCAGTAGCGACAATGGCTATAGCCAAAGCAGCAGCGACTATGCCTGTAGCGAAAGCAGCAGCGATTCTGGCTGTAGCGAAAGCAGCAGCGATTCTGGCAGCAGCATAGACAACAAGAAGGATGATCCGGACTGGAGTGTGGGAGAAGAGGAGCAGAGTGGGGATGAGGAGCTGCAGGATGATGATGGGCATCAGGCTGAGGATGACCTAGCGCTGGTGGTGGCTGACCAAGGGCAAGAGATGGTGGTGGCTGACCATGGGCAAGAGATGGTGGTGGCTGACCATAGGCAAGAGATGGAGGTGGCTGAGGATGACCTAGCGACGGTCGTTCCTGAAGCTAGCCTCGCGATGGTGGTGGTGCCTGACAATGACCACGCACCGGTGGTGGCGTCGGCGATCCCACAGCTGGGCGACATGACCACGCCAATTGAGGTAGAAGACTACATCCCACTGCCTCCACCGCCTCCACCGCCTTGCCACTCTTGGCGCATCAGGCTGAGGAAGGAGAAGGAGAAGAACAATGCATGAGAACTGAACTTTGTCAGGTATGTCAGATCTCCAAAATGATATATATATATATATATATATATATATATATATACATATACTTAGTTACCTATGTTATCTCTAATATGCTTAGTTTCCTATAGGTTAGCTTCATTTTACCTAAGTTGGCTCTAATATGCTAACTTAGAGCTTATATGCTTAGTTTCCTATAGGTTAGCTCCAAAATAACTTATGTTAGCACAAAATGATCAAGTTTACATAATAAGCTTATAGTCTTTTTCTTATTCTTCTTCTTTTCCAAAATGACATAGGTTAGCTTCATTTTACCTAAGTTGGCTCTAATATACTAACTTAGAGCTTATATGCTTAGTTTCCTATAGGTTAGCTCCAAAATAACTTATGTTAGCACAAAATGATCAAGTTTACATAATAAGCTTATAGTCTTCTTCTTATTCTTCTTCTTTTCCAAAATTCTTCTTATTCTTCTTCTAGTGTTCTTCTTCTTCTAGTATTCTTCTAGTCTTCTTCTTTTTCTTCTTCTAACTTCTTGTTTATCATTTTGCAGATTTGATTTAATTCACGGAAGCTTGCATGGATGGAGTGCTTCTTTTCCATTTGTGTTTTTATTTTGTATCAATGTGAACTTTTGTGAATTGATGGATAACGGTGTTGGATGAACAATGTGAAACTTTTGTAATATGTAACGATGGAACTATGTGTTGGCTATGTATGTATATATGATGGAACTTGTGTGTTGGCTATGATTGTTATATGGATGCTTGTTGTATATATATGTGTTGGATATCTCATAGGTGAAATAGTGACCTGAGATTAAGAAAAAAAATTAAAAAAATTGTTACTAATGGCGCACTACCATGTGGTGCGCCATTAGTATAGCAGACACTAGTGGCGCACCGTGAGCAAAACTAATGGTGCACTGCCTGTTTACTAGATGGTGCGCCATTAGTATACCAGATACTAATGGCGCACCAGTGGTGCGCCATTAGTAAAAATTACTAGTGGCGTGCTACTAATGGCGCACCGGTGATGCGCCATTAGTAGGCAAAACCGGTGCGCCATTAGTGGGCCTTTTCCTAGTAGTGTTATTTCAAAATAACACGTTTAACGAGATCTTGGTATTTGATCTGAGCCTGGCTACTGGCCTATACGCACTAACCATCTACGCAGGGACAGTTATGGGCACTCGATGTCGTGGTATCAGCCGAAGCCTTCGTGACGTCAGCAACTGAGCGGCGCGCGCCGGATTGGACTGGAACGCCTGCTAGGCTAGGTATGCTTCCGGCCGCCCACGCAACGTGCAGGTGTGCTAAGGGCGATGGGCCCAGACCCCTGGGCGCTTAGGTTTAGACCGGCGTGCTGACCTCTTTGTTGGTCTAGGTGGGGCCGCAACGTGTTGATCTTCCGAGGCTGGGCATGACCCAGGAAAGTGTGTCCGGCCAAGTGGGATCGAGCGTGTTGGGTTATGTGGTGCACCCCTGCAGGGAAGTTAATCTATTCAAATAGCCGTGATCTTCGGTAATAGGACGACTTGGAGTTGTACCTTGACCTTATGACAACTAGAACCGGATACTTAATAAAACACACCCTTCCAAGTGCCAGATACAACCGGTGACCTCTCTCTCATAGGGCGACGAGGGGAGGATCATCAGTTAGGATTATGCTATGCGATGTTACTTGGTGAACTTACCATCTACTCTCTTCTCCTGCTGCAAGACGGAGGTTACCAGAAGCGTAGTCTTCTAAAGGACTAGCTATCCCCCTCTTATTCCGGCATTCTGCAGTTCAGTCCACATATGATAGCCTTATTCCCGTTGATACCAATGCACACATATGTAGTGTAGCTCCTTGCTTGCGAGTACTTTGGATGAGTACTCACAGTTGCTTTTCTTCCCCTTTTCCCCTTCCCTATATCCGATTGCTGCAACCAGACAATGGAGTCCAGGAGCCAGACGCCACCGTCGATGACGACTACTACTACTCGGGAGGTGCCTACTACTACGTGCAGCCCGCTGACGGCGACCAGGAGTAGTTAGGAGGATCCCAGGCAGGAGGCCTGCGCCTCTTTCGATCTGTATCCCTGTTTGTGCTAGCCTTCTTAAGGCAAACTTATTTAACTTATGTCTGTATTTAGATATTGTTGCTTCCGCTGACTCGTCTATGATCGAGCTCTTGTATTCGAGCCCTCGAGGCCCCTGGCTTGTAATATGATGCTTCTATGACTTATTTTATTTGTAGAGTTGTGTTGTGATATCTTCCCGTGAGTCCCTGATCTTGATCGTACACGTTTGCGTGTATGATTAGTGTACGATTGAATCGGGGGCGTCACAGCCTTCTGGTTTATGTAATGCACCTGCTACCTTTCAAAGATGTATGACTGCTATATTCTCTGACTTTTGTGAAAAGATTGTTTAGGTATTCATGGATGATTTCTCCATTTATGGAACTTCTTTTGATGATTTCTCTGTTTATGGAACTTCTTTTGATGATTGCTTAAGCAACCTTGGTCGAGTTTTGCAGAGATGTGAAGAAACTAATCCTGTCTTGAATTGGGAGAAGTGCCACTTTATGGTTAATGAAGGCATTGTCTTGGGGCATAAAATTTCTGAAAGAGGTATTGAAGTTGATAAAGCTAAGGTTGATGCTATTGAAAGGATGCCGTGTCACAAGAACATTAAAGGTATAAGAAGTTTCCTTGGTCATGCTGGTTTTTATAGGAGGTTCATTAAGGACTTCTCTAAAATTTCCAGGCCTCTGACTAATCTTTTACAAAAAGATGTTCCTTTTGTCTTTGATGATGATTGTGTAGAAGCATTTGAAATACTTAATAAAGCTTTGATTTCTGCACCTATTGTTCAGCCACCTGATTGGAATTTACCATTTGAAATTATGTGTGATGCTAGTGATTATGTTGTAGGTGCTGTTCTTGGACAAAGAGTTGATAAGAAATTAAATGTTATTCAATATGCTAGTAAAACTCTAGACAATGCCCAGAGAAACTATGCTACTACTGAAAAAGAATTTTTAGTAGTTGTATTTGCTTGTGATAAGTTCAGACCTAATATTGCTGATTCCAAAGTAACTGTTCACACCGATCATGCTGCTACTAAATATCTTATGGAAAAGAAAGATGCTAAACCTAGACTTATTAGATGGGTTCTCTTGCTACAAGAATTTGATTTGCATATTATTGATAGAAAGGGGGCTGAGAACCCTGTTGCAGACAACTTGTCTAGATTAGAGAATGTTCTTGATGACCCACTACCTATTGATGATAGCTTTCCTGATGAACAATTAGCTGTCATAAATGCTTCTCGTACTGCTCCATATTATGCTGATATGCTAATTACATAGTTGCTAAATTTATACCACCTAGTTTCACATACCAGCAAAAGAAAAAGTTCTTCTATGATTTAAGACATTACTTCTGGGATGACCCACACCTTTATAAAGGAGTAGATGGTGTTATTAGACGTTGTGTACCTGAGCATGAACAGGAATAGATCCTACGCAAGTTTCACTCTGAGGCTTATGGAGGACACCATGCTGGAGATAGAACTGCACAAAAGGTATTGCAATCCGGTTTTTATTGGCCTACTCTCTTCAAGGATGCCCATAAGTTTGTCTTATCTTATGATGAATGTCAAAGAATTGGTAATATTAGTAGACGTCAAGAAATGCCTATGAATTATTCACTTGTTATTGAACCATTTGATGTTTGGGGCTTTGATTATATGGGACCGTTTCCTTCCTCTAATGGGTATACACATATTTTAGTTGCTGTTGATTATGTTACTAAGTGGGTAGAAGCTATTCCAACTAGTAGTGCTGATCATAACACCTCTATTAAGATGCTTAAAGAAGTTATTTTTCTGAGGTTTGGAGTCCCTAGATATTTAATGAATGATGGTGGTTCACATTTTATTCATGGTGCTTTTCGTAAAATGCTTGCTAAGTATGATGTTAATCATAGAATTGCATATCCATATCACCCACAGTCTAGTGGTCAATTAGAATTGAGTAATAGAGAGCTTAAATTAATCTTGCAAAAGATTATTAATAGATCTAGAAAGAATTGGTCCAAGAAAGTTGATGATGTATTATGGGCTTATAGAACTGCATATAAGAATCCTATGGGTATGTCTCCATATAAGATGGTTTATGGAAAAGCATGTCACTTACCTCTTGAACTAGAACATAAGGCATATTGGGCTATTAAAGAGCTCAATTATGATTTCAAACTTGCCAGTGAGAAGGGGCTTTTTGACATTAGCTCACTTGATGAATGGAGAACTCAGGCCTATGAGAATGCCAAACTATTTAAAGAGAAGGTTAAAAGATGGCATGACAAAAGGATACAAAAACGTGAGTTTAATGTAGGTGATTAAGATTTTTTGCAGGAAAACTTCTCTCTAAATGGGAAGGTCCTTACATTATCAAGGAGGTTTATCGTTCCGGTGCCATAAAAATCAACAACTTTGAAGGCACGGATCCAAGGGTGGTGAACGGTCAAAGAATCAAACATTATATCTCAGGTAATCCTTTGAAACTAATGTTATTGAAACCATAACCCCGGAGGAATACATAAGGGACACTTTCCAGAACGTTTCAGACTTCGAAAAGGAATAGGTATGTGGTACGGTAATTTTTCTAATGGCAATTCTTCTCCGTTTTGGAATATTTAAGAAAATAGGAAAATAAGAAGCAGTCCAGTAAGGACACGAGGCTTCCACGAGGGTGGAGGGCGCGCCCTACCCCCCTGGGCGCACCCCCTGCCTCATGGGCACCTCGTGTGCCCTCGGGACACCGTTTTCTTGCATGATACTTCTTTTGGTCGGTAAACATTCATTATATAATCTCCCGAAGGTTTTGACCACCGTATCATGCAAATATCTTCTGTCTTTGTTTCGAGCTGTTTTTTCTGACAGATCTAGATCACCATGACATCTTCAAGTGCCCCCAAGGACAAGTTCTTCAAGAAGGTCATCAACCCCTACCTCGCGGAGGTGCTGCAACACCCTCAAACCATTGAGATGCGTGAGGGGTTGCTGCACATCCGTATGTTGAGGGACAAACAAGGACCAGAAGCATGGAGACAAGGCTCGAGGCGATGGAGCAACAAGTTTTCAAGTGCCAAGAGATGGTGGAACGTGGACTCAACTCCAATCGTATAATGATCACGGAGTTCACCAACAACCACAAGCTGGATGCCAAGAACATTGGGGAGGCCATCTTCAAGCTTCATGAGAAAATCAAGTGCCTCCAAGCCCAGATCTATGACCTGCAAAACCTAAACTGTGAGTATGAATATAGATTCAAGAGGATGAGTTTGGCTGCGGATTTGAGGATCCCGGAGACTCGATCATCCTTTTATGATGGTGAGCCTATGCCTTGGAAGATGGACGACAAGCCTACATCATCAACAACTCCATCATCACCACCTCCAAGGAAAGAGACATAAATAGATGGGTATGGGCACTCCCCTTGGCAACTGCCAAGCTTGGGGGAGTGCCCCGGTATCGTATCACCATCACAACTTTTATCTTTACCGTTTTCTTAGTTCGATCCTTTTGGTAATATCTTTATCTAGTAGAATAAACTTTTAGTATGATCTAGTTTTGAGTTTTGCTTTATGATCCTTCTATGTAATCGAGTCCGTGAGCTATATATAATAAAGATTAGTGTTGAGTCAAGGGCTTGATTATCCTGCTATGATCTTGAGGGAATTAAATAAAAGAGAAAGAATAAAAAGAAATAAAGAGATCATATGGATCTTATGGAGAGTAATTACTTCACATATAAAGAGTATGATTAATAAAAGTTGTTGAGAGTTGACAAACATAGTTTTGGTCATATTTGCAATTAATAGGAAGTAATAAAGAAAGAGAGGTTTTCACATATAAATATACTATCTTGGACATCTTTTATAATTGTGAGCACTCATTAAAATATGACATGCTAAAGAGTTGATGTTGGACAACGAATACAACGTAATGTCTTATGTCTTCTTACATATGAAATAAATTATATTGTCATGGATCATCCAACATGTTGAGCTTGCCTATCCCCCTCACGCTAGCCAATTTATTTGCACCAAGTAGAGATACTACTTGTGCTTCCAAATATCCTTGAACCCAGTTTTGCCATGAGAGTCCACCATATCTACCCATGGATTGAATAAGATCCTTCAAGTAAGTTGTCATTGTTGCAAGCAATAAAAATTGCTCTCTAAATATGTATTATTTATTAGTGTGGAGAAAATAAGCTTCATACGATCTTGTGATGTGGAAGAAATAAAAGTGACAGACTGCATAATAAACGTCCATATCACAAGTGGCAATATAAAGTGACGTTCCTTCGCATTAAGATTTTTTGCATCCAACCATAAAAGCACATGACAACCTCTGCTTCCCTCTGAGAAGGGCCTATCTTTTATTCATGTCTAATACTTCATACCAGAGTCATGGTGATCTTCACCTTTCCTTTTTACATTTTATCCTTTGGCAAGCACAATGTGTTTGAAAGATCCTGATATATATAGCTAATTGGATGTGAGTTTTCATGAACTATTATTGTTGGCATTACCCTTGAGGTAAAAGGTTGGGAGGCAAAACTATAAGCCCCTATTTGTCTCTGTGTCTGATTAAAACTTCATACCCATAAGTATTTTATGAGTGTTAGCAATTGTGAAAGACTAAATGATAGTTTAGTATGTGGACTTGCTGAAAATCTCTTATATTGACTCTTTCCGATGTTATGATAAATTGCAATTGCTTCAATGACCGAGATCATAGTTTGTTAGTTTTCAATGAAGTTTATGATTCATACCTGAAACTGTGAACTCATTGTTACTTTAGCATAAGAGATCATATGACAATATATATATATATATATATATATATATATATATATTGCTGTTCTAAGAATGATCATGATGCCCTCATGTCCATATTTTATTTTATGGACACCTCTATCTCTAAACATGTGGACATATTTTTCAATTTTGGATTTCGCTTGAGGACAAGCGAGGTCTAAGCTTAGGGGACTTGATACGTCCATTTTGCATCATGCTTTTATATCGATATTTATTGCATAATGGGTTGTTATTACACATTATGTCACAATACTTATGCCTATTCTCTCTTATTTTACAATGTTTACATGAAGAGGGGGAATGCCGACAGCTGGAATTCTGGGCTGGAAAAGGAGCAAATATTAGAGACCTATTATGCACATCTCCAAAAGTCCTGAAACTTCACGGGAGCACGTTTCAGAATATATAAAAAATATTGGGCGAAAGAAGTACCAGAGGGGGGCCGCCCATCGTCCACGAGGGTGGGGGGCGCACCCTACCCCCTGGGTGCGCCTCCTGCCTCGTGGGCCCCATGGCAGCCCTCTGATGCCCATCTTTGGCTATATGGAGTCTTTCGTCCTAGAAAAAAATCATAAGCAAGCTCATGAGACGAAACTCCGCCGCCACGAGGCGGAACCAATCTAGGGCTCCGGCGGAGCTGTTCTGCCGGGGAAACTTCCCTCCGGGAGGGGGAAATCATCACCATCGATCCTCTCATCGCGAGGGGGTCAATATCCATCAACATCTTCACCAGCACCATCTCCTCTCAAACCCAAGTTCATCTCTTGTATCCAATCTTTGTCTCTAAGTCTCAGATTGCTACCTGTGGGTTGCTAGTAGTGTTGATTACTCCTTGTAGTTGATGCTAGTTGGTTTATTTGGTGGAAGATCAAATGTTCAGATCCATTATGCATATTAATACCCCTCTGATTATGAACATGAATATGCTTTGTGAGTAGTTACGTTTGTTCCTGAGGACATGGGAGAAGTCTTGCTATAAGTAGTCATGTGAATTTGGCATTCGTTCGATATTTTGATGAGATGTATGTTGTCTTTCCTCTAGTGGTGTCATGTGAACATCGACTACATGACACTTCACCATTGTTTGGGCCTAGAGGAAGACATTGGGAAGTAATAAGTAGATGATGGGTTGCTAGAGTGACAGAAGCTTAAACCCTAGTTTATGCGTTTCTTCGTAAGGGGCTGATTTGGATCCATATGTTTCATGCTATGGTTAGGTTTACCTTAATAGTTGTAACGCCCCGAGACAAATGTGCCAGGTGTCCTCCAGTTATTCGTTGTTGTTGCATGGTCATTTCTTGCGTGTCATGCATTGCATATCATGCCATCATGTGCATTTCATTTGCATACATGTTCGTCTCATGCATCCGAGCATTTTCCCCGTTGTCCGTTTTGCATTCCGGCGCTTCTATCTCCTTCGGTGGTCCTTTCTACCTTCTTTTCGTGTGTGGGGGTTAAACATTTCCGGATTGGACTGAGAGTTGCCAAGTGGCCTTGGTTTACTACCGGTAGACCGCCTGTCAAATTCCATACCATTTGGACTTCGTTTGATACTCCAACGGTTAACCGAGGGACCGAAAAGGCGTCATGTGTGTTGCAGCCCAACACCCCTCCAATTTGGCCCAAAACCCACCTAAACCTCCTCCATCATCTTGGTCATTCGATCACGATCGCGTGGCCGAAAACCGCACCTCATTTGGACTCTCCTAGCTCCCTCTACCTATAAATATGTGACCCCCTCCGAAATTCGCGGTGCAAACCCCAACTTCCTCCTCCTCCCGCCGACGGACATGTCCGCCCGGTGGCCGGACACGTCCAGCGGACCCCGCAGCCAATCCGGAGCCGCCACGCGTCCTCTCCGGGCTCTTCGCCGCCGCCGGCCCGCGCGGCCTGCGAGCGGCCCGCGGGGCCCAACCGCCACCGCCGCCACCCGCGGAGGACCCCGCGCCGTGCCGCCCGCCGTCTTCTCGCTTCCGGTCGCCGGAGTTCGCGCCGGCCACCGCGTCCTTCATCGTCCCGGCGCCTGCGCTCACCGGCCGCCCCGCTCACTCGTCGCCACCTTGTCGCCGGCGTGGCGCCGCCCGCCACCTCCACGTGGCCCCGCGCCGCCCGCAGCCGCCGCTGGATCTCCTCCTCGCCGGCGTCCAAGCTCGCCGGAGCGCGCCGCCTCGCCGCCCCGTCTGGATCCACGCGGGGTGGATCAGATCCACCGGTCCCTTCAACCGAACAGCCTCCTCGCGTCCCGATCCGCTCCGTCCCGCGTTGACTTTCGCGGAGGTATAATTTCACTAAGTCCCCGAGATTTACATGTTTCAAATGCCCATGTTCTTCGTGTCATAATTCATCATCCGTAGATCCGTTTTGCGCGTGTAGCATATCAAAATGTTCGCCTCGAAGAGCACATCATTTCATCTCATTGCATCATTTTCATTTGAGTTCATCTTGATGCCCGAAATGCTGCTGGAAGAGTGCTATTTGAGTTTATTGTCAGATCTGCTGCACCAAATAGCTATTTGTCATTTTTGCCATGATTAATGTGTGCATGATATGCCCCTGAGCTCTACATATGTTTTGTTATATGCTTTGCCATCTTTCCATAGGTGCTATCCATGTATTTGTGTGATATGTGTGGTGACTAGCACAAGCTTGCAAAGTGGTGCATTCGTTAATGCTGATTTCAGGGACTTAGAATTTCACTAAGTCCTTGATCTGTTTCTATCAATATGCCATATGTTCATGTTGTTTCCTAGTGATCCGTGCCTCTTTTGAGGATGATTGGTAAGGATGATTTGTTAATATTGTGGTGCTCTATCCATCAATGTCTTTGTTTTCATTTATGGAGCAACGTAGCTTGAGTCAACCGAGCTCTACTTTTGCTATTTCGTGAATCTGGGCAGATTGTCTACTTGTTAGCGATTTTGCCGAGGATGTTGTTGTTGATCCATGCATGCTATGTTGTTGTTCTTGCCATGTCTAGCTTGTAAAATGTGTATTCTTGATGGGTGTATGCTTAGATTGTCATGACATGCTCTGTAGTGAGTGCATCGAGCTCGTAAACATGCCTACTTGATATCTGATTTGCATGCTCCAGTTTTTCACTAAGTCTGTAATCTGATTATATTTTTGCCATGTTCACATGCTTGCAATTGTATTTTCTGATCCCTTTTGGCTCAACGTCACTAAGGGACTTTTGTTAAGCTCTTTGAGTAGCTCCATGCCATGCCTTGCTTTGCCATGTTAAGTTCCTGTAGCATATAGTTTTATTGCTTCAAAGTGTGCTACCGGATCTGAAATTCCAGGCTTGTGTTAATTTCACTAAGTCTAAAACATGTTATCGTTTGCATTTTTGTCATGCTTGTTTGAACCTGTTAATGGAGGAATTAGCTGTAGCTCAGTGTTCATCTTTTGTTAAGCATCTTGAGTGGATCCCTGCCATGTATTGTGTTGCCATGTTTGAGTGCTGTAGCATATTTATCTTGTTGCATTTAGTTGGTCACTTGCTGTTTATCGCAGACCGGTGCCATATTTGTTTTGCTTGCCATTTCCAAACCGTGCATCCGATTTCGGTGATCTTTATATCGATTTCAACCAAAATCACCCAACCTTGCCAGTGGCACTCTTGGTTTTCCAAGTTGAGGCCAGGTTCATTCATTCCCTTGCAAATCATGCATATGCATCGCATACCGCATCCCGCATATCATATCATGTTCATGTGTGGTTTGTTTACTATGTTGTGTGCTTCTTTCCGGTGTTTGCTCCTTCGGGTTGGATCCGGTAACGTCGCGTTTGTGAGGACCCGTTCATCTACGTCCGTTTGTCTTCTTCATGGACTCGTTCTTCTTCCTTGCGGGATTTCAGGCAAGATGACCATACCCTCGAAATCACTTCTATCTTCGCTTGCTAGTTGCTCGCTCTTTTGCTATGCCTATGCTGCGATACCTACCACTTGATTATCATGCCTCTCATGTTGTTAAGCCAAGCCTCTAACCCACCTTGTCCTAGCAAACCATTGTTTGGCTATGTTACCGCTTTGCTCAGCCCCTCTTATAGCGTTGTTAGTTGCAGGTGAAGATGAAGTTTGTACCTTGTTGGTACATGGATATGTTGTTCCTTGTTGGAACATGTTTACTTGTTGGGATATCACAATATCTCTTATTTAATTAATGCATCTATATACTTGGTAAAGGGTGGAAGGCTCGGCCTTACGCCTGGTGTTTTGTTCCACTCTTGCCGCCCTAGTTTCCGTCATGTCGGTGTTATGTTCCCAGATTTTGCGTCCCTTACGCGGTTGGGTTATAATGGGAACCCCTTGACAGTTCGCCTTGAATAAAACTCCTCCAGCAAGGCCCAACATTGGTTTTACCATTCGCCACCTAGCCTTTTTCTTTCCCTTGGGTAGGCCTGCCCAAGGGTCATATTTATTAAACCCCCGGGCCAGTGCTCCTCTGAGTGTTGGTCCAAACCGAGCGATGTCCGGAGCTACCAGGGGCAACTCTGGGCTGGCCCACCCGACGTCTGGCTCATCCGGTGTGCCCTGAAAACGAGATATGTGCAGCTCCTATCGGGATTTGTCGGCACATCTGGGTGGCTTTGCTGGTCTTGTTTTACCATTGCCGAAATGTCTTGTAACCGGGATTCCGAGTCTGGTCGGGTCTTCCCACTAGAAGAAATATCCTTCGTTGACCGTGAGAGCTTGTCATGGGCTAAGTTGGGACCCCTTGCAGGGATTTGAACTTTTGAAAGCCGTGCCCGCGGTTATGGGCAGATGGGAATTTGTTAATGTCCAGTTGTAGAAAACCTGAAGTTGATCTTAATTAAAATACATCAACCGCGTGTGTAACCGTGATGGTCTCTTTCTGGTGGAGTCCGGGAACTGAACACGGTGTTGGAGTTATGCTTAACGTAGGTTGTTCTAGGATCACTTCTTGATCATAGTTTTCTTGATCGTACTTTGCCTTCTCTTCTCGCTCTCATTTGCGTATGTTAGCCACCATATGTGCTAGTTGCTTGTTGCAGCTCCACCTCATACCTTTACCTTACCCATAAGCTTAAATAGTCTTGATCACGAGGGTGTGAGATTGCTGAGTCCCCGTGACTCACAGATACTTCCAAAACCAGTTTGCAGGTGTCGATGAGTCCGTGCAGATGACGCAACCAAGCTCAGGAGGAGCTCGATGAAGATCTTGTCCTTTGTGTTGTTTCATTCTAGTTGATCAGTAGTGGAGCCCAGTTGGGGTCGATCGGGGACCTTGTCGCATTTGGGGTTCTTCTTTTATTTTGGTTCCGTAGTCGGGCCCTGATTGTATTTGGTTGATGTAATGCTTTATTCATGTATTTGTGTGAAGTGGCGATTGTAAGCCAACTATGTATCTTTTCCCTTATTGTATTACATGGGTTGTTTGTGAAGATTACCTCACTTGCGACATTGCTTTCAATGCGGTTATGCCTCTAAGTCGTGCTTCGATGCGTGGGAGATATAGCCGCATCGAGGGTGTTACAATAGTTCTGTTGTAGTTGCGGATGCTTGCAATAGTGGTTAATCATAAGTGGGATGCTTGTCCAAGGAAGGGCAGTACCCAAGCACCGGTCCACCCACGTATCAGATTATCAAAGTACCGAACGCGAATCATATGAACATGATGAAAACTAGCTTGACCATAATTCCCATGTGTCCTCGGGAGCGCTTTCCTTCATATAAGAGTTTGTCCAGGCTTGTCATTTGCTACAAAAAGGATTGGGACATCTTGCTGCACCTTATTTACTTTCATTACTTGTTGCTCGCTACAATTTACCTTATCACAAAACTATCTGTTACCGATAATTTCAGTGCTTGCAGAGATTACCTTGCTGAAAACCGCTTATCATTTCCTTCTGCTCCTCGTTGGTTCGACACTCTTACTTATCGAAAAGGCTACGATAGATCCCCTACACTTGTGGGTCATCACAGAGGCCGAGAGCAAGGTCGGCTGTGCAGCAAGTGATCAACATGCCCAAGGGACATGCCAGTTGGGAAATGTGTTGACACAAGTGGTCTCATGCATGGGAAAGCTTGCCCTAGCGATGTACAAGAGGAGGTCAAGGTTGTGGTGCAGGGGGACACATGTATAGTTTGAGAAAAATATTTGGGGCTCCCTACACCAATGGGTCGAATGGCATGAGGGATTTTTCACATCATTCAAGCGCAACTTCTGAATGGAATGGTGCAATAGGGAGAATTTTCTAACGGCGGCAAAGAAATCCTCATCAAGGTAGTTATGCAATCCCCTCCGACCTATTTGATGGATGTCTTTAAACTTCCTGGGCCTTTATGAAGAACTCATGAGAATCATGAGAGAGTTTTAATGGGGTGCAAGCAAAGATATGCATTGCACCCAGTAGATCTCCTAGGAATGCATGATCCGTCCCAAACCTTACGGTGGTATGGGTTTATGATATTTACAACTCTTTAATTAGGCAGTGTTGGCTAAACAGGCATTGATGTTTTCGTTGCGACATGTTAAGTTTTCTCCCCTATTGCCAGTAGGTTGATCGGTCGCATGCCTGGCACACATGTTTTGGCCTTGCTTGTGTGTTCATAACTCAGAATAGGTGACCTAACAGCCACCACCTGACTAAACATATCAATAGTCACCAAACTCATATGGGATACAGAGGAGTAGGTAATGGTCTTCTTAAGATTGATCTGTGTTAAAGTGGTCAAGGAAGTATATATTATAATATCAGATGGCGCAAAAAGCCCCTAGGAGGCCCTCATGGAACAGACAGGCGCGGAGGCTCCTAGTAAGCCACGCATGGGCACAACGCAAGCCGAGCTAGTTCGGACACAACAAACAAGGTGTGCGTCATGCCCACCTACATCGTCTCACGCGCCTTTGCCCCCCTTTGACCCCCGCGAGGCGAGGACGCCAACGCGCGGGTCCGGCATCCAATCTCGCGTGCGAGTGGGCATGTGAAAGGGCGCTGTAAGATGGTGGCCCTGTCCCTTTGCCCACAGTCCATCTATCATGGATAGCCATGGCAGATCTCTTGGGTGCTTGCCGTCCGGGTAGATCCGATGATGCGGATAGCTCCCAAGAGGTCCCCGCGGAACACCACCTAAAAACGGACACACGGAGGGCTCCTCACCCTTGAAGCCCCTAGAAGGTGGGTACTACAACATCCTTTTATAGGAGTAAAGGCATCCCCAAAGCTGATCCTCAAATCGCCCGCTTCTGTCTGGATCCATTTTGCCATCCAACACGGTATCCCATCGGTCTGTGGACCGGCTTAGACATCTATTTTCCGGCAAACTAGAGGCAAAACAAGGGGCTTTGCGGGATTGCTGCCACATACGCAAAGGAGTCCCTGGACTGAACCCGAAATTCTCTCTCGCGTGAAGCTGTTTCCATTGCTCAAGCCATTCCAGAGCACGAGTGTTGCATTCATGCCGGCCTAGAGCGAATGCGACCTTTCATTTGTGCCAACATTGAAGCGCCGCGTCGGTCGAGAGCACCGCTTGTGCCGCGTCCGATGTCCGCACCTGTTTAATGTCGTAGAGACATTACTGGACGGGGCATGATGGAAATCTACCACTTGAAGTAGGTTGTTGTCCGTTCGCCTACCGTCATTATATAGGCATACCGACCATGAAACCAACTCCGGCACCTGCATTGACACACCCCGCCGCTTGGCCTGGCTGGTGTCCGCCATTTGCACCAGGTCACACTCGGCACAAACCACGCCACACTGTGTCTGCTTCACATACTTCTCCATGGACCACCTCTGCCATGACCGCGAGCTCTAGTGCATTGTTGGAGAGCCTCTCGACGGAGCATAAGCATGAGCTGGTCACCCTTGTGGCCAGCTGGCAAGGTTGCCATGTGAGGCCGATAGAGGTTGGCCTACCGGCCTACTCCTCAGAGGTCTCCGACGATAGAGATAGCCTTCAGCAATGAGTTAGCGCCCTTGCCTGCCCTGTTCGATGCCGGCTTGACCATGGAGCATGTGCAGGCGCACTTCAAGGATGCCATGGCGGAGCAGTAGCCCGCGCCACAGTCGATGTCAGGGTTTCGGCAGGCGCAGGAGGAACAAGGTACAACCTCTCCCTCCTCAAGCAGCATCGGCTGATAGAAGGCCAAATCTACGGCATAAGGACAAATCTACGGCCAATTCATGAGCGAGGAGGCTGAGGCGGCCAAGGCCGCGGAGAACCCCAACTTCATCATCGAGCAAAGGGTCAATGGTGCATGTCGGTGCTAAACAAACAGTTTTTAACCCCTTTTCACGATGGCATTTAGAACCGTCGCCAAGTGAGTGTGGGCGATAGGGGGGTCCTTCCCACACGACCCAGAAATCATCAGGGATAGGCCCTCCTAGGACACAGGCTGGGGCCGTGTGCGATCAGGCAAGGCATCAAAACCCAATCATTTTCGTAGGTATGTACATCCCACACGGTAATCTGAGAACATCATTTTCATAGGTATGTACATCCCACACGGTGAATCCCGGAAAAACATTTTCGTTCGTATGTATATCACACACAGTCAATCCAAGGAATACATTTCCGTTCTTATGTACATCCCACAGAATAAATCCAGGAAAAACGTTTCTGTTCGTACGTACATCCCACATAGTTTTATGTGTAGGCTCATGTGTGAAAGGTGTAACTATCACACACGGTCTGACTTGGTTAACTATTTGCTTTTATCAACTATATCACACACGATTTGATGAAGAAAACTGTGTGGCATTGGGCTATCCATCGCAAGCGCTTTTACTACTAGAACCGTTTGCAAAGGTCCATGCCACATTTAGCAGGTTTATTAGTTTACAATTAATAATTCCAGTATTACGCAAATTCACATTTAATATCGAACAACTCTTTGCCAATTTCATATCAAGCACATAAATATATTATAACATCATAGTGCGGTAGCTACATGAAAACAACATGGTACAACATATAGCTAGTTCAATTTCATAAGAACAATATATTCATTTCCCTAATCGAGATCATCTAGGCTTGTCTTATCCACCTCTGCTTTCAGTTTAGTAAGAACATGTTTTGCACGGGCCAACTGGGAAAGTGCCTCCTCCTTTGCCAACACCATCTTAGCAAAGTCTGATTTAAAAAATCTGAGCTCATTCTCCACCTTCAACTTTTTATCTCGCATCTTCAAATATTCTTCAGCGTTGACAACAGTTTCTCTAAGCCTACATCTGTTCTCTTCCTCATACATGCTCCAAAGCTTCACTAGGCACATGTTCAAAGACTGTGGACACTCTTGATCAACCCACTCCAAGTAAGAACACTTCCATTCATCCTATAATATTTAAAACTAGATCAGTAACAATTGTAGGGGAATGGGTTTATAGCAACATAGAAAATCACCAATGCTTATTTTGAAAAACTAAAGAAACATGTTAATTATGACATATCTTCTCAAAAAGATCAATGTGCAAATGAACTCATTGGAACTGAGACAACAACCAAATAATTAACTACAACGATGCAACAAGTTCTTACTCATGTACAATAAATAACAAATTGAACATTTTATGAGGAAGGTAAATATAACTGCGACAGTATAGCGACAGTGTTTGGATGACAGCAAATTCATACTAACAGGTGTGTACATGCACAAATTTAGTAACATAGAACTAATAGCACTAAGGCCGTCCACTATGTATGCCAAAACTGGGGTAAAGACAATTGTTGCTACATCTCACACCGATGCCCTGCACTGGCGAACCGATGCAGCGTAAAAAAATTAGGGACCCAGACTCCGGAGCACGTAGTTGCTCCGATGCCCAGTTCCTTCATGTCATAAAGATTTAGTATTTTACTGTTTGGCTGATCGGATGTGTGAACCAAAGTTGGTGCACAAACTGCTAAAGTGGTGCCAAATAATTTTCTAATGGCACCGCTGATGAGATGGCAATAATTTAAGATACTAGATACAAATTGTGACACTGTCTTAGGATGCGTTTGGTTGAAGGTGTGGTATGAATGGGTTGGGACCATTACAGTGTTTGAATCACATCTAACAAATGATTTATAACAACGAAAGAGGGTCTAACCTTCTCTGCACATGCCAGAAACTTCCTCCCACTATCAACAGAATCAAACGCAACTAGCTTCATGGATGGAGATTGATGGTGACAACGAGCAGATAGATCTTCAGCCACCCCGCTCCATTCGTTGCCACTGATGGTCCTAGGGAGCTGCAAGAGGAAGAAATGACTCAAATCGATCGCCGGGTAAAAATCCTTCATCCCAATTCATAGACCAAGAGAGAGAAGAGAGGCATACCCGGGTGGTGATGGAGTCGTCGCCGGAGGAGGAACCACTGGAGAGGTCTTTGGAAAAGAGCATGACGACCCCCCCCCGGTAGGATGCGAGATGACGAGAGCGAGGAAGCGGCTATAGCTTAGCAAGGAAGGAAGGAAGGAGGAAACATGGGAAATATGACTTGTGGTCGGGGAGAAAAGGGGGTGGGGAAGGGGGCGGTGGTAGATATTTTGGCGGTGGGCCAAAATTTTGGAAATGTGACGGGAAACTTTGCGCGGTGCCGACAGACCTTTCACTTTGAATGATTGTGTGCATCGCAAATGATTCTTCTGATTTATGCGCATGTGATGAGTTTGATAATTCTAATCTTGGTGGAAATTTCCCTAGGTACGTCATTGCATAATTTAACATCGCTTGCTTGGGCACACAAAAGAGCGTACAACAGACATACCACACTCACTGGATCGAGCAATTTTAGTAATTAAACATAGCTAGTTGACCAAAACATTGCTCTAACAAAAGACCAGCACTCAGGCGGATGGCACTCCCACCACCCATCGTGGCTCTGGCCTCACCTCTGACGATCTCCATCATCCTCCACTAATCTGTGGATCCCTTCCGATCATCCTCTCCGGCGTCTCTTCTGGATCAAGGCAATACCCATCTCCTATGGGTTTGTCTGGTGGATCTACCCTTGGCTTGGATTTATCCAAGGGTACGGCTTTTTCTGATGAGGTTTTCAGATCCACTGGTCAAACGATCCATCCAATGGGACGAAGGAGGGCTTTCACATTGATTGTGTTCTTTAGCCGTCACGCATTCCGATTGTCGGAGGAGTCTGTGGCGGCAGCTTTGGAGGCTGCAATTGGTGGATCGGCTATTGATCTACGGGTTCTTCACGTCAAAGACAAGGTTTTCTCTTTCCAAGTCTCATGCAAGCAAGTTGGTTTTATTATTGTGGATCTGCGTTCATTTGCTTGCGATCTGTTCAAATGTTATTTCAATCTTTGGGGCAATGGAGGACCTAATTGGGTTCGGAAACTTAAGATCTGGCGTAAAGAATGTGATGCTGAGTGGATTTTGATTAGTCATACTAAACGTAGATCTTCTTTGGGTCTTTTGGCCATGCATAAGCCTCCGGTTAGATCTTCTCTTAAGTCAGCTACCACTGTTTGCAAGAAATTGTCTTTTGCCACATTTAAACAATATTCTGCCTGCAAAGGTTATAGATATCCTGCTTCTCAAAATTGCATTGATACTATTATGGATGGGGGATATAATCTATCTTCTCATGAGCGTGTTGTTATTAGACAAGCGCCCCCCTTGACTTGCATTGGACGGTGGCTCAGCCGCCTATCGTGTTTGGTACTGTTCAACCGTTACCGGAGTTGCATCGGTCAACCACGTCATCCACACTTGATCTGATAACTGTGGATCCACGACCCGTGGTTTCTGGTAATCCTTCTACACAATTTGCAGAAGCGGGAATTTCTCCAGTTCAAAATGGTAGCTTGAGATCTAGCCCATCCTCTTCGGACGCACACCGTTCTGGCCGAGTGTCTCCAGATATATCTGTTGGGCCAAGCTCTGGTTCTTTGGTTAATGGGCCTGCCTTGTCGCAGAATACCCCAATTTCTGAGATGTTGGACATATCTACTGGCCCAAGCCCATCAACCCCTCTATAGGAAATACCCACCACGCAAGAAGCAGCACAACGGTTTGATGCCATGGTCAATGACATGGTGGACCAGGTTTTAACTTGTACCCTCTATAATCTCAGGGGCCACCTCGCAACCTCTTGTGGAATGCGAGCGGTCTGATTGGCTTGCTCACGCATGGGTCACTTTAGCAGGGATTGTAATGATTTCGCGCGCACCAATGGATTAGCTTGGCAACCAATTTCTCTGCAAAAAAGCACGAGTATATCGGAAAACCCTACCGGTCAGGGGAACGGTGCCGGAGTTATTGGGATAGCTTGCCCAGTCTCATCATCGCCGCCCTCATTGCACCAATCCCCCCTCCTCTTCCCAAAGAAAACCCCATCCCCTCCCAGAAGCAACCGGCTATGGCGAACTATGAGCTTAATCCACAACGTTTTGTTCCGGCAGGCCACCACATCATCGATGGTGGAGAAAGGCGGCTTCCTCCCACCTTCATCACGCCTGCGGCTCGTCCTCCTCGCCGCCATGAGGATTACATGGTCGCCGAGGTCATGCCTGCTCCAGAGGGTCCGCTTGGACCAGTCAGGGACGACATTGTTCAGTTTCTTCAGAACAGAGGTACTCTGGTTCGCTCTGCTCAGCCTTGGTTTCATGGAGTAGGGTTATTCCAAGTCAGAGATCCATCTATCAGATATACGTTGATTTAGCATGCCCCATTTCCTCTGGGTAATGACCGTTTCGTTAGATTTATGAAACATGATGAGGGAGCAAATTTTAAGAGGAATCATGGGTTCCGCAAGGGTTGGCTCATGTTCATTGGTATTCCTCTTGATTACCGCAATATGGAGTTCATATCATAGGCGGTGGGCACCTTTGGGAAATTCCATTCGTGGGATAGTGAGGATCCATATTTGGTTCGGACTCTGGTGGAGGCAAGTTTCCCTGACACGCCATTGGTGCCACGTGATGTGGTCTTTGGAGATTATGCAGAATGGGGAGGAGCTCAGGTCTCGTGGACTGCTGTTTACTATGTGCTGGGCGCTGACTTTGCTGACCAGATGCCAAATGATGAAGGTCCGATGCCGCTGGATGGAAATCCGCACCCCTTGCCTGGAAATCTGCTACAAGATAATTTGATGTTTGTTCTTCCGCCATATCCGATGCTGGGGTGGAACGATGCGCCTATAGCACCTCCATTGCCTTAGGAAAATAACATAGATCATGCTGGATGGGGAAATGCAAACTGGGGGGATAATGAGGATGAGCATCAGCAGCCGCCACAACCTATTGTGCCTAAACAGGATCAGGTTTCTATTGTCATTGATCAGCCGGAGGGCTCTAGGTCTGTGGAACAACATGTGGGGATGCAGTTTGAGGAGCAAAATCAATTGCAGCCGGATCAGCAGTTACATGACAATGTAAAGCAGGCTATTGAGGAAAATCCTTTGGCAATTGTTCCTTATCAACCTCCTGTCATTCAGCAGCATCAGATATTCATTGGCATGGCACGGATTGTGGCTAGGCCACCTCTTCCTCCAGAGATGATCTGGAAGAGATCTTTTGAAAATCTGTTACCTGAATTTGCTGTTAAGGAGGTGCCTAGACCTATCTTCTTCAAGCCACTTGGGACAGTGACACACTCCAAGCGCACATGGACCATTGCCTTTGATGATTCGTAGAGGATGTCTTCTTTGGTGCCAAGCTTGCCCAACAGCCTTGCTCTAAGGAAGCCTATTGTGGCTAAACGACCAGTTGCCAGAGCTCTTTTTGGAATTCCTTCTGACGAGGTTCTCAGTGCTAATGATAATGAAGTGTCTGATTTTGATGGGACTGGAGAGATGCACCCTGAAGATGTTGTGTCTGGCAGCCTGGAGGATAACTCCTCTTCTTCTGTGGTTTTTTCTTCTGCGCAGTCCAATGACAAGAAACATGCAAGAAGAAGGAAGATCGTGGCTCCTTTAGTGGATACTTCTGTACGGAGATGTATGAGAAGCGCGACAAAACTGGATGGGTTCAAACCTATGAGTTTTGAGAAGCTTTCCCTCCAGCCCACCAAAAGGCGTCCTCGTTCCAAGCCCATACAGAAGGCCTAGCCCACCCCTAATGACATTGGTGATGATGGCAAGTCTGAAGATGCTCCTCCACCCACGCCTCTCAACGTGCTACAAGCAATTGGAGCGAAGCTGGAGATCGACCCCAACCTGCTATCCAAGGAGAAGCTTATGGTTAATCCCAAGGACGACTCCCCCTCCAGTGGTGTTTAAATGTTGCAGTTTAAAACTTTAGCTAGGTGTAGCGAGCCTGTTAAATTCGCTGTCGTCTATGTCATTCTAAACTTTATGTTGCGCGGCTAGAACTAGATGCATTTTGTTTCTTATGGCGTTGGGTGTATGGCATTGTATGTCATGCAGTTGTTGATACTTCGCTTTTGGTTATCTCATGAATCAAAGATCTATGCGTAATTGGAAGGTGCTTTGTTGGATGTTCATGGTCTAAATTCTGAAACACGACAACGAACTGTTAGAGAGAAAATTTCTGAAAGCCAGTGTGCGGTTGCTTGTTTGCAAGAAACTAAGTTGTCAAATTGTCCTTGTTCATTAATTAAGAGCATTTGTCCTATGGGTTTTGATCAGTTCATTGAATCACCCTCGAGAGGAGCCTCGGGTGGTATTCTGATAGTGTGGCGTTCAGACATTTTTAAGGGTGCCTTAATTGAAGTAAAGCCTTTTGGAATTGTCATCAGCTTCACCTTGATACATAATAATGACCAGTGGTTTTTAGTGAATGTTTATGGGCCTTGTTAGGGTGTATTGAGGGATGAGTTTGTTAACGGTTATATAACCTTAAGGTAGAACCTGAACAAAAATGGCTGTTATTGGGAGATTTTAATTTTATCAGGTCCATGGACAATCATAATCTTCCGGGAGGGGATGTTAATGATATTTTTATCTTTAATGAGATCATTGGCCATTTAGGTCTGCTGGAACTTCCTTTAAAATGTAGAAGATTTACCTAGTCAAACATGCAGGATGTTCCACTTCTTGAGCAATTGGACTGGTTTTTACTTCTGCAAGTTGGATAACTCAATATCCCATGATACAAGTTGCACCTCTTGCTAGAACTGCGTCTGATCATGTTCCTTGTGTAATTTCTATCTGCACCATAATTCCTAAAGCACATATCTTTAGATTTGAAAATTATTGGGTGCATCAACCTAGGTTCATGGACTGTGTGAGGGAGGTTTGGAACAAGCCTTCACATAAGACTCATATAACTGCAGTTATTATGGACAAATTGAAATCCTTGAGGTTTACACTCAAGAAATGGCAGAAGGGGCTCTCACATATCAAATCTTTGACCGAAAAGTGCAATTGGGTAATTCCATGGCTGGATGATTTGGAGGATTGGAGGCCCCTATCCATACCTGAACACAACTTTAGGAAGATATGTAAGATGCATCATGAACACCTTTTACATTTGCAGTTTTTATACTGGAAGAAAAGATGTACTATCAGATATATCAAGGTGGGAGAGGAAAATTCCAAATTTTTCCAGGCCATGGCAACAAAGAGGTATAGGAAGAATTCTATTACTAGTCTACAACTTTCTGATGGAACAATTTCTTCAGATCAAGGGGAAATAGCGAAGGAATTTTTTGTTGCTTTCAAGGGCAGAATGGGAACTGTTAAGCCAATTTTGTTGGGCAATGAAATACTCTCACTAATCCCAGAAGTGCAAGGTCTTGAGGTGCTCACAAAACCTTTCCAGCTGCAAGAGATTGAAAAGGTCATAAAAGAAATGCCCATTGATAAGGCACTAGGGCCAGATGGTTTTAATGGTCTTTTCATGAAGAGATGCTGGCAATCATTTCTAGTGATTTTATTCTGTTGGTAAATGAGTTTCATGCGGGAACTGCTCTTTTGGAAAACCTCAATGAAGCTTTCATTACTTTAATCCCAAAAAAGCAAACACCTGAGGGTGTTGGAGATTTTAGGCCAATCTCTTTGACAAGTGTGGGACTGAAGTTTCTGACTAAACTTGCAGCTAACAGGTTTCAGGATAAAATCACCAACTGTGTTCATAAGAGTCAGTATGGCTTCATTAAATCAAGAACAATTCAATATTGTATTGCTTGGACTTTTGAGTATATTCATCAATGCAACCATTCCAAGAAGCCAATCATATTGCTCAAGCTTGACTTTGAAAAAGCTTTTGACTCTATCCAGCATGAGGCAATTTTGAAAATCCTTGTAGCAAAAGGTGTTGGTAGCAAATGGATTAAATGGGTTCAACAGCTTTTATCTTCTGCAACCTCCTCTATCCTGTTAAATGGTGTGCCTAGAAATCATTTCAAGTGCAAATGTGGTGTAAAGCAAGGAGATCCTATTTCTCCTTTGCCTTTTGTGATTGCTGCTGATCTTCTGCAAACCATGATCAATGATCTTTTATGTAGGGGCCTGCTTACCTTGCCATTGCCAACACATGATCCTGATTATCCACTTGTACAGTATGCAGATGATACCTTGTTGTTTGTGAATGCTGACTCAGCTCAGTTGGAAGTCCTCAAGTCAGTGCTCAACTCCTTTTCCTTGGCAACTAGACTGCAAATCAACTTCCATAAGTCTTCAATGTACCCAATCAATGTGGAAGCCTCTGTTGCCTCTGCACTTGCTGCTCAGTTTGGTTGCCAGCTTGGTTCTATGCCCTTCACTTATTTGGGACTCCCTGTTGGAACCACTAGACCCAAAATTATTGATTTGCTACCTTTGGTGGACTGCATGGAAAGAAGGCTAACTGCTAGTTCCTGGTTTCTACCACAAGGCAGTAGGTTGCAGCTGGTAAATTCAGTAATATCTTCATTGCCTATCTTCTTACTTTGCAGTCTATCTCTACCACAGGGCATTCTAAAACAATTATAAAGGATTCAAAGACAGTGCCTCTGGAGGAAATATGGTCAGGACAAGGGACACTCTTTGGCTTCTTGGCCCCTTGTCTACAGGCCTAAGATGAAAGGGGGGCTTGGAATTCTGAATTTGGGACTACAAAATGATGCACTGCTCCTTAAGTACCTGAATAAATTCTATAACAAAGCAGATGTACCATGGGTTCGTTTGGTGTGGGACTCATATTACTTTCAGAGAATTCCTCATGACACTATTCTGTGTGGCTCATTCTGGTGGAGGGACATATGTAAATTAATGGACAAGTATCCGGCTGTTACTTCTGTCACTGTTGGCAAGGGGGATTCTGTTCTATTTTGGTCTGATCATTGGGAGATTGACCAATCTTGCATTCCTCTACAAGAAAGGTTTCCAAGGCTTTTCTCTTTTGCCTGCAGGAGAATCTTTCTGTCATTGAAGTGTTACAAGCAGGAAATTTGCAGCAAATGTTTTCTTTACCACTGTCTGAACTAGCTTTTAGGGAGTTCAATCAGCTATCAAGCTTGTTATCTATGACTTCCTTGGATAATGGTTGTGATGATATCTGGGCTTGGAGGCACGGGAAGAAGGCGGAGTACTCGGCAAAAAAGTACTATGATTTTGTCCAGGAGCATGTTATTGCTAATCCTATTCTCAGCTGGGTTTGGAAAAGCTGCTGTACCATGACAATTAAAATGTTTGCCTGGCTGGTCATTATGGACAGAGTTAACACCAAAGATATGATCCAACGACACGATTGGAGAATCGATGATGGACCTAGTTGTGTCCTATGCCCGACTGGAGTAATTGAGGATAGGAACCATCTGTTCTTCCAATGTAACTTTAGTGTGAGAATCTGGAGCTACCTGCAAGTTTCCTGGTTGGATAGCAATGATATGGTGCAAATTGCCTTACATGCAAAGAAGGAGTTTAATAAGCCTTTTTTCTCAGAGGTGGTATTTCTTGCATGGTGGAATATTTGGAAAGTTAGGAATGACGGTGCTTTTAGGCATGTCAACCCAACTTTTAGGCAGTGGAGAAATGGGTTTATTCATGATATTACTCTTCTTTCACACCGGATCAAGACCAGGTACAAGGAGGCTCTGCTCAAATGGATTGATTTCCTGCCTCCTTGAGGGCCAGCTTTTTTGTACCTTCTTTCTCTCCTAGCTGTTTTTTGTAGTGTTTTTCCTTTATTTTCTTAGTTTTCTGTAGCCTTTCTAGTATAGTTTTTTATTCCTCTTTGTTCCTCCTCTTGAGGAACTTTGTACTTGTTCTCTATCTTCTTTCAATAAAATGCTGCGGGGTGTAAGCCCTGCAGTCTTCCAGGTAAAAAAAAAACAAAAGACCAGCATTAAAAACAAAGCCTAAGTACGCATAATTTTAACAAATCCGCCACCGTGCCGGCCTATGCATCACCGGTGTGAGATGAGACGTTGATGACATGTCCTAGCGACATGCCGCCATTGGTGGACTCCGTGTCCCCCTGCTGAAGTCGAGTGCGTCCTCGTCCTCATCCTCGTCCTCGGTGCCGCCCTCAAGGTTGTAGTACTCATAGTAGCGGCTGCGCCAGAGCTCGCGTTGGTACTCCACCGCCGATTCCTCGATGGACAGACTCTTCTCTACCTTGACCTCGGCCACGCGCAACTCCTCCTCCCAGTGCTCCTCGATCTTCATCGCCTCATGCATCTCCAGCTCCCTTTCGGTGACCTCATGAGGAAGCAGGTGCTCCATGGCCACCGCTGCCTTTTCAGACGTGGGTTGCATGCTGCAGTCCGAGGTGGCCTGGAGTATCTTGGCGTGTGCATCCTCGATCTTGGCATGGATGGCCTCAACCCGGGCCAGGGCAACATCGGCGGCACGGACGATAGCTCGAGCGCTCTCGGCGTTTGCAGCCGCCGTCACAGCAGCAGCTGCAGCTGTCTCGACTGCCGCATACACCCTCTCGGCAGAAGCGGCCGCGCTCAATGCGGATGTGGAGGCACTCTCGGCGTAGGCGGCCGCGCTCTCAGCATAGGCGACGGTGCTCGGGGCCTTCACGAAGCGTCTCCACCGTGTCATCTTTGCAAGAAGGCGGTGGGGGAATGGGGATCGGGATTCATGGATTCAGGGGTTGCCGGCACTGGAGCAGAAGAGCCAGTGAAGCTTAAGGAGGGAGACTTAAATAGACCCAGGCATTTCATCGCAAACGGTTCCTAGAAAACAACTGTGTGTGATGTTGCAGATATATTTTTTATTAGCTGTGAAAGATGAATTTGGAGTAAAGTGGAAATGGATGTTGTTTTAAATGAACGAGAAATTTTGTAGTACTAATACAACTGTCATGTCAAATTCTGGAAAATTTCAGGGGTCATTTGACCTTTTAAGACATTTAAGTGATTTTCTAGCCATTTAATGACCGTAATTGAAATATGAACTACATGTACATGCAACAGCTAACCATAATGGTTTGAAAACTCATATTTTGTGTACTTGTGTGCGATTTAATTCCATGTGCAGTAAATTGGAAGGAATTTTCAAACATATTGGTCTAACGGCTATGACACAATTAAGCATGGAGTGGCATGGCATTTTAATTCCAAAAAATAAAAAAAAATTAGAAAACAGATGAAACCTTGGTTGATGTAATGTCATGTCACCAAGATGATGTGGTGAAAAAATTGTCATGTTTGACGAAAGTTTGGACACACACCCCTCACAAACCATAGCAACTCACTAGAAAGCTCGTGGTTTCGAGAGGGAACAATGCATGTTTGATGACGAACGGGAGATAGCTTCCTCTTACGGTCTTCAATTTTTTTCTATGTCATACATGCACTACTACAATTGTAATGTGAAATTTTTGAAAATTCTAGGGGTCATTTGACCCTTCAAAGACATTTAACTGATTTTCTAGCCATTTAATGACCATAATTCAAATTTGAACTACATCTACATATAACGCCTAACCAAAACGGTTTGAAAATTCATATTTGTGTACTTGTGTGTGACTTAATTCCATGTGCAGTAAACTAGAAGGAATTTCCAAACATATTTGTCTCACGACATGGACACATGCATACGTATGCATGGAGTGACATGGCATTTTAATTCCAAAAAAATCAGAAACACATGAAAGATGTAATGTCATGCCACCAAGATGATGTGGTAAAGAAATTGACATGTTTGATGAAAGTTTGGACAAACACCCCTCGCAAATCGGAGCAACTCACTAGAAGGCTCGTGGTTCCGAGAGGGAACAATGCAAGTTTGATGATGAACGGAGGATAGCTTCCTCTTACGGCCTTCAATTTTTTTTCTATGTCTAACGTGCACTACTATAACTGTAATGTGAAAATTTGGAAAATTGTAGGGGTTATTTGACATTTTAAAGACATTTAAGTGATTTTCTAACCATTTAATGACCGTAATTCAAATTTGAACTACATCTACATGCAACACCTAACCAAAACGGTTTGAAAAATCATATTTGTGTACTTGTGTGCGAGTTAATTCCATGTGAAGTAAATTAGTAGGAATTTTCAAACATATTGGTCACACGACATGGACACATGCATACGTATGCATGGAGTGACATGGCATTTTAATTCCAAAAAATAAAAAAATGAGCAGAAAAACATGAAACCTTGGTTGATGTAATGTCATGGCACCAAGATGATGTGGTAAAGAAATTGGCATGTTTGACGGAAGTTTGGACACACACCCCTCACAAACCAGAGCAACTCACTAGAAGGTTCGTGGTTCCGAGAGGGAACAATGCATGTTTGATGACGAACGGGAGATAGCTAACTCTTACGGCCTTCAAATTTTTTTGTACGTTTAACATGCACTAATACAACTGTCATGTGAAAATTTGGAAAATTTCAGGGGTCATTTGACCTTTTAAAGACATTTATGTGATTTTCTAACCATTTAATGACCGTAATTCAAATTTGAACTATATCTACATGCAATGCCTAACCAAAACGGTTTGAAAAATCATATTTTTGTGTACTTGTGTGCGAGTTAATTCCATGTGCAGTAAATTAGAAGGAATTTTCAAACATATTGGTCTCAAGGCATGGGCACATGCATGGAGTGCTATGGCATTTTAATTCCAAAAAATTAAAAAATGATCATAAAAACATGAAACCTTGCTTGATTTAATGTCATGCCACCAAGATGATGTGGTAAAAAAATTGGCCTGTTTGACGAAAGTTTGGACACACACCCCTCACAAATGGGAGCAACTCACTAGAAGGTTCGTGGTTCCGAGAGGGAACAATGCATGTTTGATGACGAACAGGAGATAGCTTCCTCTTACTGCCTTCAATTTTTTTCTACGTTTAGCGTGCACTAATACAATTGTCATGTGAAAATTTGGAAATTTTCAGGGGTCATTTGACCTTCTAAAGACATTTAAGTGATTTTCTAACCATTTAATGACCGTAATTCAAATTTGAACTACATCTACATGCAATGCCTAACCATAACGGTTTGAAAAATCATATTTTTGTGTACTTGTGTGCGAGTTAAAAAATCATCAGACGATGTAAATATCTGGTGTTAAAAAAAGAAAATGTAAAGATATGGCAAGACAACCGGCCCCCACATGATTGGCACTCTATCTCGCGGCTCAAGGTTTGGTAGGTGAGTGGCGGGGATCATTAATCAGACACGGTTCTGCACTGCAAACCATTAGCTATTATGTTCACACACGGATTTTGGCTATTATGTTCACACACGGATTTTGCTGCGGGAATTGTGTGTAATTCAAACTAGAGTTGAAAGTGCAACTAACCCTGGGTGGTTTTGGTAATTCCTAACAACATATAGCTCATTGAGCTAATGATATCTCAAGATAAATATTTCAGGAAAGCTCAATGATTGGCATGGCATGGAGTAGAAATGTGGACCCCTCAAAATGCTAAGGACAAAAGATTGGCTCAAGCTCTAAATCTCAAGACTCTATATTTTACTTATAGTGATCCAAGATCACATTGAGTCCATAGGAAAAGCCAATACTATTAAAAGGGGATGAGGTGTTGCTTAATGGGTTGCTGGCTCAAAATGCTTAATGCTATGCTCCAAAAGCCCTCAACTGCTTTCTCATATCCACATATGTCCCAAACCAAAAGTCAAACTCGGCCCCACCGAAACTTTCTATCCGGCGCCACCAAATTCATTGACATAGCCACTGCCAGAAACCCTAGTCATATCGGTCTTACCGATAGGGATCTGGGTCTCATCGAGATGGGATTGCAAACTCTCTGTTTCCCTTCGTAACGTTTCGGTCCAACTGAGATGAGCGATCGGTCCCACCGAGTTCGCAATGCAAACTCTCCGTTTCCCCTTCGTAACGTTCCGGTCTCACCGAGATGAGCGAATCGGTCCCACCGAGTTTGCCTGACCAACTCTCTGGTTAGCTTATTACCAAAATCGGTCCCACCGATTTTGTGTAATTGGTCTCACCGATATTACGTTATGCCCTAACCCTAATGAAATCGGTCACACCGAGTTAACATGTTGGTCCCACCGAAAAGCCTAACGTTCACATATTTGAACTAAATCGGTCTGACCGAGTTCCATTATTCGGTCCCACCAAGTTTGGTGATTTGTGTGTAACGGTTAGATTTTGTGTGGAGGCTATAAATACCGCTCCACCCACTCTTCATTTGTGGGGAGAGCCATTAGAACATGCCTACACTTCCAACATTCATTTTCTAAGAGAGAACCACCTACTCATGTGTTGAGACCAAGATATTCCATTCCAACCATATGAATCTTGATCTCTAGCCTTCTCCAAGTTGCTTTCCACTCAAATCTTCTTTCCACCAAATCCAAATCAGTGAGAGAGAGTTGAGTATTAGGGAGACTATCATTTGAAGCACAAGAGCAAGGAGTTCATCATCAACACACCGTCTATTACCTTTTGGAGAGTGGTGTCTCCTAGATTGGTTAGGTGTCACTTGGGAGCCTCCAACACGATTGTGGAGTTGAACCAAGGAGTTTGTACGAGCAAGGAGATCGCCTACTTCGTGAAGAACTACCCTAGTGAGGCAAGTCCTTTGTGGGCGATGTCCATGGTGGGATAGACAAGGTTGCTTCAACGTGGACCCTTCGTGGGTGGAGCCCTCCATGGACTCGCGCAACCGTTACCCTTCATGGGTTGAAGTCTTCACCAACGTGGATGTACGATAGCACCACCTATCGGAACCACGCCAAAAATCTCCGTGTCTACATTGCGTTTGCTCCCTCCAAACTCCTCCCTTTACCTTCATGTGCAATGTTTTACATTCCACTGCTATACTCTTAGACTTGCATGTGTAGATTGATTGCTTGACTAGTGCTAAGTTGCTAAAATATTCCAAGACTTAAAATTGGGAAAAGGCTAGATTTTTATTTGGTCAAGTAGTCTAATCACCCACCCTCTAGACATACTTTCGATCCTACAATAGTACTCATAAATTTCGGCGACCGGCGTGTGTACTATCCCCGTCGATCTAGATTCCGACCGCCAATAAATACTACCTTGCTCACGTCGTCCCGCCTGCATTCTCATCTACATCCTGCCCTCGCTCTCCCTCTCTCTCTCTCAAATCTCTACCATGTCGTCGCCGGTCTGCCCATGCGTCGACGAGGAGTCACCGCCCCCCGAGGACACTCACTCGATTAGCAGCGACGAGGACCCCTACGCGCCGCCTGATGAGGTTGCGCTGGACCCCCCAACTTTGGATTGGTTTTGGGGACAGTACAATCTTTGACTGTATAAGTCACTGTCGTCGGCTGAGAAAGCCAGGCAAGTGGCGTTCAAGAAGGAGATGGCAGAGGAGGAAGCCAGGTACCAGGCGGCCTGTGAAGCCCGTGATGCCGCCTGGAAAAAGGAGGCGGCGGAGATTTGGGGCGGGCACGTCGTCGTGCCGAGGAGGTGTACTAAGACGGGTACTTCGTGAGGAAGGTCATAGGTGCTGGGCGCCTCATCGCTGCGTGGAGGTGGGCCGATAAGCTCCAGCGTGCCACCGACGAGGAGCTCCGGTGGGCGCCCAACGAAATGGCAAGATCGGCCGTGCGCGTCCGCTAGGAAGAGGCAAATCCGTACGTCAAGCGCTGCGAGGCGGAGAAGGCAGGGTACTGCCTCCGCACTGGGAAGACGTCGCGCACTAGTGAGCTGCTCGCGAGGGCCCCCCATGAGGGATTATTAGTTTTAGTATTGTTCATTTTCAATTTTATGCATTGTACCTAGTAGTTAAGTATTGATGACCCACAAGTATATGGGGTCAATTGTAGCTCTTTTCAATAAGTAAGAGTGTCGAACCCAACGAGGAGCAGAAGGAAATGACAAGTAGTTTTCAGTAAGGTATTGTCTGCAAGTGCTGAAATTGTAAGTAGTGAGTAGTTTGGTAGCAAGATAATCTGTAATGAGCAAGTAACGATAATTGTAACAAGTATGCAGCAAGGTAGCCCAATCCTTTTGAGGCAAAGGACAGGCCAAAACGGTCACTTATGATAAGCAGGGCGTTCTTGAGGGTACACGGGAATTTCATCTAGTCACTTTCATCATATGTCACATCCCTAGCTTCAGGATTTGCTCTAGGTTAACTTCATGTGTGATTCATGTCTATATTTTTGAAACTTGAATTGAGGAATATTGGAAGCCTCAAAACCCTAAATAAAAGAGGGGCAAAAACCCTAGAAATCTCATTCATTGCTCCAAAAGGCTCTTCTTAAATGTTTGATAATTTTTGGTAAGGGTTCTGGTCCCAACCAAAATATTGAACATTTTTAAGGATTTATTTTTGGGTATTTGAATTAAATCAATAGCTATTTGAATTGGACTTATATCTACTGTTAAATAAATATAGGTCCAATAATTCTGAAAATATTTTTGTGGAGCATTGTTTTAATTCTTTTAGCTCCTAAAAATATTGTCAGAAGCAAAATAAATTGAATTGGTTTCAAAACCAAATTCAAAACAAACCTGCAAAATAGAAAACAGAGTTAAAACAAAACAGAGAGAAAAAAATAAATAAAAGGAGTGAAGCCTACCTGGCCTCACCCGTGCAGCCCAGCCGGCCCAGTTCCCCCCCCCCAGCCGGCCCAGCCCACCTCCCCCTTGTCCTCTTCCTCCTCTGCCAGGAGGACGAACAGAGGCGAGGCGTGGCGCGCGCCGACGCTCCCCCTGGCCACCTCCTGCTTCCTCTCATCACCCTGGACCCCGTCCGCGACGCCACGCACCCCCCCCAGGAATCTCACTCTCTCCCCGAGCTCCTCTCCTCCTCTGGCTCTCTCGCGTGGAGCCACCGAACACACCCGCCGCCGCCGACGAGCTCTCTCGTGGCCACCGGCCACCCCTAGCCTCTCCGACACACCCACGAGCTCCGCCTCGACCCCCTCCTTCCTCCTCACCGAACCACGCCCCTCCGGAAGCCCTGCAACGCCGTCACCATCGCCGTTCCGTCGCCGGCCACCGAAGCTCCCCTCCGTCGATTCGCCGGACCCCGTGCCTCCCCTGCCTCGCCAGCAGCACCAGAAGAACCGCGGTGAGCCGCTGCATCGTTTCCCCCATGCCTTGTTGTCTAATTCGCCCCCTAGCCGCATCAACCACCGGAGCCGAGAGCTCTTCGCCGCCGGCCATGTCGCCGCCGTAGCCACGGTTGCCTAGAACTGCAACCGAGCACGCAGCCGTGCTCAGTGCACCCCCAGGAGGCCATAGCACCCATCCGCACCCTCTGCTGCGCTCCCTAACGCCGACTCCGAGCTCACCCGAGCTCCGGCCGCCGCCTCGCTCGCCGTCGGCACCGATTCCGGCCGCCCCGAGTGCAACTGACTCCACCAGGAGCTTCGGCTCGTCCCCAGCTCCTCCTAGATGCCCTCCGCGGCCCATTTGGTCGCCGGAGTGGCCAAAACCACTCTCGCCGCCGCGCTAATGGTCGCCGCCGGCGAAACTCCGGCAGGAGCCGACGTGGCCAGTCATTAGGGCCTAACTACCCCCGCTAACCAACCCCCTAGGCCACTGACAGTGGGCCCCAGGGCTTAGTCAGAGCTAACCAGCCCGGGTCAACGCGGGATTAGTCCCTGTGTCACTGACCAGTGGACCCCACTGGTCAGGTTTGACCCGGGGCAGCCCTGTTGACTTGCTGACGCAAGCATGACGCAGTGCTGATGTCATAATTAATTTTCTGGAATTGTTTTAATTCTAGATAATCAGAAAATTCCAGAAAATGTCTAAAACTTCTAAAAATCATAGAAAATTAACCGTAACTCCAAATTAAATAATTTATATATGAAAAATTATCAGAAAAATTCAAAGAATCCATCTGTACCATTTTCATGCATGTTAGAACAACTTATAGCTGCTGTTTAGCACAAATCAAATAAAGGGCATTTAAATAATCACATATGGAGTTTGAATTTGAATCTTGTATTCAAACCAACTTCATTTAATCTGTTGCTAGTTGCATTGGCTCAAAACACATTCATTTTGCCATGTCATGATCATGCATCATATTGTGCATTGCATTGATTGTGTTCCTTTCTGTATTGCCGGTATTTGTCCCCTCTCGATAGACGTGTACCGATGATGTGATCGTTGACACTGATGAAGACTCAATGTTATCTTCAGAAGTGCCAGGCAAGCAAAACCCCCTTGTCCATTCCGATACAATCCTACTCTCTCGCTCCTGCTCTCTTTTACTGCATTAGGACAACAACGACATATTTGTTACTTGCTGCGGTAGCTGAACCCCTTTATCCTCTGCATGACCTGTCATTCCACAGTAATTAGATGAAACCCACTAGCATGAGTAGGAGTTGTTTGAGCCCTGATGTGCCTACTCATTCATGCTTGTTTGTCATGCCTGCTACTGCTTAGAGTTGAGTCAGGTCTGATTCATCGGGGATGAATCAGAGGTGTGTGAACATGTCCTACTGTGTGTGAGCTAAGTGTGTGAACACGATTTGGTAAAGGTAGCGGTGAGAGGCCATGTAGGAGTACATGGTGGGTTGTCTCATTGCAGCCGTCCTCAGGAACTGAGTTCTGTGTTTGTGATCCATGATTCAGCTACTACCACGCATTGGGCCCGAAACCAATGGACCCTCTCGGCTTCTTGATCACCCTTGTCCTCTGTCCAGGAGTTGCAAGTAGTTTCTGGTGTTTGTAGTATGCTGGAGGCCGTGGGCAGCGCTGACCGTAGGGGTGGGCTGTGATGCGGTAGGCATGTGGCACGGTGTACCGGGCGCCCGTTTGGTGTCTCGGGAACCCTGTTCACATCGTTTGGGGCTATGAGCGAAACTCCGGCCGGATCTCCTCATGGATGGAACCCGAATAGGCGATAAACCTGGACTAGAGACTTAGGTGATTAGGTAGGTCGTGGCCGACACCCACGTTGGGCTTCCGCTTGAAGGTTGCCGAGTACATGTCGTGTAAACGGCGGTAAGTGGTGAGAGCGTGTGTGAAGAAGTACACCCCTGCAGGGTTAATATGATCTATTCGAATAGCCGTGTCCGCGGAAAAGGACTTCTGGGTTGCTTATATCAGTTCATAGACAAGTGAAAGTGGATACTCTAAAATACGCAAGATAAGCGTGAGTGCTATGGATGGCGTTCTCGTAGGGAGACGGGAGCGATTCCATAGTGGTGTATTGATATGGTGAATATGTGGACTCGTGTGCGCCACCTCAAAAGAGTTACTTGCAGTCGTAGTTAGGATAGCCACCGAGTCAAAGCTGGCTTGCTGCAGTTAAACCCCACCATCCCTTTGTTGATAATGATGCATATGTAGTTAGTTCTGATGTAAGTCTTGCTGGGTACATTTGTACTCACGTTTGCATATTTTATGTTTTGCAGAGAGACTTCAGTCTCATTAGTAGTTCCGCTTGGACTTCGACGTTTAGCTTGATACCTCAGCTACGATCTTGTGCCCTCGGCAGGATCTGAACGATAGTCAGGCTTCTCAGCCTTTTTCATTTATAGATGTCTGTACTCAGACATGATAGCCTCCGCTTGTGCTTTGACTTGTATGCTCTGATTGTTGGGTCGTGAGACCCATGTTTGTAATGTCTCGCTCCTCGGAGCCTATTGAATAAATTACTTGAGTCGTAGAGTCATTTTGTGATGCCATGTTGTATTGCACATATCGAGCATATTGTGTGTATGTTATTGAAATGCTTGGTATGTGTGGGATCTGACCATCTAGTTGTTTATCTTTAGTAGCCTCTCTTACCGGGAAATGTCTCCTAGTGTTTCCACTGAGCCATGGTAGCTTGCTACTGCTCCGGAACACTTAGGCTGGCCGGCATGTGTCCTTCTTCGTTCCTGTGTCTGTCCCTTCGGGGAAATGTCACGCTTTGAGTACCGGAGTCCTGTTAGCCCACTACAGCCCGGTTTACCGGAGTCCTGCTAGCCCAGTGCTACAGCCCGGACCCACTTGCTGATGACCGACACGTTCGAAGCTGGGTCATGGATGCCTGTCCCTGTAAGTCTGTGCCACTTTGGGTTTACGACTAGTCATGTCAGCCCGGGCTCTTTATCATATGGATGCTAGCAACACTATCATATACGTGAGCCAAAAGGCGCAAACGGTCCCGGGCAAAGGTAAGGCGACACCCGTGGGAACACCGTGCGTGAGGCCGCAAAGTGATATGAAGTGTTACCGGCTAGATCGATGTGACATCGAGTCGGGGTCCTGACAGCGTTGGTATCAGAGCTTGACTGCCTGTAGGTTCTCCAAGCCAAACTGGTCGATGTTGAATCTAGAAATTCTTTAGTTATATAAGGGAATTGATTGTGGGATGGAACGTAAGGCTCTTTTTATTCCTTATACCTTAGGCCCTTCTGATCTGAGTCATCTTCTCTTCTACGGGGATTAAGAACTAGGCTATCTCTTCTTTCTATTAGGATCACGTGTTACTAATCAGTAGACCTATAGAATTGTTGGACTTAAGCCTCGTTTCAGTTCCTATTACTTCCGTATGTTAAATTGTTGATCTCGAAACCTTGATATTGTGCCTTTGAGTGGTTATGCCACCATTTTTGTGAATGTCTCAAATCTTTTCTGAGCATTTACAGCCGTTATGCTGTCCGAGTCACCCCACGTTTCTGAATAGTCCGATGCATTTGCAATCCCTTCCTTCTGTTTCCGATGTTCCCATGGGCCAGATTAACCACACTAATCGGTGTGTTGAGGTAATTATTGCCTCGACATATATGTTGGAGCTATTATTATGACCCTAGGTGTTTAGGGAGTCACCTAGTAATCTAGCAATGTTTTGTGATCCCCAGTGTGATGATTCTGGCTTTTATTCTCGAAAGCATCCCGTGATGCCACTTAGTAGTAGGTATTCTATTCCTTGGGCTTTGAACCCGAGATTCACTCTACTTACTTCATGTTGATAGTGTTTGCTAGTTCCTTCAGGATGTTAGTAACTTTGCGATAGTCCTCGAGGTCCGTGGTATTTCCTTCTTCCAAATACTATGAACCGCTTATGGCAGATGTTTATTGGATCAAAAGATCACAATTAGAGTACTCTTGAGGAGTTCTCCATTCATAAATCGTGATTCTGCCAGTTCTACCTTTCTGCATGGGTTATCCGGAAGAAATATGTTGAACTTGGTTCGACATACTAATCTATGCATCCACAACTCAGAAAATTATATGTTCCTTTGAGTTGTTCTCCGTAGTTGCATTCTGACCCTCGTCTATCAATTGATAGTTAAGAGTATGCGTGCGTTCGTTTATCGATGCCTATTACTCTTGTGGTCCGTCAAGCCATTCTATCGCAGAATGACTAGGAGAAACAAACTCCAGTACCTCTTCCATATCCAGGATTGGGTCAAAGAAGTTGTGCCCCGCAGATCAAATTGCTAATCCAGCTTTCGTTCTGTTCTACCTTGGAGTATTACCATCTTTAAATCGGGATTGTTATAGGAATTGCACACCATCCCATGAACTCTTGGTACAGTGACACTTCGTGCCATCACTGTTCATTCCTCGGTCTTCGTGTTGATGCAACCGGAATACCGACAAATGAATTGTGATGTGTGAAATCAATACGCCTAGCAACCTCGTTGTTGGGTAGTTAAAGGACAATAATTTTATTCTTAGTGTGTTGGTTATTGAATCATCATTCTAAGATTGATCGTGCTACCTAGTCCATTCTCCTGGTTCACTCCTCGATCGATGAGTTAGGATTATTTCAAATTCTTACTCTATTGATCATATCGTCTTGCCCTGAAAAGCAAGATTGTTCTCGAGCTTAGTAACATACCGGTGGCTCGTGATTCTCTGAATATCTTCTCAGAAGTATTACCAGGTTGTCACCTGACCGCTATGTTGAGCTCGTGATCAAGTTGGTTTTTTTTTGTGAACCATCCTTCTCCAAGAATCTGTGTTGGATATCCCTGAGCTAGTTGGTTAAGTTAGACAACGACTTGGAGAGTTGGAAGATAAAAGCTTGCCTGACTTAGTTCGTTCCAAAGGGATATTCTCGTGTAGTGTGTGTTGAAGAAAGATGATATCTTCATCGATTGGTCCCTGTGATCAGTTGCTGGATCTATTGTCTTATCAATCCTTTGATTTGAGTGTGAGCTATCGTCAAATCAAATCAGAACCAACGATATTCGTAATGTTGTCTTACTCGTGGTTGATTCCTCGAGCATACACCGTTATATCTTTGGTCTGACCAATGCTATCACCGTGTTCACTTAACTATGGAATTCCTTTTAAAAGGAAACCTAGATGAATTGTTGTTGAGCCCATTGACAACATCCTTATCTCCTCCATAAATTTGTTGAACATTAAGCTAGTGTTGGAAATTTTTGAAAGCATTTGTTCATGCTAGCTCATGAAGCATATGTTTGGATGAAGTTAGTGACTTCCTTTTATTCATGTGCATCTGATGCAAGTTGCCGCCGTGGATTCGAGAAAGTCAATGTTGTTTTCTTGGAATCATTCCAAATCAGTCATGCACACGTGCGAAGAATTCTGTGGTTTGAAGACTTGCAACCTTCAATCTATATGTGTCCCTAGCACCCCAAGCCACTGATTGAATTGTTCAAGGAGAAGAAGTTCCTTCTTAAGAGTATACCTTATGCAAGGACTTCGATATCCTCGATGATGGTTCCCCTCCTGAATTCGGTAGTGTTTTATTATAAGACTACTTCGTGGTCATGTTTGTCTGGGACAACGTGTTCACATGTTTGTAGCAGAACCAGCTCATGTTTTGGAGCTTGCTATCGTAGTTCATCTCCCGAGAATCCCGCAACGTCATCTCGTCGATTTGTGTTGCAAACTTTCGTTTTTCTTCCTAGACTCGATGAGTCTGGAATATCCTGACACCAACCAGATCTGAATCTTAGGCAGTTATGATGGGTTGGAACATTTCCCAAGAACTATAATATTGGTCTCTCGATAACCGGTAAGGTGGATGTCGTGGCCAACACACCCATCCGGTAGACCTATTATTATAGTATCTTATTTGATGGAATTGGCCACCCCCCCCTAGGGATTTCGTAGGATTTACTCCCTAGTTGCCCTATGGATTTTTGTGTTCCCGAAGTCCAACCTTTTACTTGATGTTTTAGATATCAAACCGTATCTATGAATGGGTTATACTAGCACATCAAGGAGAACATTAGAAGCGGAGTGCTAAATGTCTCTCGGTCGATCATCCAAATTTTATTTGCTTGGCCTCGCTAAGGTGAAATCTGAGAAAGTGTTATCCTCCTTCGCATCTGCATCGTCCATCGCTATTCATCATGGTAGTATGTTGTGTTGTCAGCACCCTTGACGCGGATGTTGGTAAAACCTTGATGAATGTGGAAATGCTCAAGTTCTTGAGAGCACGCACAAGCGCTACGTCTTATCATCGGCACTAGCTGGGATTGCCCCAGATTCTTCGGTTATGCTATAACCACTCCAACAGTGAATTCACTCTCTATTGTTGGGTTCTTCCCCAGTTACCAGAATCGTTCCCAGCATTTGCATTTTGTTCCCAGCTTGCACCACCAATGTCTCTTCCATTTCCGGTGATAAGCAAAATTCATTCATTACGTTGTTTTCAACAAGGTAATCCACATCATCCAAGTCCGAGTATGCCATTCTACCGACCCCCGCCAATCGATTGCTGAGATTTGCCTTAGGCTGATATAGAGAGTTTCAATGATCTCTATATCAAAGGTAATTCTTTTTGCCACTTAAGGGGATAATCTACGATTCACCCTCCTCCAGGATGTTTCGTCGTGGTATCATGGCAATTCAACCCCTCGCTACGTCGACAATCGTTACCACCTTCTTAAGTGTGGAATTGTTGTCCACCTAGTGAACCTTCGTCATCCGTTTCTTTCCACCCCTCTTGATGTGTATCTCGTATCTCAACCCGAGAGATGGTCCTATGTCTCATTCCGTGAGTTGTTCGATCTTCAAGAAGATCGACCCTTCTAGAGTCTCCTTCTTCCCTCCATGTCATGTTGGCAGGATTTCTCAGAACAAGACATCAAGACAATGATGGTAAATGAATCAACGTTCAACTGAAGTGCACCCTGGATCGTGAAGATTGTACTAGTTTGCGTTCCCCTTTCACCTTACCCTACGCTTGAATCTCGAGACGAGATTCTTGTTTAGTGGGGGTGAGTTGTCACATCCCTAGCTTCAGGATTTGCTCTAGGTTAACTTCATGTGTGATTCATGTCTATATTTTTGAAACTTGAATTGAGGAATATTGGAAGCCTCAAAACCCTAAATAAAAGAGGGGCAAAAACCCTAGAAATCTCATTCATTGCTCCAAAAGGCTCTTCTTAAATGTTTGATAATTTTTGGTAAGGGTTCTGGTCCCAACCAAAATATTGAACATTTTTAAGGATTTATTTTTGGGTATTTGAATTAAATCAATAGCTATTTGAATTGGACTTATATCTACTGTTAAATAAATATAGGTCCAATAATTCTGAAAATATTTTTGTGGAGCATTGTTTTATTTCTTTTAGCTCCTAAAAATATTGTCAGAAGCAAAATAAATTGAATTGGTTTCAAAACCAAATTCAAAACAAACCTGCAAAATAGAAAACAGAGTTAAAACAAAACAGAGAGAAAAAAATAAATAAAAGGAGTGAAGCCTACCTGGCCTCACCCGTGCAGCCCAGCCGGCCCAGTTCCCCCCCCCCAGCCGGCCCAGCCCACCTCCCCCTTGTCCTCTTCCTCCTCTGCCAGGAGGACGAACAGAGGCGAGGCGTGGCGCGCGCCGACGCTCCCCCTGGCCACCTCCTGCTTCCTCTCGTCACCCTGGACCCTGTCCGCGACGCCACGCACCCCCCCCCAGGCCTCTCACTCTCTCACCGAGCTCCTCTCCTCCTCTGGCTCTCTCGCGTGGAGCCACCGAACACACCCGCCGCCGCCGACGAGCTCTCTCGTGGCCACCGGCCACCCCTAGCCTCTCCGACACACCCACGAGCTCCGCCTCGACCCCCTCCTTCCTCCTCACCGAACCACGCCCCTCCGGAAGCCCTGCAACGCCGTCACCATCGCCGTTCCGTCGCCGGCCACCGAAGCTCCCCTCCGTCGATTCGCCGGACCCCGTGCCTCCCCTGCCTCGCCAGCAGCACCAGAAGAACCGCGGTGAGCCGCTGCATCGTTTCCCCCATGCCTCGTTGTCTAATTCGCCCCCTAGCCGCATCAACCACCGGAGCCGAGAGCTCTTCGCCGCCGGCCATGTCGCCGCCGTAGCCACGGTTGCCTAGAACTGCAACCGAGCATGCAGCCGTGCTCAGTGCACCCCCAGGAGGCCATAGCACCCATCCGCACCCTCTGCTGCGCTCCCTAACGCCGACTCCGAGCTCACCCGAGCTCCGGCCGCCGCCTCGCTCGCCGTCGGCACCGATTCCGGCCGCCCCGAGTGCAACTGACTCCACCAGGAGCTTCGGCTCGTCCCCAGCTCCTCCTAGATGCCCTCCGCGGCCCATTTGGTCGCCGGAGTGGCCAAAACCACTCTCGCCGCCGCGCTAATGGTCGCCGCCGGCGAAACTCCGGCAGGAGCCGACGTGGCCAGTCATTAGGGCCTAACTACCCCCGCTAACCAACCCCCTAGGCCACTGACAGTGGGCCCCAGGGCTTAGTCAGAGCTAACCAGCCCGGGTCAACGCGGGATTAGTCCCTGTGTCACTGACCAGTGGACCCCACTGGTCAGGTTTGACCCGGGGCAGCCCTGTTGACTTGCTGACGTAAGCATGACGCAGTGCTGATGTCATAATTAATTTTCTGGAATTGTTTTAATTCTAGATAATCAGAAAATTCCAGAAAATGTCTAAAACTTCTAAAAATCATAGAAAATTAACCGTAACTCCAAATTAAATAATTTATATATGAAAAATTATCAGAAAAATTCAAAGAATCCATCTGTACCATTTTCATGCATGTTAGAACAACTTATAGCTGCTGTTTAGCACAAATCAAATAAAGGGCATTTAAATAATCACATATGGAGTTTGAATTTGAATCTTGTATTCAAACCAACTTCATTTAATCTGTTGCTAGTTGCATTGGCTCAAAACACATTCATTTTGCCATGTCATGATCATGCATCATATTGTGCATTGCATTGATTGTGTTCCTTTCTGTATTGCCGGTATTTGTCCCCTCTCGATAGACGTGTACCGATGATGTGATCGTTGACACTGATGAAGACTCAATGTTATCTTCAGAAGTGCCAGGCAAGCAAAACCCCCTTGTCCATTCCGATACAATCCTACTCTCTCGCTCCTGCTCTCTTTTACTGCATTAGGACAACAACGACATATTTGTTACTTGCTGCGGTAGCTGAACCCCTTTATCCTCTGCATGACCTGTCATTCCACAGTAATTAGATGAAACCCACTAGCATGAGTAGGAGTTGTTTGAGCCCTGATGTGCCTACTCATTCATGCTTGTTTGTCATGCCTGCTACTGCTTAGAGTTGAGTCAGGTCTGATTCATCGGGGATGAATCAGAGGTGTGTGAACATGTCCTACTGTGTGTGAGCTAAGTGTGTGAACACGATTTGGTAAAGGTAGCGGTGAGAGGCCATGTAGGAGTACATGGTGGGTTGTCTCATTGCAGCCGTCCTCAGGAACTGAGTTCTGTGTTTGTGATCCATGATTCAGCTACTACCACGCATTGGGCCCGAAACCAATGGACCCTCTCGGCTTCTTGATCACCCTTGTCCTCTGTCCAGGAGTTGCAAGTAGTTTCTGGTGTTTGTAGTATGCTGGAGGCCATGGGCAGCGCTGACCGTAGGGGTGGGCTGTGATGCAGTAGGCACGTGGCACGGTGTACCGGGCGCCCGTTTGGTGTCTCGGGAACCCTGTTCACATCGTTTGGGGCTGTGAGCGAAACTCCGGCCGGATCTCCTCATGGATGGAACCCGAATAGGCGATAAACCTGGACTAGAGACTTAGGTGATTAGGTAGGTCGTGGCCGACACCCACGTTGGGCTTCCGCTTGAAGGTTGCCGAGTACATGTCGTGTAAACGGCGGTAAGTGGTGAGAGCGTGTGTGAAGAAGTACACCCCTGCAGGGTTAATATGATCTATTCGAATAGCCGTGTCCGCGGAAAAGGACTTCTGGGTTGCTTATATCAGTTCATAGACAAGTGAAAGTGGATACTCTAAAATACGCAAGATAAGCGTGAGTGCTATGGATGGCGTTCTCGTAGGAAGACGGGAGCGATTCCATAGTGGTGTATTGATATGGTGAATATGTGGACTCGTGTGCGCCACCTCAAAAGAGTTACTTGCAGTCGTAGTTAGGATAGCCACCGAGTCAAAGCTGGCTTGCTGCAGTTAAACCCCACCATCCCTTTGTTGATAATGATGCATATGTAGTTAGTTCTGATGTAAGTCTTGCTGGGTACATTTGTACTCATGTTTGCATATTTTATGTTTTGCAGAGAGACTTCAGTCTCATTAGTAGTTCCGCTTGGACTTCGACGTTTAGCTTGATACCTCAGCTACGATCTTGTGCCCTCGGCAGGATCTGAACGATAGTCAGGCTTCTCAGCCTTTTTCATTTATAGATGTCTGTACTCAGACATGATAGCCTCCGCTTGTGCTTTGACTTGTATGCTCTGATTGTTGGGTCGTGAGACCCATGTTTGTAATGTCTCGCTCCTCGGAGCCTATTGAATAAATTACTTGAGTCGTAGAGTCATTTTGTGATGCCATGTTGTATTGCACATATCGAGCATATTGTGTGTATGTTATTGAAATGCTTGGTATGTGTGGGATCTGACCATCTAGTTGTTTATCTTTAGTAGCCTCTCTTACCGGGAAATGTCTCCTAGTGTTTCCACTGAGCCATGGTAGCTTGCTACTGCTCCGGAACACTTAGGCTGGCCGGCATGTGTCCTTCTTCGTTCCTGTGTTTGTCCCTTCGGGGAAATGTCACGCTTTGAGTACCGAAGTCCTGTTAGCCCGCTACAGCCCGGTTTACCGGAGTCCTGCTAGCCCAGTGCTACAGCCCGGACCCACTTGCTGATGACCGACACGTTCGAAGCTGGGTCATGGATGCCTGTCCCTGTAAGTCTGTGCCACTTTGGGTTTACGACTAGTCATGTCAGCCCGGGCTCTTTATCATATGGATGCTAGCGACACTATCATATACGTGAGCCAAAAGGCGCAAACGGTCCCGGGCAAAGGTAAGGCGACACCCGTGGGAACACCGTGCGTGAGGCCGCAAAGTGATATGAAGTGTTACCGGCTAGATCGATGTGACATCGAGTCGGGGTCCTGACATCATATTGGTTTGATTTGTGTTTACTACTTTGATAATTTGATATGTGGGTGGACCGGTGCTTAGGTGCTGTTCTTACTTGAACAAACCTCCTACTTATGATTAACCCTCCCGCAAGCTTCTGCAACTATGAGAAAAGTATTAAGGATAAATCCTAACCATATCATTAAATTCTAGGATCCAATCGGCCCCTTACGGAATAGTGCATAAACTGGGGTTTAACTTTATGTCACTCTCGCAACCCACCATCTATTTACTACTCCACAATGCATTCCCTTAGGCCCAAATATGGTGAAGTGTCATGTAGTCGACATTCACATGACACTACTAAGGGAATCACAACATACATACTATCAAAATATCGAACGCACACTACTACAGGATGATGCTACTGCGACACTACGATCAGAGACCCTTAGAGAAACTATGTGTGATGCCATAATCGCAAACGGTGTTGTATGAAAACTGTCAAAAAGGTGAAAACGTTTGCGATGGAGGATGCATCAAACACGGTTCAGATTTTAGTTGCGTGTGTGATCTAGGGCATATGGTTCAGTCCAATGAACTATTTGCGATGAGGGAAACAAAATAAACGAGAAGCCTCATGAAGGCGTGTGCGATATAGAGCATACAGTTCACTCGGATGAACTGTTTGTGATTAGGCAACACAAAAGAAACAGGCAGCCAGATGAAGTTGTGTGCGATATACAGCATACGGTTCACTCGGATGAACTGTTTGTGATTAGGCAACTGATACGTCTCCAGTGTATCTATAATTTTTGATTGCTCCATGCTATTATATTATCTATTTTGGATGTCAATGGGATTATTTTTACACTTTTATATTATTTTTGGGACTAACCTATTAACCGGAGGCCCAGCCCAAATTGCTATTTTTTTGCCTATTTCAGTGTTTCGTAGAAAAGGAATATCAAACGAAGTCCAAACGGAATGAAACCTTCGGGAACATTATTTTCTCAACAAACGTGATCCAGGAGACTTGGAGTGGGCGTCAAGAAACAATCAAGGAGGCCACGAGCTAGGGGGCGTGCCCTCCACCCTTGTGGGCCCCTCGTTGCTCCACCGACCTACTTCGTCCTCCTATATATATCCACGTACCCCGCAAACATCCAGGAGCACTAGGAAAACCTAATTCCACCGCCGCAACCTTCTGCACCCAAGAGATCCCATCTTGGGGCCTTTTCTGGAGCTCCACCGAAGGTGGCATTGATCACGGAGGGCCTCTACATCAACTCCATGGCCTCTCCGATGATGTGTGAGTAGTTTACTTCAGACCTTCGGGTCCATAGCTAGTAGCTAGATGGCTTCTTCTCTCTCTTTGGATCTCAATACAAAGTTCACCTCGATTATCTTGGAGATCTATTCAATGTAATCTTCTTTTGTGGTGTGTTTGTCGAGATCCGATGAATTGTTGGTTTATGATCTAGATTATCTATGAACAATATTTGAATCTTCTCTGAATTCTTTTATGTATGATTGGTTTATCTTTGCAAGTCTCTTTGAATTATCAGTTTGGTGTGGCCTACTAGATTGATCTTTCTTGCAATGGGAGAAGTGCTTAGCTTTGGGTTCAATCTTGCGGTGCTCGATCCCAGTGACAGAAAGGGAAACGACATGTATCGTATTGTTGCCATCGAGGATAAAAAGATGGGGTTTATATCATATTGCGTGAGTTTATCCCTCTACATCATGTCATCTTGCTTAAGGCATTACTCTATTCTTATGAACTTAATACTCTAGATGCATGCTGGATAGCGGTCGATGTGTGGAGTAATAGTAGTAGGTGCATAACCGTTTTAGTCAACTTGTCACGGACGTGATGCCTATATACATGATCATGCCTAGATATTCTTATAATTATTCGCTTTTCTATCAGTTGCTCGATAGTAATTTGTTCACCCACCGTAATACTTATGCTATCTTGAGAGAAGCCACTAGTGAAACTTATGGCCCCGGGGTCTATTTTCCATCATATTAATCTTCCGTCAACAAGTTATTTCTGTCACCGTTTATTTTGCTTTATTTACTTTCAATCTATATCATAAAAATAACAAAACTATTTATCTTATTATTATCATCTCTATCAGATCTCACTCTTGCAAGTGGCCGTGAAGGGATTGACAACCCCTTTATCTCGTTGGTTGCGAGGTTCTTATTTGTTTGCGTAGGTACAAGGTGACTCGTGCGTGGTCTCCTACTGGATGGATACATTGGTTCTAAAAAACCGAGGGAAATACTTACGCTGCTTTACTGCACCACACTTTCCTCTTCAAGGGAAAACCAACGCAGTGCTCAAGAGGTAGAAGCAACACAAAAGAAATTGCCAGCCAGATCAAGGTGTGTGTGATTGAGGACATATGCTTCAGAAGGATTAACTTTTTGCGATTAGGCAACATAACAGAAACGGGTAAGCCAGATCAAAGTGTCTGCCATTGATGGCATACACTTCACATGGATGAACTATTTGCGATTAGCCACAACAAACTACAGTTAGATAGATCAACATGTGTGGGCTAGACAGGCACACCCATTCTAATTGAAGGACGTGTGCTGACATTGCCTATTGCGGTGCACCCCATGGTGCAAACACCATGTACGCGGCCGAGAAGGCGTATGTGCCCATGTTACGCCTTCCGAGAATGGTGCCGCACTTATAACCGTCAGTAAATTTTGAGCATGCGTCCCGTCACATTCCAAATTGCAAACCTGTTCACACCGATCATGTAACACCCACGATGCGGCTATATCTCCCACGTGTCAGAGCACTACTTACAGGCATAGCCGCATAGTAGGCATGTTGCAAGAGGGGTAATCTTTACACATCCCATGTACTGAATAAGAAAGGGATAAAGAGTTGGCTTACAATCGCCACTTCACACAATACATAAATATAGCATTACATCATCCAAAATACAATCAAGGTCCGACTACGGAACCAAAATAAAAGAAGACAACCCCTAATGCTAGATCCCCAATCGCCCCGACTGGGCTCCACTACTGATCGACTGGAAATTAAACAACACAACAAACACGATCTTCATCGAGCTCCTCCTTGAGCTCGGTTGCGTCACCTGCACGGGTATCATCGGCACCTGCAACTGTTTTGGAAGTATCTGTGAGTCACGAGGACTCATCAATCTCACACCCTCGCGATCAAGACTATTTAAGCTTATGGATAGGAAAAGGTAGTAAGGTGGAGCTGCAGCAAGCACTAGCATATATGGTGGCTAACTTACGCAAATGAGAGCGAGAAGAGAAGCAAAGCATGGTCGTGAACTAGAAGTGATCAAGAAGTGATCCTGAAACTACTTACGTTCAAGCATAACACAAGAACCGTGTTCACTTCCCGGACTCCACAGGAAAGAGACCATCACGGCTACACACGCGGTTGATGCATTTTAATTAAGTTAAGTGTCAAGTTCTCTACAACCGGACATTAACAAACTCCCATCTGCCCATAACCGCGGGCACGGCTTTCGAAAGTTCAAACCCTGCAGGGGTGTCCCAACTTAGCCCATCACAAGCTCTCATGGTCAACGGAGGATATTCCTTCTCCCAGGAAGACCCGACCAGACTCAGAATCCCGGTTACAAGACATATCGACAATGGTAAAACAAGACCAGCAAAGCCACCCGGATGTGCCGACAAATCCCGATAGGAGCTTCACATATCTCGTTCTCAGGGCACACTGGATTGTCCAAACTTCCGGTAGGCCAACCCAGAGTTGCCCCTGGTGGCCACCGGCGGCTGACAGGTTGGACCAACACTCAGAGGAGCACTGGCCCGGGGGTTTAAAATAAAGATGACCCTCGGGCTCCGGAAACCCGAGGGAAAAAGTCTTAGGTGGCAAATGGTAAAACCAAGGTTGGGCCTTGCTGGAGGAGTTTTAGTCAAAGCAAACTATCAAGGGGTTCTCATTATAACCCAACCGCGTAAGGAACGCAAAATCAAGAAACATAACACCGGTATGACGGAAACTAGGGCGGCAAGAGTGGAACAAAACACCAGGCATAAGGCCGAGCCTTCCACCCTTTACCAAGTATATAGGTTCATTAAAGTAAATAAGATATAATAATGATATCCCAACAAATCCATGTTCCAAACATGGAACATACTTCAACTTCACCTACAACTAGCAACGCTATAAGAGGGGCTGAGCAAAGCGGTAACATGGCCAAACAATGGTTTGCTAGGAAAGGTGGGTTAGAGGCTTGACATGGCAATATGGGAGGCATGATAAAGCAAGTGGTAGGTATCACGGCATAGCAATAGAGCGAACAACTAGCAAGCAAAGATAGAAGTGATTTCGAGGGTATGGTCATCTTGCCTGGGATCCCGCAAGGATGAAGAACGAGTCCATGATGAAGACAAATGGACGTAGTCGAACGGATCCTCACAAACACAACATTACCAGAACTATCAAGAAGAAGTAACACCAGATAAAGAGCAAACAACATGGTAAACAACCATCACGTAAACATGGCATGATGCACAACCAAGTATGATGCATGTACGGTTTAAAAAATGCATGACATGGCAAAGTGCACAAATAATACTACAAATTAAGTGGAGCTCAATATGCAACGAGTTGCATATTGATGAAACACCACGACAATTATTTAGTTCTCTCTCGTTTAAGTACCCAACAATATTAAATGTTGATTAACATGGCAAGAGGTGAAGGAAATGAAAACTACCTATCTAGGCAAGCTCAAATGAGGCCGGAACAACAAACAACAAGTTCGGAAAAACCCTCATGTGCATATTTAGGTTTTGGTACTGTTCTACCCTAAACCATATTTTAGAGTTGTTAAACATGCAAAGCAAGTACACCATGTTAAACTAGGCATTTTTCTACCCCATTTACATATAAAGTTTGTTAGATTTGGAGCTACTGTTATTTAGTTATGAAATAAATCATTTTAGCATGGCAATTAAGAAAAAACATGCAAACAGCAGTTTAAACATTTCAAACATGCATGAAAGTAGCATATTATGAACCTACACGAAAATCTAAGCATTTTTCATATATAAATTTTTCACATATGATGCACGGTTTGTGAGTTATTAAATGCATGAAGTGCAAGGGCTTTTCTGCAAAACTGTTAGTCTCTAGAAAATTAGCTAAATTCGCTGGAACGGGAAAAAACATAATGGGCTGAAACTGGGCGCAGGTTGGACCAACAAAAAAAGGAGGCGTTGGGGCCTCACCATGGGCTTCGGCCCAGTCAGAGGAGGCGGCTGGGCTCTGGAGGGGAAGCATGCTGGGCCTTGGCGTGTGCGCGGGCGAGCAGAGGGGCCGTCACGGCTGCACCCCACGCGGTGAACACGGCCACGACCATCATCGCTCGTCTCGGTTGGATAGGCAGGTCAGCACACTCGCATAAAGCAGAAGCAGCACCGGCAACTGGAACTTGGCGCGAGCGAGGGACTTGGGCGAGGCTTTGGCGCGTTGGGAATCAGGCAGACGCGAGCAGGTCCGGGTGGCGGCGGATATCGGTGATCGGGCGGCAACGGGAGGCTCCATGGAGGGCACGGGCCGCTGTTGTTGCCGGAAGAAAGAAAAGACAGAGAGAGGATTCAGAGAGGAAACACGAGGAAGAAAACAGAGAGAGACGACGGGCATGCAGGAGGAGAAGGGAACCGATGGAGGTGGCAGATGCGGGGCGGGGTCCATTCACGGCGGCAGCGGTACCGGCAAGCTCGAGGCTGGCGGGGAAGGCCGGGACTACAAGGGCGCGAAGACGACAGCAGTGACGCTGTCGGCGAGCAAAGGGGGCCATGGCGCATTGACAAAGCAGGGGCACGGTCGAGCGAAGCAGGCAGCAGCGGATCGAGTAGGGAAGCAGGGGAGCGACTGCAGCAGGACTTGGCGGCGCTGATGGCAGGGGAGGCATGGACCCAGCCGAATCCAGGCGATGCAGAGGGTTGGGGAGGTGCGTCGACAGCTCATCGTCCTCCAGGCGCTGCATCAGGAAGCCAAGAGATAGGGAGACGTGCGACAGAGAAGGTGTAGGGGAAAACATAGTAGCGGCGACAGGGCGTCTCACCGGGCAAGGAGGAGCTCCAGCGGCAGGCATCCGGGACGGGGCACCAGCATCCAGATCCGGCTAGACCTCAACATAGGCGGTTCCGTGGCCGGTCGAAGAAGAAGCAGGCAGTAGGAACTTGGAGTGTAGGCGATGGAACGGAGCAGAGCTTGGGGCAGTCGATGCAGACGAGGGAAGTGGCAGGACTTCGGCGCGGCAGGGAGCTTGGCGGACAGGGTTGAGCTGGAAGAGCTCGGGGCCTCAGGTGCGGGAGGCGCGAACAACGACCAGGATGCAGGGGATGCTCGGGCAGCGCGCGGGGCTGCTGCTACTGGACGGCGGCCACCGGTGCGAGGACAGGTGCCCTGGGCGCTTGGGCAGAGGAGAGGTTGGATCAAGAGGTGGAGGCAAGGACGCTGGTTGGGTGGATCAGGCAGGGGAAGATCCCGAGGGGGATTTGGAAATCGGCGGCGGGCGACGGGACACATCTCCTAGATTTTAGGGTTAGACTAGATTAGGTATATAAATAGGTGAAATGAGGTGAATTTGGATCACCCGATCGAGATCGGACGGTCGAGAAAGAATAGCCTAGGGGAGTCCAAAAGAAAAAGGAGATATTTTGTAGATGTTTGGGGATGATCCGGACCCAACGGTGACGAGTGTCCGGGTCGGGTCCGGGACAGCTTTCGGACGCGCACGCGAGGAGGGTCCGATGCACCGTGCAAAGAGGGGTAGGCATGGGCCTAGGTGGACTATGGAGAGCGCGTTGGTCTTAGAGAAGAGGGGAGAGATGCAGCCCGGCATGATTTCTGGAGACCGAAAACGTCCGACGAAAAGACCGCCTATACTGCCGTTATAGGTATCCGTTGGGGAATCAAACAGACTCCAAATGCGATGAAACTTGACAGGCGGTCTACCTACACTATAATAAAACCACACGCCAACTTTCTTCCCATTCCGGGAACATTTTTCGTCCACTTATAAAATAATATTTCAAACATGCCGCCGGCGCGTGCAAGGGTGTCTGGACTCAGAACGGACAACAGAGAGAACGTGGAGACCGGGACGGATGCAAGTTTTAAAAACATGATGATGCAATGCACATGATGACATGCTAAGATGCGACACGCAAGCAAATGACAAGGCAACAACAATGAATAACTGGAAGACACCTGGCGCAACGGTCTCGGGGCGTCACAGATCAAAACCTAAACGGTTTTCCACTTAGGAGTGTATTACTACGCGGTTATAAATACTACTACTCCAAGATGACTACACATTCCTCCTCAACTCCTCATCCACAAAAAATCAAAAACAAACAAGTCATTCATCATCGTTCCCTTGCGTCTACCATGGCCAGTGTGAGTTCTGGGTCGAGAGATTGCGACCAGGGAGAGGCGAGCCTGGAAGCAGGAGCATGAGAGATGTGCCGCCTCACCGCGATAGCAGCCAACATGTCCCACCACACGGTCGTAGCAGCAGAGAGGTCCCGCTGCGCCGCCGAAGCAGCACGCAGGACCCGCCGCGCCATCGATGCAGCAGACTGGTCCGGCCGCGCCGTGGAAGCAGAAGAGATGTCCTGCCGCGCCGTGAATGCAGCAGAGATGTCCTCCCTTGCCGTGGCGGCCTGGGAAAATGCCACTCAGGCAGGTGAGGACTCTTACAGGTGCATGCGTGCCCTCGTCCATAGGTAGATGGATCAGATCTCTAGGTGGGCGAGGTTGCAGGATGACCTGCAAGCCTCGTTTGAACAGTCTACCGACGTCACCTGGCAACTAAATGAGAGCAATGCGAAGCTCCAGGCCGAGTGCGACCTGCTGAGGGCAAAGATCGTCGAAAGTGCGACCAGCAGGAGTAGACCACTGCCTTGTTGAAGAGGACCGGCATCATCGTTGAGAAACTGATGGATGAGAATAACAAGCTGCGCATCAAGCGCAGAAGGCTGGCGGAGGAATCTGTGGATGCTCTCAAGCATCATCTTGAGGACAAGAAAGAGCTCGTCGCCGCTCGCCGCGGAGACTAGTTCCCGTAGCCTGTAGCAACACATCAAGAAAGTAGAGATCAGCGAGCCAGATCATTGTCTTCCTTCTTCTTTTGCCCTCGTGTATTTCGAGCATTGTCGCATGTGGCTTTTTTTAATTATGTTTCTAAATATGTAAGACAAGTATTATCCATTGTCATCGTCCTTATATTCATCATGCTTGCTATAAGTCGCAGTCGATGCTATATATAGGTCCGTCGGATCTTACATCAAGACCCGTGCAAAACTTTCTTTTCAGATTTTCATTTTTCTCTCTTAAATCTCAGTCCAGTGAGACATAGCCACGCCGTAGAATAGGTGCTCAGGCGCCATTAATGGAGACGTTGGGAGGGAGGTGCGCGGAGGGTAACGGTCAAAGGGCTCTCCTCCTGATGAGCACGTGCAGGGGTCTGATCGCACGCCTCCCATACTCAAATAGCTACCCCGCACGACACCTCCTAGCCAATAAAAAAAGGGGACACGGGGCCGTACGTAATTGGTAAGTCGAACTCCCACGGTTTCAATAATACTTGTGTTTCCGATTTGTAAGATGACAACACTTGTTCCAAAATGACTTTGTTGATTGTTAATGTGTGGGCCTTCGCAAATCAGACAGAAAAATTAGCACAACATGTTGGTGCCATGTCATGAGACCATCACAAGTTTCATGATTTTCAGGCGTGTTTTGGAATTACAGGAATTAAAAAACCAAGTTTCTCAATCTTTCCGGCCGAGCCACGACGCCCAGATGTTTGAATTTCACTCTCATCTCTTGCATGGGACCTAGAAATTCAGCCAAGGACACACATGTGATTTTTCAAACAACTTTGGTGCACTGGAGCATGTGCTTGTAGTTCAAATTTGAATTATGCATATTAAATGCCCAGAAACTCAATTAATGTATAAAAAGGCCAAACAAACCCAGAATAATTCCAAAATTTAGCCCGTTACTTCTATTTAGTCTAATATGGCTTTGTATAAAAAAAATAAGGCTGGCGAAGGCAGTGTACATATGTCGTTTCACACGCGGAGGTGACTCGTTCCCTCTCGGAAACACGAGCCTTCTTGAGGAAGCTCCGGTTTGCAAGAAGCTTAGACCAAAGCTTATCCCAATTCGGCCAAAAATATTACCGCAACATGTTGGTGCCATGTCATGACACCATGCCAAGTTTCATGATTTTCAGGCGTGTTTTGGAATTACAGGATTTAAAAAGGCAAGTTTCTCAATATTTCCGGCTGAGCCACAATGCCCAGATGTTTTAATTTCACTCCCATCTCTTGCATGGGACCTAGAAATTCACCCAAGGACACACATGTGATTTTTCAAACAACTTTGGTGTACTGGAGCCTGTGCTCGTAGTTCAAATTTGAATTATGCACATTAAATGCCCAGAAACTCAATTAATGTATAAAAAAGCGAAACGAGCCCGGAATAATTCCAAAATTTAGCACGGTACTTCTATTTGGTCTAATCTGGCTGTGTAAAAAAATAAGGCGGGAGAAGGCAGTGTACGTATGTCGTTTCGCACACGGAGGTGACACGTTCCCTCTCGGAACCACGAGCCTTCTTGAGGGAAGCTTTGGTTTGCAAGAAGCTTACACCAAAGCTTGTCCCAATTCGGCCAAAAATATTACCACAGCATGTTGGTGCCATGTAATGACACCATGCCAAGTTTCATGATTTTCAGGCGTGTTTTGGAATTACAAGAATTAAAAAACCAAGTTTCTCAATCTTTCCGGTCGAGCCACGATGCCCAGATGTTTGAATTTCACTCCCATCTCTTGCATGGGACCTAGAAATTCACCCAAGGACACACATGTGATTTTTCAAACAACTTTGGTGCACTGGAGCATGTGCTTGTAGTTCAAATTTGAAGTATGCACATTAAATGCCCAGAAACTCAATTAATGAATAAAAAAGGCAAAACGAGCCCGGAATGATTCCAAAATTGAGCATGGTACTTCTATTTTGGTATAATATGGCTGTTAAAAAAAATAAGGCGGGAGAAGGCAGTGTACGCATGTCGTTTCGCACATGGAGGTGACACATTCGCTCTCGGAACCACGAGCCTTCTTGAGGGAAGCTCCGGTTTGCAAGAAGCTTACACAAAAAATTGTCCCAATTCGGCCACAAAAATTACTGAAGCATGTTGGTGCCATGTCATGACACCATGCCAAGTTTCATGATTTTCAGGCGTGTTTTGGAATTACAGGAATTAAAAAACCAAGTTTCTCAATCTTTCCGGCCAAGCCACGACGCCCAGATGTTTGAAATTCACTCCAATCTCTTGCATGGGACCTATAAATTCACCCAAGGACAGACATGTGATTTTTCAAACAACTTTGGTGCACTGGAGCCTGTGCTTGTAGTTCAAATTTGAATTATGCACATTAATTGCCCAAAGACTCAATTAATGTATAAAAAAGGCGAAACGAGCCTGGAATAATTTCAAAATTTAGCACGGTACTTCTATTTGGTCTAATCTGGATGTGCAAAAAGACTAAGGCGGGAGAAGGTAGTGTATGTATGTCGTTTCGCACACGGAGGTGACACGTTCCCTCTCGGAACCACGAGCCTTCTTGAGGGAAGCTCTGGTTTGCAAGAAGCTTACACCAAAGCTTGTCCCAATTAGGCCAAAAAAATTACCGCAGCATGTTGGTGCCATGTCATGACACCATGCCAAGTTTCATGATTTTATGGCGTGTTTTGGAATTACAGGAATTAAAAAACCAAGTTTCTCAATCTTTCCGGCCGAGCCACGACGCCCAGATGTTTGAATTTCACTCCAATCTCTTGCATGGGACCTAGAAATTCACCCAAGGACACACATGTGATTTTTCAAACAACTATGGTGCATTGGAGCACGTGCTTGTAGTTAAAATTTGAATTATGTACATTAAATGCCCAGAAACTCAATTAATGTATAAAAAGGCCAAATGAACACGGAATAATTCCAAAATTTAGTATGATACTTCTATTTGGTCTAATCTTCCCGTGTAAAAAATAAGGCGGGAGAAGGTAGTGTACGTATGTCATTTCACACACGGAGGTGACGCGTTCCCTCTCGGAACCAGGAGCCTTCTTGAGGGAAGCTCCGGTTTGCAAGAAGCTTACACCAAAGCTTGTCCCAATTCGGCCAAAAAAAATTACTGCAGCATGTTGGTGCCATGTCATGACACAATGCCAAGTTTCATGATTTTCAGCCGTGTTTTGGATTTACAGCAATTAAAAAAAATCAAGTTTCTCAATCATTCCGGCTGAGCCACGAGACCCAGATGTTTGAATTTTATTCCCATTTCTTGCATGGGACCTATAAATTCACCCAAAGACACACATGTGATTTTTCAGCAAACTTTAGTGCAGTGGAGCATGTGCTTGTTCATATTTAGTGCAATGGTGTTCAAATTTGAATTATGCACATTAAATGCCGAGAAACTCAATTAATGCATAAAAATGCCAAACGAACCTGGAATAATTCCAAATTTAAACACGACACTCATGTACTAGTTGCATGTTCACTTTACGTAAATGTTCTAGCAATTCAAACACCATCCTTTCCCTCCGTAACACCATTTTGTCTTTAAAAACATAATGAAAAAACAGGTATACCACAAACAAATTACTAGAAAAAATCATGTGGGATGCGATACAAATTATCTTGGCACACCGTCTTGTCTGGCTTACGCAGGAAGCTTTGTCGTCTATAGTCCACCGTCCCTGCTTGAACCACACTTGCGCGCCAGTTTCTCGCGGCACCGAGTGAAATTTTTTTGCCACCGCGGAAATATCTATCTCCCCGCCCCCTCCCTCCTACCAAATGCCATATTTCCACTGTTCCTCCTTGCTTTCCAAGTACAAACCTTCACTTCTGCTTATCGGCAGCTCGGCCTCCTCGCCGGCGACCCTTCTTCTTGCAGCTCCGCCTCCTCGCCGGCTACCCTTCTTCTTGCAGCGCCGCCTCCTCACCGGCGACCCTTCTTCTTGCAGCGCCGCCTCCTCGCTGCCGACCCTTCTTCTTGCTGCATGGCCTCGTCGATATGGTCAGGTAATCCACACCCCACCCACACCATCCTTCTCCTTTCCCATCCCACATGCCCTGACTGACGGAGCGACACCTTCCACCGAAATCACTGCCCCCGTCCTCCAATTAAGCGCCACTCACAGCCATTTTACATAAAGTATAACATGGAGTGATAACCCACAAGTATAGGGGATCGCAACAATTTTCGAGGGTAGAGTATTCAACCCAAATTTATAGATTCGACCCAAGGGGAGCCAAAGAATATTCTCAAGTATTAGCAGCTGAGTTGTCAATTCAACCACACCTGGATAACTTAATATCTGCAGCGAAGTATTTAGTAGCAAAGTAATATGATAGTAGTGGTAACGGTAGCAAAAGTAACGGTAGCAAAAGTAATATTTTTCGGTGTTTTATAGTGTTGGTGACAATAGCAACAGAAAAGTAAATAAGCGAAGAACAATATATGAAAAGCTCATAGGCAATGGATCAATGATGGATAATTATGTCGGATGCGATCGATCATGTAACAGCCATAACCTAGGGTGACATAGAACTAGCTCTAGTTCATTAATGTAATGTAGGCATGTATTCCGAATATAGTCATACGTGCTTATGGAAAAGAACTTGTATGACATCTTTTGTCCTACCATCCCATGGCAGCGGGGTCCTATTGGAAACTAAGGGATATTAAGGCCTCATTTTAATAGAGTACCGGACCAAAGCATTAACACATAGTGAATACATGAACTCCTCAAACTACGATCATCACCGGTAGTGGTCCCGATTATTGTCACTTCGGGGTTAACGGATCATTACACATAATAGGTGACTATAGACATGCGAGATGGGATCAAGAACTCTCATATATTGGTGAAAACATAATAGGTTCAGATCTGAAATCATGGCACTCGGGCCCTAGTGACAAGCATTAAGCATAGCAAAGTCATAGCAACATCAATCTAACAACATAGTGGATACTAGGGATCAAACCCTAACAAAACTAACTTGATTACATGATAAATCTCATCCAACCCATCACAGTCCAGCAAGCCTACGATGGAATTACTCATGCACAGCGGTGAGCATCATGAAATTGGTGATGGAGGAAGGTTGATGATGACGATGGCGACGGATTCCTCCGGAGCCCCGAACGTACTCCAGATCATCCCTCCTGAGAGAGTTTAGGGCTTGGCGGTGGCTCCATATAGTAAAACACGATGAATACTTCTCTCCGATTTTTTCTCCCCGAAAGTGAATATATGGAGTTGGAGTTGAGGTCGGTGGAGCGTCTCGGGGCCCACGAGGCAGGGGGGCGCGCCCAGGGGGGCAGGCGCGCCCCCACCCTCGTGGACAAGTGGAGGCCCCCCTGACATGGATTCTTTTTCCAGTATTTTTTATATATGCTAAAATAATTCTCCGTTGATTTTCATGTCATTCCGAGAACTATTATTTCTGCACAAAAATAACACCATGACAATTCTGCTGAAAACAGCGTCAGTCCGGGTTAGTTCCATTCAAATCATGCAAGTTAGAGTCCAAAACAAGGGCAAAAGTGTTTGGAAAAGTATATACGACGGAGACGTATCAAATCCCCCAAGCTTAAACCTTTGCTTGTCCTTAAGCAATTCAGTTGATAAACTGAAAGTGATAAAGAAAAAAAATTACAAACTCTGTTTGCTCTTGTTGTTGCAAATATGTAAAGCTAGCATTCAAGTTTTCAGCAAAGATTATGAAGTAACCATATTCACAATAACACTTAGGTCACATGTTTACTCATATCAATGGCATAATAAACTAGCGAGCAATAATAATAAATCTCGGATGACAACACTTTCTCAAAAGAACCATGATATGATATAACAAGATGGTATCTCGCTAGCCCTTTCTGAGACCGCAAAACATAAATGCAGAGCACCTTTAAAGATGAAGGACTGACTAGGCATGGTAATTCATGGTAAAAGAGATCCACTCAAGTCATACTCAATGTAAACTAATAGTAATGGATGCAAATGACAGCGGTGCTCTCTAACTGGTGCTTTTTAATAAGAGGATGATGACTCAACATAAAAGTAAATAGATAGGCCCTTCACAGAGGGAAGCAGGGATTTGTAGAGGTGACAGGTCTCGGTTTTGAAATAGATATGAATAATATTTTGAGCGGTATACTTTCATTGTCAACATAACAACCGAGGGATCTCGATATCTTCCATGCTAGGCGGTTCCCAAACAAAATGGTAAAGTTTATACTCCCCCTCTGCCAATAACCATCAATCCATTTGTTTTGTTTGCCTCCAACTAACAAGAGTCCCGGGGGAGTTTTGTTTGCAATTATTTTGATTTTATTTGATTTGCTTAAAGCATGGGACTGGGCATCCCGGTGACCAGCCATGTTCTCGTGAGTGAGGAGCGGAGTCCACTGCTCTTCAGAATAACCCGCCTAGCATGGAAGATACAGACATCCCTAGTTGATACATGAGCTATTCGAGCATACAAAACAGAATGATTATTTGAAGGTTTAGAGTTTGGCACATACAAATTTACTTGGAACGGCAGGTAGATACCGTGTATAGGCAGGTATGGTGGACTCATATGGAATAACTTTGGGGTTTATGGAATTGGATGCACAAGTAGTATTCCCGCTTAGTACAAGTGAAGGCTAGAAAAATACTGGGAAGTGACCAGCTAGAGAGCGACAACAGTCATGAACATGCATTAAATTAATCAACACCGAATGCAAGCATGAGTAGGATATAATGCACCATGAACATAAATATCGTAGAGGCTATGTTGATTTTGTTTCAACTACATGTGTGAACATGTGCCAAGTCAAGCCACTCGAATCGTTCAAAAGAGGATACCACCCTATCATACCACATCACAACCATTTTAATAGCATGTTGGCATGCAAGGTAAACCATTATAAGCTCCTAGCTAATTAAGCATGTCATAAGCAACTATAGTCTCTAATTTTCATTGCAAACATGTTTATTCATAATAGGGTGAATCAGGAACAATGAACTAATCATATTTACAAAAACAAGAGAGGTCGAGTTCATACCAGCTTTTCTCATCTCAATAAGTTCATCATATAATCATCATTATTGCCTTTCACTTGCACGATCGAATAGTGTGGATAATAATAATAGTGCACGTGCATTGGACTAAGCTGGAATCTGCAAGCATTCAATTCAAGAGAGAATACAAGGTAATATGGGCTCTTTGTTAGATCAACAATAATGCATATGAGAGCCACTTTAACATTTTAATCATGGTCTTCTCCTCTCGACCCCCAAAGAACAAGAAAGAAATAAAACTATTTACACGGGAAATCTCCCAACGGGAAAAATAAGAATGAGAAATCTGTTTGGGTTTTATTTTTAATTACTACTACTAGCATGGAGAGTAAACTGGCTGAAAACTACAACTATTTTTTTGTTTTTATTAAGGTTTATCAAACACACAAGAAGAAAGCATAAAAAGGAAATAAAGTAGCATGGATGATACAATGAAAAAGTGTGAGCACCGACAACTAGCATGAGTGTGTGAGCAGGAATGTAATGTTGGTGAGAAATACATACTCCCCAAGCTTAAGCTTTTGGCCTAAGTTCGTCTATGGCCACGGCTGGCCTGGCGGATATCCAAAGTTGTAGTTGGGGTCATACTGAGATGCAGCGACAATTTCCTGATGAGCTGCAGCTTGGAGGCGTGTCTCCGCCCTCCTCTCGTACTCGACCGCCTCCTCCCTAGTTATAACATATCTCCCCTTTGCCTGAAAGTCAAAGAAAGTAGGAGCAGGGAGAGCGACGTGATAGGTGCGTCGTCTGTTAAAGATTAGTCGGTACTGGAGGAACTGATTGTTCCTCTCAACAAACTGATGACGAACCATAGCATCATAATCTAAATAAGAAGGAGGCAACTCAATATCATACCCACGTATGGGTATATCAAGAAAATTAGCTAGACGGGTTGCATAAATTCCACCGAAAAATCCCCATTAATTATATTATTATGCAACCTACGCGCAACAATGGCTCCCAAATTATAATGTTTATCTCCTAATACAACACTCCTGAGAACACTGAGATCAGGGACACACATGTGACATGCTTCATCCTTACCATTGATGCACCTACCTATGAAAAGAGCAAAATAATGTATAGCAGGAAAATGAATGCTCCCTATGGTAGCTTGTGTTATATCTCTAGACTCTCCCACAGTTATACTAGCAAGAAAATCTCTAAATTCAGATTTGTGAGGTTCACTAGTGCTACCCCATTGTGGAAGTTTGCAAGCAGTATTAAAATCCTCTAAGTCCATAGTATAATTTTTTTCATAAAGATCAAACAGGACAGTTTGAGAATTGCGTGATGATGTAAATTTAAACCTTCTCACAAAGGAATCAGTGAGATAGTGGTACTGACAACACATATCTACCTCAAAACTCTCAAGATCAGCATTACGCACATATGTGTCAAATTCCTCCTTGATTCCTGCTCGAACCATAAAGTCCTCTGACGGCCATTCACAAGCCCGTATTTGAGCTTCCCTTGGTGGTTCCTCGTCCGCATTGCGTATTGCGAGCCTGGGTCCTTTCTTCCTTGAAGGACCACCTTGGTACATTTTCCTAAACATATTTCTTCCTCTGAAAAATTTCTGAAATTTTTAGTAACTTCAAAATAAAAGTGAACCAAGCTCAACAAAATTGATAGAAACTACTCCCACAAGTGGCTAGAGGATATATCATGCATTAAAACTACTTTTGACCATATAAATTTGACATGCAAGCTCAAGAATAGGGTCACATAAGCAGCAAAAGTTTGCAATGAATAAATCACTAGAACAAAAACTAATTGGACCATTGGAGGAGTCACATACCAAGGAACAATCTCCCAAAGCAGTTTTGTGGATGGATCTTTGAGCTAGGAGATCGAAAATGGCAGCAAGATGAGCTAGAACTCGTGCTTGAGCTAGTTGGTGATTTTTTGGGAGGAAGGAGTGTGTGGTGGCTGGAATAAGTGGAGGGGGGCCACCATGGGCCCACAAGGCAGGGGGCACGCCCTGGACCCTCGTGGCTAGGTGCTTGCTCCCCCTACTGTGTTCTCAATGCCAGATATTCTCAAACATTCCAGAAAAAATCATATTTAAATTTCAGGGCATTTGGAGAACCTTTATTTTTGGGGTATTTTTTTATTGCATGGATAATTCAGAAAACAGACATAAAATACTATTTTTGCTTTATTTAATATAAATAACAGAAAGTAAAAAGAGGGTACAGAAGGTTGTGCCTTCTAACTACATCCATCTCATGCTCATTAAAAGGAATCCGCTAACAAGGTTGATCAAGTCTTGTTAACAAACTCATTCCGAATAACATGGAACCGAAGAATTTTCGAATAACACTAGGTTACCTCAACGGGGATATGCACGTCCCCAATAATAAGAATATCATATTTCTTCTTGATAGTAGGTAGAGGAAATTCAAAACCACAAAAAATAATTGATGGAATTTTTCCAATAGTGTTTATACTATGAACTTGAGGTTGTTTCCTCAGAAAGTGTACCGTATGCTCATTACCATTAACATGAAAAGTGACATTGCCTTTGGTGCAATAAATAACAGCCCTTGCAGTATTCAAAAAGGGTCTTCCAAGAATAATAGACATACTATCGTCCTCGTGAATATCAAGAATAACAAAGTCTGTTAAGATAGTAACGTTTGCAACCACAACAGGCACATCCTCACAAATACCGACAGGTATAGAAGTTGATTTGTCAGCCATTTATAAAAGATATTTTAGTAGGTGTAAACTTATTCAAATCAAGTCTACGATATAAAGAGAGAGGCATAACACTAACACCGGCTCCAAGATCACATAAAGCAGTTTTAACATAGTTCATTTTGATGGAGCATGGTATAGTTGGTACCCCTGGATCTCCAAGTTTCTTTGGTATTCCACCCTTAAAAGTATAATTAGCAAGCATGGTGGAAATTTCAGCCTCCGGTATCTTTCGCTTATTTGTAACAATATCTTTCATATACTTAGCATAAGGATTCATTTTAAGCATATCAGTCAAACACATACGCAAAAAGATAGGTCTAATCATTTTAGCAAAGCACTCAAAATCCTCATCATCCTTTTTCTTGGATGGTTTAGGAGGAAAGGGCATGGGTTTCTGAACCTATGGTTCTCTTTCTTTACCGTGCTTCCTAGAAACAAAGTCTCTCTTATCATAACGTTGATTCTTTGATTGTGAGTTATCAAGATCAACATCAGGTTCAATCTCTATGTCATTATCATTACTAGGTTGAGCATCAGCATGAACATCATTATTAACATTATTACTAGGTTCATGTTCATTACCAGATTGTGTTTCAGCATCAGAAATAGAAATATCATTGGGATTCTCAGGTGTGTCAATAACAGGTTCACTAGAAGCATGCAAAGTCCTATCATTTTTCTTTCTCTTCCTTTTAGAAGGACTAGGTGCATCTACATTAGTTCTCTGAGAATCTTGCTCAATTCTCTTAGGATAGCCCTCAGGATACAACGGTTCCTGAGTGACTTTACCTCCTCTAGTTGCAACTCTAACATCAAAGTCATTGTTTTTACTATTCAATTCATTGAGCAAATCATTCTGAGCTTTAAGTACTTGTTCTACCTGAGTGTTAACCATAGAAGCATGTTTACTAATAAGTTTAAGTTCATCGTTAACATTATCCATATAATCACTCAAGTGTTCTATCATTATGTTTCAATTGTCTACCAACATAAGCATTAAAATCTTCTTGCTTAACCATAAAGTTATCAAACTCATCTAAGCATTGGCTAGCAAACTTAGTAGGAGGGATTTTAGCTTTATCATATCTATAGATAGAATTTACCTTTACTACATGTGTCCGGTTATCAAGACCATGTATTTCTTCAACATGCAGCAAATTAATACCATGATTTCTTCAATAGGAGGTAAATTCTTAACATCTTCAGCTTTAATACCCTTTTCTTTCATAAATTTCTTTGCCTCTTGCATATCTTCAGGACTGAGAAATAGAATACCCCTTTTCATCGGAGTTGGCTTAGGAGTTAGTTCAGGAAGTGTCCAATTATTTTCATTAGTTAGCATATTATTCAATAGAATTTCAGCTTGATCAACAGTTCTTTCCCTGAAAACACAACCAGGACAACTATCTAGGTAATCTCTGGAAGCATCAGTTAGTCCATTATAAAATATATCAAGTATTTCATTTTTCTTGGGAGGATGATCAGGCAAAGCATTAAGTAATTGGAGAAGCCTCCACCAAGCTTGTGGGAGACTCTCTTCTTCAATTTGCACAAAATTATATATTTCCCTTAAAGCAGCTTGTTTCTTATGAGTGGGGAAATATTTAGCAGAGAAGTAATAAATCATATCCTGGGGACTACGCACACAACCAGGATCAAGAGAATTAAACCATGTTTTAGCATCACCCTTTAATGAGAACGGAAATAACTTAAGGATATAATAGTAGCGAGTTTTCTCATCATTAGTGAACAGGGTAGCTATATCATTTAATTTAGTAAGATGTGCCACAACAGTTTCAGATTCATAGCCATAGAAAGGATCAAATTCAACCAAGGTAATTAACTTAGGATCAACGGAGAAATCATAATCCTTATCAGTAACAAAGATAGGTGAAGTAGCATAAGCAGGATCATATTTCATTCTAGCATTCAGAGATTTTTGTTTCAGCTTAGCTAATAGTTTCTTAAGATCACTCCTATCATTGCAAGTAAGAAAGTCTCTAGCGGTTTCTTCATCCATAACATAGCCCTCAGGCACAATAGGTAATTCATATTTAGGGGGAGAATCTTCATCATCAGTTTCATCAATATTATCAGTTTCAATAATTTCATTCTCTCTAGCCCTAGCAAGTTGTTCATCAATAAATTCACCAAGTGGCACATTATTATCAAGCATATAAGTAGTTTCATCATAAGTATCATGCATAGCAGAAGTGGCATCATCAATAACATGCGACATATCAGAATTAATAGTAGAAGCAGGTTTAGGTGTCACAAGCTTACTCAAAACAGAAGGTGAATCAAGTGCAGAGCTAGATGGTAGTTCCTTATCTCCCCTCGTAGTTGAGGGAAAAATCTTGGTTCTTTGATCTTTCAAGTTCTTCATAATGATAAGCAGATATAAATCCCAAGTGACTCAAAGAATAGAGCTATGCTCCCCGGCAACGGCGCCAGAAAATAGTCTTGATAACACACAAGTATAGGGGATCACAACAGTTTTTGAGGGTAGAGTATTCAACCCAAATTTATAGATTCGACACAAGGGGAGCCAAAGAATATTCTCAAGTATTAGCAGATGAGTTGTCAATTCAACCACACCTGGATAACTTAATATCTGCAGCAAAGTATTTAGTAGAAAAGTAATATGATAGTAGTGGTAACGGTAGCAAAAGTAATATTTTTGGTGTTTTATAGTGTTGGTGACAATAACAACGGAAAAGTAAATAAGCGAAGAACAATATATGAAAAGCTCGTAGGCAATGGATCAGTGATGGAGAATTATGTCGGATGCGATCGATCATATAACAGTCATAACCTAGGGTGACATGGAACTAGCTCCACTTCATCAATATAATGTAGGCACGTATTTCGAATATAGTCATACGTGCTTATGGAAAAGAACTTGCATGCCATCTTTTGTCCTACCCTCCCGTGGCAGAGGGGTCCTATTGGAAACTAAGGGATATTAAGGCCTCCTTTTAATAGAGTACCGGACCAAAGCATTAACACATAGTGAATACATGAACTCCTCATACTACGGTCATCACCGGTAGTGGTCCTGATTATTTTCATTTCGGGGTTAACATATCATAACACATAATAAGTGACTATAGACTTGCTAGATAGGACCAAGAACTCTCATATATTGATGAAAACATAATAGGTTCAGAATTGAAATCATGGCACTCGGGCCCTAGTGACAAGCATTAAGCATAGCAAAGTCATAGCAACATCAATCTCAGAACATAGTGGATACTAGGGATCAGACCCTAACAAAACTAACTCGATTACATGATAAATCTCATCCAACCCATCACCATCCAGCAAGCCTACGATGGAATTACTCACGCACGGCGGTGAGCATCATGAAATTGGTGATGGAGGAAGGTTGATGATGACGATGGCGACAGATTTCCCACTCCGGAGCCCCGAACGGACTCCAGATCACCCCTCCGGAGAGAGTTTAGGGCTTGGCGGTGGCTCCATATCATAAAACTCGATGAATCCTTCTCTCTGATTTTTTCTCCCCGAAAGTGAATATACGGAGTTGGAGTTGAGGTCGATGGAGCGTTAGGTGGCCCATAAGGCTGGGGGGCGCCCCCCACCCTCGTGGACAGGTGGAGGCCCCCCTGACATGGATTCTTCTTCCAGTATTTTTTATATATTCCAAAATAATTCTTCATTGATTTTCAGGTCATTCCGAGAACTTTTATTTCTGCACGAAAATAACACCATGGCAATTCTGCTGAAAATAGCGCCAGTCCAGGTTAGTTCCATTCAAATCATTCAAGTTAGAGTCCAAAACAAGGGCAAAAGTGTTTGGAAAAGTAGATACGACGAACATGTATCATGGAGCTGAGAAGCATGCAGCCGCACGCGCGAACGAGGTTGCTATGTGATATGTCTCCAACGTATATACTTTTAGAAACACTTTTGCCCTTGTTTTGGACTCTAACTTGCATGATTTGAATGGAACTAACCCGGACTGATGCTGTTTTCAACAGAATTGTCATGGTGTTATTTTTGTGCAAAAATAAAAGTTCACGCAGAATGACCTTGAAATCAACGGAGAATATTTTTGGAATATATAAAAAATACTGGCGAAAGAATCAAGGCCAGGGGGCCCACACCCTATCCACAAGGGTGGGGGCGCGCCTACCCCCCTGGGCGCACCCCCCAGCCTTGTGGGCCCCCTAGTGCTCCACCGACCTCAACTCCAACTCTATATATTCATGTTCGAGGAGAAAAAAATCAGAGAGAAGGATTCATCGCGTTTTACGATACGAAGCCGCCGCCAAGCCCTAATTTCTCTCGGGAGGGCTGATCTGGAGTCCGTTCGGGGCTCCGGAGAGGGGAATCTGTCGCCATCGTCATCATCAACCTTCCTCCATCACCAATTTCATGATGCTCACCGCCAAGTGTGAGTAATTCCATCGTAGGCTTGCTGGACGGTGATGGGTTGGATGAGATTTATCATGTAATCGAGTTAGTTTTGTTAGGGTTTGATCCCTAGTATTCGTTATTTTCTAAGATTGATGTTGTTATGGCTTTGGTATGCTTAATGCTTGTCACTAGGGCCCGAGTGCCATGATTTCAGATCTGAACCTATTATGTTTTCATAATATATGTGAGTTCTTGATCCTATCTTGCAAGTCTATAGTCATCTATTATGTGTTATGTTCCGTTAACCCCGAAGTGACAATAATCAGGATACTTACTGGTGATGACCGTAGTTTGAGGAGTTCATGTATAGGGGATCCCTTAGTTTCCAATAGGACCCCGCTGCCACGGGAGGGTGAGAACCCACAAGTATAGAGGATCGCAACAGTTTTCAATAAGTAAGAGTGTCGAACCCAATGAGGAGCTAAAGGTAGAACAAATATTCCCTCAAGTTCTATCGACCACCGATACAACTCTATGCACGCTTGACGTTTGCTTTACATAGAACAAGTATGAAACTAGAAGTACTTTGTAGGTGTTTTTGGATAGATTTGCAAGATAATAAAGAGCGCGTAAATAAAAAGCAGGGGCCGTTTAGATGAAGACAAAACTAAGTTAGTTTTAGTAGAGAGCATTTTGTTATGAGAAAGTTATTTGTCCCAAGGCAATCGATAACTAGACCGGTAATCATTATTGCAATTTTATTTGAGGGAGAGGCATAAGCTAACATACTTTCTCTACTTGGATCATATGCACTTATGATTGGAACTATTATCAAGCATCCGCAACTACTAACGTTCATTAAGGTAAAACCCAACCATAGCATTAAAGCATCAAGTCCTCTTTATCCTATATGCAAACAACCTACTTACTCGGGTATATGCTTTTGTCACTCACGCCACCGACCATAAGCAAATCATGAACATATTGCAAACTCTACAGCAGGGATCCCTCACGCTTGCGCGACAGGGAGAGCACCATAGGACAGCATCAATAATAAAACATGCAACTCAAACCAATCTTGATCATCAAATAACCCATAGGAGAAAATAGATCTACTCAAACATCATAGGATAGCCATACATCATTGGGAAATAATATAGAGTGTTGAGCACCATGTTTAAGTACAGATTACAGCGGGTAAAAGAGAGGTTACACCGCTGCATAGAGGGGGGAAGAGTTGGTGATGATGGCGGTGAAGTTGTTGGTGAAGATTGCGGTGATGATGATGGCCCCCGGTGGAACTCCGGTGCCACCGGAAGCGAAGGGGAGAGAGCCCCCTCCTTCTTCTTCTTCTTCTTCTTCTTCTTCTTCTTCTTCTTCTTGCTTGACCTCCTCCCTAGATGGGAGAAGGGTTTCCCCTCTGGTCCTTGGTCTTCATGGCATTGGAGGGGCGAGAGCCCCTCCGAGATTGGATATGTCTCTCTGTCTCTCTCTGTTTCTGCGTTCTCTCTGGTTGCCCTTTCACCATTTCGTATATATATGGTCATCCGTAACTCCGATTGGACTGAAATCTTCACCGTGATTTTTTCCTAAAAATAAGCTTTCTTGTGGCCAAAGAAGGGCATTAACCACCTTACGGGAGGCCCACGAGGGTCAGGGGCGCGCCCAGGGGGGTGGGGCGCGCCCCCCTGCCTCGTGCCTCCCTCGTGCACTGTCTTGCATGGATTTTTCTTCCCATATTCTCTAAATATTCCAAAAATAATCTCCGTCCGTTTTTATCCCATTTGGACTCCGTTTGATATGGGTATTCTGCGAAACAAAAACATGCAACAAACAGGAACTGGCACTGGGCACTGGATCAATATGTTAGTCCCCAAAAATAGTATAAAATTTTGCCAAAAGTTTATGAAAGTTGTAGAATATTGGCATGAAACAATCAAAAACTATAGATATGACGGAGACGTATCACCATCCCCAAGCTTAATTCCTGCTCGTCCTCGAGTAGCTAAATGATAAAAAAAGATAATTCTTGATGTGGAATGCTACCTAGCATAATCTTGATCACATATCTAATCATGGCAAGGATATTAAGATACAAGTGATTCAAAGCAATAGTCTATCATATGACATAAAACAATAATACTTCAAGCCTACTAATAAAGCAATCATGTCTTTTCAAAATAACATGGCCAAAGAAATTTATCCCTACAAAATCATATGGTCTGGCTATGCTCCATCTTCACCACACAAAGTATTCAAATCATGCACAACCCCAATGACAAGCCAAGCAATTGTTTCATATTTTTATGTTCTCAAACCTTTTCAACTTTCACGCAATACATGAGCGTGAGCCATGGGTATAACACTATAGGTGGAATAGAATGGTGGTTGTGGAGAAGACAAAAAGGAGAAGATAGTCTCACATCAACTAGGCATATCAACGGGCTATGGAGATGCCCATCAATAGATATCAATGTGAGTTAGTAGGGATTGCCATGCAATGGATGCACCAAGTGCTATAAGTGTATGAAAGATCAGACTGAAAACTAAGTGGGTGTGCATCCAACTTGCTTGCTCATGAAGACCTTGGGCGTTTGAGGAAGCCCATAATCGGAATATACAAGCCAAGTTCTATAATGAAATATTCCCACTAGTATATGAAAGTGATATCATAAGAGACTCTCTATATGAAGAACATGGTGCTACTTTGAAGCACAAGTGTGGAAAAAGGAGAGTAGCATTGTTCCTTCTCTCTTTTTCTCTCATTTTTGGGCCTTCTTTTTTATGGCCTTTCTCTTTTTTTCGTCCAAAGTCTCATCCCGACTTGTGGGGGAGTCATGGTCTCCATCATCCTTTCCTCACTGGGGTAATGCTCTAATAATGATGATCATCACACTTTTATTTACTTACAACTCAATATTACAACTCGATATGTAGAACAAAGATATGACTCTATATGAATGCCTCTGGCGGTGTACCAGGATGTGCAATGATCTAGCATAGCAATGCCATCAAAAAACGGACAAGCCATAGAAACATCATGCTAGCTATCTTATGATCATGCAAAGCAATATGACAATGATGCTCAAGTCATGTATATGATGATGATGTAAGTTGCATGGTAATATATCTCGGAATGGCTATGGAAATGCCATGATAGGTAGGTATGGTGTCTGTTTTGAGGAAGGTATATGGTGGGTTTATGGTACCGGCGAAAGTTGCGCGGTACTAGAGAGGCTAGCAATGGTGAAAGGGTGAGAGTGCGTATAATCCATGGACTCAACATTAGTCATAAAGAACTCACATACTTATTGCAAAATCCTATTAGCTATCGAAAAAAAGTACTACGCGCATGCTCCTAGGGGGATAGAGTGGTAGGAAAAGACCATCGCTCGTCCCCGACCGCCACTCATAAGGAAGACAATCAATAAATAAATCATGCTCCGACTTCATCACATAACGGTTCACCATACGTGCATGCTACGGGAATCACAAACCTCAACACAAGTATTTATACTAATCCACAACTACCCACTAGCATGACTCTAATATCACCATCTTTATATCGCAAAACTATTGCAAGGAGTCAAACATATCATATTCAGTGATCTACAAGTTTTATGTAGGATTTTATGACTAACCATGTGAATGACCAGTTCCTGTCATCTCTCTAAATAGATATAGGTGAAGCTAGAGAGTTTAATTATTTCTACAAAAGATATGCCCATGCTCTAACAAATATAAGTGAAGAAAAAGAGCATTCTACAAATGGCGGTTTTCTATGTGAAGAGAAACAGGCAATCCAAACTTCAAATGATATAGGCGAAGCACATGAAGCATTCTATAAAGCCATACTCAAAAAATTTAAGTGAAGTGCAAAGAGCATTCTATAAATCAACCAAGTACTATCTCATACCAGCATGGTGCATACAAGAAAAATGAAAACTAAATGCAAAATACGCTTCAAGATTGCACATATCGCATGAACGAAATGAATCCGAAAACATACCGATAATTGTTGAAGAAAGATGGGATGACTTTCGGGGCATCCCCAAGCTTAGACCCTTGAGTATCCTTGAATATTTACTTGGTGCCTTGGGAATCCCCAAGGTTGAGCTCTTTCCTCTCCTTCTTCTCCTCACATCGAGACCTCCTCGATCTTCGAACACTTCATCCACACAAAACTCAACGGAAAACTCGGTAAGATCTGTTAGTATAATAAAGAAAATCACCACTTTAAGTACTGTTGCAAACCAATTAATATTTTGTTTTTTCATTGTATATACTGTAATATAACTTTTCCATGGCTTAATCCACTGATATAAATCGATAGTTTCATCAAAACAAGCAAACTATGCATCAAAAACAGAATCTGTCTAAAACAGAACAGTCTGTAATAATATGAACATTAACCATACTTATGATACTTGAAAAATTCTGCAAAAATTAGGAAAACTAAATTTTTTTATAGAAAGACAGTGCAAAAAGAATCAGAACCATTTGAAGTTCCAGCAAAAAATGTAAAATCGCGCACTACAGCCAAAGTTTTTGTCATGCACCGTACAAACCATCATGTAAATGTAATCATCCTAAAGGCAAACCTTGGCACATTATTTTTATAATACAATGGAATTGTACAAGGGGATAATTATTTTTGTTGAAAAGTTTCTGTAACTAAGATTCACAAAGTTTCCATGGGCATGGACAAAGTTCAAGGACGTCCCCCACTTTCACAATGCTCGTCTATCTCACTTTCACTTTTCTTTTTGAAATGTTTTGGGTTCCCATCTT